>NW_028270156.1:355833-694166 GCF_037043375.1 Chiloscyllium plagiosum
TTCTGTAGTTCATCACGTTGTGCTATGGTCATCTTTCTTCACCTTTTGTCACCTGATAGGCCACAGTTACGCAAGGCTGACTCAAGCGCACAATCCAGACCTTACACTTATGCAACATCCCAGCATGTAGGGGAGATTTCATACAATGCACTCACTCTTACTTTGTAGTTATATACTCATATTTACCATGCGTTCCACCCTTTGAGACCCATTGGTCTCACACAGAGAAGAACACAATGAGATCAGACCGTCAGAAACCAATTCAAGTAGTTGCAGGCCCGAAAGCGGGAGAAAACATTTAGAGGTTCAGTTCTCAAAGGGTTCTTCAGAATTTTGTCAACCTTTATAAGGTCATCCCTCAGCCTCCGATGCTTAAGGGAAAATAGCCCCAGCCTATTCAGCCTCTCCCTACAGCTCAAATCCTCCTATCCTGGCAACATCCTTGTAAATCTTTCCTGAACACTTTCAAGTTTCATAACATCATTCCGATAGGAAGGAGACCAAAATTGCATGCAATATTCCAAAAGTGGCCTAACCAATGTCCTGTACAGCCGCAACATGACCTCCCAACTCCTGTACTCAATACGCTGACCAATAAAGGAAAGCATACCAAAAGCCTTCTTCACTATCCTATCTACCTGTGACTCCACTTTCAAGGAGCTATGAACCTGCACTCCAAGGTCTCTTTGTTCAGCAACACTCCCTAGGACCTTACCATTAAGTGGATAAGTCTTGCTAAGGTTTGCTTTCCCAAAATTGAGCACCTCACATTTATCTGAATTAAACTCATCTGCCACTCCTCAGCCCATTGGCTCATCTGATCAAGATCTCATTGTAATCCAAGGTAACCTTCTTCACTGTCCACTTCACCTCCAATTTTGGTGTCATCTGCAAACGTACTAACTATAGCTCTTAAGCTCGCATCCAAATTATTTATATAAATGACGAAAAATAGTGGACCCAGCACTGATCCTTGTGGCACTCCACTGGTCACAGGCCTCCAATCTGAAAAAGAACCCTCCACCACCACCCTCTGCCTTCTACCTTTGAGCCAGTTCTGTATCCAAATGGCTAGTTCTCCCTGAATCCTATGAGATCTAAACTTGCTAATGAGTCTCCCATAGGGAACCTTGTCGAACGTCTTACTGAAGTCCATATATAGATCACGTCCACCACTCTGCCCTCATCAATCCTCTTAGTTACTTCTTCAACAAATCAATCAAGTGTGTGAGACATGATTTCCCACGCACAAAGCCATGTTGATTATCCCTAATCAGTCGTCACCTTTCCAAATACATGTACATCCTGTCCCTGAGGATTCCCTCCAACAACTTGCCTACCACCGATGTCAGGCTCACTGGTCTATAGTTCCCTGGCTTGTCATTACCACCCTTCTTAAACAGTGGCACCACGTTTGCCAACCTCCAGTCTTCCAGCACCTCACCTGTGATTATCGATGATACAAATATCTCAGCAAGAGGCCCAGCAATCACTTCTCTAGCTTCCCACAGAGTTCTAGGGTACACCTGATCAGGTCCTGGGGATTTATCCACTTTTATGTGTTTCAAGACATCCAGCACTTGCTCCTCTGTAATATGGACATTTTTCAAGATGTCACCATCTATTTCCCTACAATTTATATCTTCCATGTCCTTTTCCGCAGTAAATACTGATGCAAAATACTTGTTAAGTATCTCCCCCCATCTCCTGTGGCTCCAAACAAAGGTCGCCTTGCTGATCTTCGAGGGGCCCTATTTTCTCCATGGTTACCCTTTTGTCCTTAATTATAAAAACTCTTTGGATTCTCCTTAACTCTATTTGCCAAAACTACCTCATGTCCCCGATTTTCCCTCCTGATTTCCCTCTTAAGTATACTCCTACTGCCTTTATACTCCTCTGAGGATTTACTCGATCTATCCTGTTTATACCTGACATATGCTTTCTTTTTCTTAACAAAACCCTCAATTTCTGTAGTCATCCAGCATTATCTATACCTACCAGCCTATCCCTTCACCCTAACAGGAATATACTGTCTCTGGACTCTCGTTATCTCATTTCTGAAGGCATCTCATTTACCAACTGTTCCTTTACCTGTGAACACCTGTCCCCAAACAACTTTTGAAAGTTCTTGCCTAATACCATCAAAATTGGCCTCTCTCCAACTTAGAACTTCAACTTTTAGATCTGGCCTATCTTTTTCCATCACTATTTTAAAACTAAGAATTATGGTCGCTGGCCCCAAAGTGCTCCCCCCCCCGACCCCTCAGTCACCTGCCCTGCTTTATTTCCCAAGAGTAGGTCAAGTTCTCTATCAGGTACATCCACATACTAAATCAGAAAGTTTTCTTGTACACTTAACAAATTCCTTTCCATCTAAATCTTTAACACTATGGCAGGCCCAGTCCATGTTTGGAAATTTAAAATTCCCTACCATAACCACCCTATTATTCTTACAGATAATTGAGATCTCCTTACAAATTTGTTTCTCAATTTCCCTCTGACTATTAGGGGGTCTATAATACAATCCCAATAAGGTGATCATCCCCTTTTTATTTCTCAGTCCCAATCAAATAACTTCCTTGAATGTATTTCTGGGAATATCCTCCCTCAGCACAGCTGTAATGCTATCTCTTATCAAAAATGCCACCCCCCCCCCCCTCCTCTCTTGCCTCCCTTTCTATCCTTCCTGTAGCATTTGTATCCTGGAACATTAAGCTGCCAGTCCTGTTCACCCCTGAGCCATGTTTCTGTAATTGCTATGATATATCAGTCCCATGTTCCTAACCATGCCCTGAGTTCATCTGCATTCCCTGTCAGGCCTCTTGCATTGAAATAAATGCAGTTTAATTTATTAGTCCTACCTTTTCCCTGCTTGCCCTGACTGTTTGACTCACTTCTGTTCTCAGCTGTACCAGTCTCAGATCGATCTCTTTCCTCACTACCTCCCTGGGTCCCACCCCCACCTTACTAGTTTAAATCCTCCCGAGCAGTTCCTGCAAATGGCGGATATGGAAGTTTCCTTTGGGGCCTTGGAGAGAAGTGAGGGGGGAGGTGTGGGCGCAAGTGTTGCACCTCCTGCGGTGCAACACTTGCGCCCACACCTGCTTTCCGTAGAGATATATTTCCCTCCCCTCCCCTATCAGCTTTCCGTAGAGACCACTCCCTCTGCGACTCCCTTGTCAGATCCATACCCCCCACCGACCCAACCTCCACTCCCGGCACCTTCCCTTGCAACCGCAGGAGGTGCAACACTTGCGCCCACACCTCCCCCCTCACTTCTCTCCAAGGCCCCAAAGGAAACTTCCATATCCGCCACAGATTCACCTGCACCTCCACCCACATCATCTACTGCATCCGCTGCAGCCGGTGTGGCCTCCTCTATATTGGGGAAACAGGCCGCCTACTTGCGGAGCGATTCAGAGAGCACCTCTGGGCCACCCGGACGAACCAACCCAACCAACCTGTAGCACAGCATTTCAACTCCCCCTCCCACTCCACCGAGGATATGCAGGTCATTGGACTCATCCACCGCCAAACCACAACAACCCGACGGTCGGAGGAGGAGCGTCTTATCTTCCGACTGGGAACCCTCCAACCGCAGGGGATGAACTTGGACTTCACCAGTTTCTTCATCCCCCCTCCCCCACCTTGTCTCAGCCGGATCCCTCCAGCCCGGCACCGCCTTCCTGACCTGCAGTCTTCTTCTTGACCTCTCCGCCTCCATCCTACTCCGACCTATCACCCTCACCTTGACCTCTTTCCACCTATCACATTTCCAACGCCCCTCCTCCAAGTCCCTCCTCCCTACCTTTTATCTTCTCCTGCTGAACACTCTCTGCTCATTCCTGAAGAAGGGCCTGTGCCCGAAACGTCGAATCTCCTGTTCCCTGGATGCTGCCTGACCTGCTGTGCTGTTCCAGCAATAAACTTTGCCTATTTTGCCATGCCATCCTACTGGTTGCATCCAACTGCTCACCTAATGCTGAGAGGACATCATCGGTGTCATTAATAAATCTCTGCTGGTTATAGTCAATGTAATTAATCCATTCAGCATTCTCGCTAACACCAATGGCAGGGATAAGTGATTCCCAGCCCGCAGCAATCTCGTTTCTGGCCTTGAATTCAATAAGGATGCCCCTTGGCTGCCCTATACTGTCAATGCGGATTGCCGGGTCAGGGACGTAGTCTCTTCTATGGCGAAGCAGTATCCGTTGAAGTGGTGTGTCAAACTGAGCCCTCGGGAAGATAACAATTTCCTGTAGAAGCATCACTCAGGTGCAGGTGCCTCCCTATTCCAGCGGAAGTGTTGAACTCAATCCACCTTCTATGCCACACAACCACTAAGTATCTGCCAATGGGACAAGCTGCCACCATAACAGTTATATAATTTGCCCATTTATACCGGTAGTTATTGTGGGCATGTAGCAATGAGAGGGAAGTGGGCTCCATACTCCTGAGTCATCTAAAGTGATGAATTAGGTGCTGTGAGGCCTTGGCACTACCAGGCCAGATCTGCGAGATCTGCACAGGGTTAGACAGGGAACTGGTTTGGGAAAAGGGGCGTCACTGGGCAGCCCCAATTCAGCACTGGCCAGGCCGACAGGAGAAAGGCCACCTCCCACAACCTCATTGTGTGTAGCTCCTAAGATGTCTGCATCACTGCAGATCTCATTTATCAGCTGAGTTGAGCTCCGTGGAGGAGTATCGATTACATGAGCTTCCTGTTTGCTCTCTGCTGTCCCTACTTCACGCCCACTTACCTCCAATCCCAAGTCACCATGTGCCCTGAGGAATAGGTCTGGTGCAGTGATTAAGATGATGCCATGTGGATCATCCTTCCACCTGAACTGCTGTAGATGACGCCTTGATGACCGTGAAGGGTCCTTCCCTTCTTGGTTCGTTCCACCTCCATCGGAAAACTCGCACGTACACCTGGTCTCTGGGCTGGATGGGTCCCTTCTCCCGATCAGTCACGAGCACCTTCTGTTTTTCCTGTTTGTGGATAGACTGCTATATCGTAGTTAGTTGCTGCACATACTGCTTAAGTTCTACCTAATTGATCTTAACTAGGACCTTCATAAGGACCCCTCCACCTGGGTGCCAGCATGATCCCGCCAGTGAGCATTTCATGTCGGGTCAAACTTGCCATGTGATTAACCTGCATAAGGTAACTCATTAAAGCCAACAACAGTGAATCAATCCAATTTAACTGAGAGCTAGAGCAAGTTTTTTTCAATTTGGCTTTCAAAGTCCGTTTCCCCCATGCCTTGTGACTGAGGGTGATACACGCATCAAAATCTCTGTTTGATCCTCAAAGCTTGCAGTATAAATTTAACAACGTTGCAGACAAAAACTGACCCATTATCTGAGCTGATTTTCGAAGGTGTGCCAAATTGCAGAATGACTTCATTTGTTAAGAATTTCACAATCGTTCCTGCACCTGAGTCTTTAGAGGGTGTCGCCTCGACCCATCTACTGAATCTATCACCACCAACATATATCTTTTCCCTCTCACCGTCTTCATCGTGTCCACATAGTCGAACACCAAATGTTTAAAGGGTCCTTTGGGAACTGGTATGTGACCTATCGAGGTTGATATTCCCTTTCTAACATTATACTGAGCGCATACCTCGCATTGTGACAGGATGTAATCCACTGAAGTTTGTAGGTAGGGTGACCAAAAGCCATCCTTTTTTATCTTCCTTATTACTTTCCCTGTTGCACAATGATCCAAGCCATGCGCCTCTGAGATTAAAACAGTTAACAAAGGGGTAGGCGCACCCCACAGACATTCATCCATACTCCACAGGCTGTCCTGGCCACGCCTGGCTCCTCTTTGTCTTCAGAATGTCTGCTCTGATAATGTTGCCCTACTTTGCATGTCAATGATGTCGTCTAGTGAAGGCACCAGATCCAACAGCACTTGGGGTGCAATAACAGCTAAGTTATTCACAGAGGCTATGCTAGCCGCTTCATCTGGGCCTGATTCCCCTTAGCCACCAGATAAGTTCCCCTCCTGTGTGCTTGACATTTTATAATAGCTAGCGCTTTTGGTTTCATTAAAGCTGTTGTCAGTGCCACAATCAGTTGGCAATGCTGTATGGGGTTGCCATTGCTTTTCTTGAAGCCTCTCTGCTTCCAAACAGTTCCGAAGAGGTGGCACATTCCATGGGAATAGGCCAAACCTGTATAGATATAGGCTTTCTCACTTTCCATAAACTCTCACGCTGCCACCAGGGCTTTAATCTCTGCTAATTAGACCGAACAGGGTTGCAGACAAGCTTCTAGCTTAATTGTCTTAAACTGAGACTGTTCCTGCTGCACAACCGAGAGTCCCACATGATTTCTATCATAGTCCCTGTAGCATTAGCCATCTACAAATAAAACCTTTTTATTACCATCAGCTAGTGGCTCAGATTGTAAATTGGAGCTCAGTTTAGCAAACATGTTAAACTCCCTGACACAATCATGGGGTCTCCCTCATATTCCAGTGGGACAAAATCCACTATGTTCTGTGTGGCACATCTCTGTATAGTTATGTCCAGAAAGGTCAGTACAGCTGATATGCTAATATCCTGGCCGGTGTTAAAATACGTTGGCCTTTATCTAGCAGCTCTGCTACCTTATGGTGTGTATGTAGAACTACAGAATAACCCATCGTTATGGAGAACGCTTTCTCATATGCATAATGTGCTGCTGCCACCCCCTGGTAGCAAGGAGGATATCCCTGAACCATACTGTCCAGTTTGGAACTGCAATATGTGACCGGCTGCTTTGCCCTCCCCATGTCTGTCTCTTGCGTCAGCATTGCAGCAATGTAATCCTGCGGTCTACTGGACATATAGAGGTGAAAAATCTTATCATAATTGGGCAAGGCTGCTTAAGGGTGTTGAAAGCCGTCTCAGCTTCCTCATCCCACTGCATAGAACATAGAACATGGAAAAATACAGCGCAGTACAGGCCCTTTGGCCCTCGATGTTGCGCCGATCCAAGCCCCCCTAACCTACACTAGCCCACTATCCTCCATATGCCTATCCAATGCCCGTTTAAATGCCCATAAAGAGGGAGAGTCCACCACTGCTACTGGCAGGGCATTCCATGAACTCACGACTCGCTGAGTAAAGAATCTACCCCTAACATCTGTCCTATACCTACCACCCCTTAATTTAAAGCTATGCCCCCACGTAATAGCTGACTCCATACGTGGAAAAAGGTTCTCATGGTCAACCCTATCTAAACCCCTAATCATCTTGTACACCTCTATCAAGTCACCCCTAAACCTTCTTTTCTCCAATGAAAACAGCCCCAAGTGCCTCAGCCTTTCCTCATACGATCTTCCTACCATACCAGGCAACATCCTGGTAAACCTCCTCTGCACCCGTTCCAGTGCCTCCACATCCTTCCTATAGTATGGCGACCAAAATTGCACACAGTACTCCAGATGCGGCCGCACCAGAGTCTTATACAACTGCAACATGACCTCAGTACTCAAGAACTCAATTCCTCTACCAATAAAAGCCAGTACGCCATATGCCTTCTTCACCGCACTATTTACCTGGGTGGCAACTTTCAGAGATCTGTGTACATGGACACCAAGATCCCTCTGCTCATCCACACTACCAAGTATCCGACCATTAGCCCAGTACCCCATCTTTTTGTTACTCTTACCAAAGTGAATCACCTCACACTTACCTACATTGAACTCCATTTGGCACCTTTCTGCCCAGCTCTGCAGCTTATCTATATCCCGCTGTAACCTGCCACATCCTTCCTCACTGTCAACAACTCTACCGACTTTCGTATCATCCGCAAACTTGCTCAGCCAACCTTCTAGCCCCTCCTCCAGGTCATTTATAAAAATGACAAGCAGCAATGGTCCCAAAACAGATCCTTGCGGAACACCGCTAGTAACTGCACTCCAAGATGAACCTTTACCATCAACTACTACCCTCTGTCTTCTTCCAGCCAGCCAATTCCTAATCCAAACCTCCAACTCACCCTCAATGCCATACCTCCATATTTTTTGCAGTAGCCTACCATGGGGAACCTTATCAAACGCCTTACTAAAATCCATATACACCACATCTACTGCTTTACCCTCGTCTACCTCCTTAGTCACCTTCTCAAAGAATTCAATAAGGTTTGTGAGGCACGACCTGCCCTTCACAAAACCATGCTGACTATCCTTGATCATATTATTCCTATCCAGAGGTTCATAAATCCTATCCCTTACAATTCTCTCTAAGACTTTGCCCACAACAGAAGTGAGACTCACCGGCCTATAGTTACTAGGGTTATCCCTACTCCCCTTCTTGAACAAGGGAACCACATTTGCTATCCTCCAGTCTTCTGGCACTACTCCTGTAGACAAAGAGGAAATAAAAATCAAGGCCAATGGCTCTGCAATCTCCTCCCTTGCTTCCCAGAGAATCCTAGGATAAATGCCATCAGGCCCAGGGGACTTATCTATTTTCACCCTTTCCAAAATTTCCAACACCTCTTCCCTGCATACCTCAAAGCCGTCCATTCTAATTAATTGTGACTCAGAATCCACATCGGCAACAAAGACCTGTTCCTGAGTGAATATTGACGAAAAGTATTCATTCAGTGTCTCCCCAATCTTTTCAGCCTCCACACGCAACTTCCCACTACTATCCTTGACTGGACCTATTCCTCCCCTAGTCATTCTTTTATTCCTGACATACCTATAGAAAACCTTTGGGTTTTCCCTAATCCTACCAACTAAGGACCTTTCATGTCCCCTTCTTGCTGCTCTTAGCTCTCTCTTCAGATTCTTCCTGGCTACCTTATAACTATCAATCGCCCCAATTGAACCTTCAAGCCTCATCTTTACATAGGCCGCCCTCTTCCCTTTAACAAGGGATTCCAATTCCTTATTAAACCACGGCTCCCTCACACGACCCTTTCCTCCCTGCCTGACAGGTACATACTTATCAAGGACACTCAATAGTTGCTCCTTGAACAAGCTCCACATATCAATTATGCCCTTCCCTTGAAGCCTACATTTCCAAGCCACGCATCCTAGGTCGTGCCTCACCGCATCATAATTTCCCTGCCCCCAGCTATGACTCTTGCCCTGCAGTGCACACTTATCCCTCTCCATCACTAGAGTAAAAGTCACCGAATTGTGGTCACTGTCCCCAAAGTGCTCACCTACTTCCAATTCTAACACCTGGCCTGGTTCGTTACCCAGAACCAAATCCAGTATGGCCTCACCTCTTGTTGGCCTGTCTACATATTGTGTCAGGAGAAAGTGAGGTCTGCAGATGCTGGAGATCAGAGCTGGAAATGTGTTGCTGGAAAAGCGCAGCAGATCAGGCAGCATCCAGGGAACAGGAGAATCGACGTTTCGGGCATAAGCCCTTCTTCAGGATTCCTGAAGAAGGGCTTATGCCCGAAACGTCGATTCTCCTGTTCCCTGGATGCTGCCTGACCTGCTGTGCTTTTCCAGCAACACATTTCCAGCTACATATTGTGTCAGGAAACCCTTCTGCACACATTGGACAAACACCGACCCATCTAACGAACTCGAGCTATAGCTTTCCCAGTCAATATCTGGAAAGTTAAAGTCCCCCATAACAACTACCCTATTACTTTCACTCTTCTCCTGAATCATCCTCGCAATCCTTTCTTCTACGTCTCTAGGACTATTAGGAGGCCTGTAGAAAACTCCTAACAGGGTGACCTCACCTTTCCTATTCCTAACCTCAGCCCAAACTACCTCAGATGGCGAGTCTTCATCCATCGTCCTTTCCACAGCTGTAATACTATCTTTGATAAGCAATGCCACACCTCCCCCTCTTTTACCCCCACCTCTGACCCTACTAAAACATTTAAACCCTGGAACCTGCAACAGCCAATCCTGTCCCTGTTCTACCCATGTCTCCGTAATAGCCACAACATCGAAATCCCAGGTACCAACCCACGCTGCAAGTTCACCTACCTTATTTCGTATACTTCTTGCATTGAAGTATACACACTTCAAACCACTTTCCTGTTTACAGGTACCCTCCTTTGAGATTGATGCCATGTTCCTAACCTCCCTACACTCCAGGTCCTGCACCCTAAAGCTACATTCTAGGTTCCAATGCCCCTGCAGAGTTAGTTTAAACCCCCCCCCCCCCCCCAAGAGCACTAGCAAACCTCCCCCCAAGGATACTGGTGCCCCTCAGGTTCAGGTGTAGACCATCCTGTTTATAGAGGTCCCACCTTCCCCAGAAAGAACCCCAGTTATCCAGATACCGGAATCCCTCCCTCCTGCACCATCCCTGTAGCCACGCATTTAACTGTTCTCTCTCCCTATTCCTCGACTCTCTATCACGTGGCACGGGTAACAAACCAGAGACAATAACTCTGTTTGTTCTAACTCTGAGCTTCCAACCTAGCTCCCTGAAAGCCTGTCTAACATCCTCAGCCCTCTTCCTACCTATGTCATTGGTGCCAATGTGGACCACGACTTCGGGCTGCTCCCCCTCCCCTTTAAGGACCGGGAAAACACGATCAGAGACGTCACATATCCTTGCACCTGGGAGGCAACATACCAAACGTGAGTCTCTCTCGCCCCCACAAAACCACCTATCTGTGCCCCGAACTATCGAGTCCCCAATAACTATTGCTCTGCTCTTCTCCACCCTTCCCTTCTGAGCAACGGGGACAGGCTCCGTGCCAGAGGCCTGAACCCCATTGCAGAACACTCTTTAAGTTGGTATGTCCAGCCTTCTTCATGATTTTCTGTGAGGGTGCCGTAATCTCAGCGCATTCCCAATCCAATCCAAACTGAATCTTGCCATTCCCAAAAATATTATCATCTGCCCTACTGTCACAGGTTTGGGGACTCTAGCTAACCCCTTGTTCTGATCTGGTGCAATCAACTTCATGCCTTTTGATATCACCCTGCCCAAATACTTAACCTGCTGTTACCAGAATTGCAGCTTTCTCTTTCAGACCTTGTGACCTTCACGTGCTAACATTTCTAGCAGAAAAATAATCTCCCGCTCGCATTGCTCCTGACTGTCCGAGCAGACCAGCAGATCGTCAACATACTGGATTAAGGTTCTGTCCAATGTCTGCCTTCAACTCTTGATTAAACACATGCGGTGAGTGCTTAAAGCCCTGCGGCATTCTAGTGTAAGTGTATTGTGTGCCTCTATAATAAAATGCAAACAAGTAGTGGCAATGATCTGCCAGTGGAATGCTGAAATAGGCAGAACATAATTCTATCACTGAAAACCAAGCAGCTTCCGGTGGTACATTGGTCAACAGCGTATGCGGGTTTGGAACTACTGCCAGTCAGTCTTCCACAACCTCATTCACTGCTCTCAGATCATGCACAGGTCTCCACTTAGATCTATCCACTTTTAGAACTGGCAGCAGCAGAATGTTACAGGGGCTGTTTGATTCCCTGTTTACCCATGCGTCAAGCAGGCCCCGTATCGTTGATGCTTTTTCTTCCTCTGCTACTGGTTTTAGGAGATACTGTGGTCGTCAAGATAGAATTGCACCCTGTTTCAACTGCATTTCGACTGGACTTGCTGATTAAACTTTTCCCACATCTGTATCATGTGACCATAAAACAGGTGGCAATACATCCAACCTTTGATCCGATTGGTAGCTATTTTCATTAAGTATCACTGGCATATCTTGCTGGGGGGACATCTTGACTTCCTTTAGGTTCCCCACCATCTCTGTACACGCTGCAATCCTAACATAGTCATTGTTGCCAGATACCCAGACCTCTGACGTCACCACCTGCCAATCACCAATTGCTTCTACCTGTTTTACCATGGGTCCCAAGTCCTTAGACTGGTGCCCCTCATTTACCAGTATCATCACATGAGGCGCAGCACCTGGTATACTATACCATTTTTCCAAAAAATGGTTTCTTTTTATTTGTAATGCTGCTCTCTACCTGCTCTCTACCTTCGGCCCTCGATGTTGCGCTGACCTGTGAACTAATCTAAGCCCATCCCCCTACACTATCCCATCATCATCCATGTGCTTATCCAAGGATTGTGTAAATCTCCCTCATGTGGCTGAGTTAACTATATTAGCAGGCAGGGCATTCCACACCCTTACCACTCTCTGAGTAAAGGACCTGCCTCTGACATCTGTCTTAAATCTATCACCCCTCAATTTGTAGCTATGCCCCTTCGTGCAAGCTGACGTCATCATCCTAGGAAAAAGACTTTCACTGTCTACCCTATCTAATCCTCTGATCATCTTGTATGTCTCCATTAAATCCCCTCTTAGCCTTCTTCTTTCCAATGAGAACAGACCCAGGTCTCTCAGCCTTTCCTCATTAGACCTTCCCTCCAGACCAGGCAACATCCTGGTAAATCTTCTCTGCACCTTTTCCAATGTTTCTACATCCTTTCTGTAATGAGGCGACTAGCACTGTACACAATATTCCAAGTGTGGCCGCACTCGCATTTTGTTTAGTTGCAGCATGACATTACAGCTCCGGAACTCAATCCCTCTACCAATAAAACCTAACACACCATATGCCTTCTTAACAGCACTATCAACCTGGGTGGCAACTTTGAGGGATCTATGTACATGGACTCCAAGATCCCTCTGCACATCCACACTACCAAGAACCTTTCCATTGACCAAGTACTCTGCCTTCCTGTTATTCTTCCCAAAGTGAATCACCTCACATTTAGCTGCATTGAGCTCCATTTGCAACCTCTCAGCCCAATTCTGCAGTTTATCCAAGTCCCCTGCAACCTGTAACATTCTTCCAAACTGTCCACTACTCCACCGACTTTAGTGTCATCTGCAAACTTACTAATCCATCCACCTATGCCTGCGTCTAAGTCATTTTTAAAAATAACAAACAGCAGTGGTCCCAAAACAGATCCTTGTGGCACACCACTAGTAATCGGACTGCAGGCTGAATATTTTCCATCAACATCACACATTGCCTTCTTTCAGAAAGCCAGTTTCTAATCCAAACTGCTAAATCACCCTCAATTCCCATGTCTCAGCATTTTCTTCAACAGCCTATGATGTTGAATCTTATCAAAGGCTTTACTGAAGTCCATGTATACCACGTCAACTGCCCTACCCTCATCTACATGTTTGGTCACCTTCTCAAAAAACTCAACGGGGTTAATGAGACATGACCTGTCCTTGATGAAACCATGTTTACTATCTGAAATCAAATTGTTTTTTTCTCGATGATTATTAATCCTATCTCTGAAACACCTCTCCAAAACTTTTCCTACAACAGACGTAAGGCTCACTGGTCTATAATTAACTGAGTTATCTCTACTGCCCTTCTTGAATAAGGGAACAACATTTGCAATCCTCCAGTCCTCTGGTACTAAACCTGTAGATAATGACGACTCAAAGATCAAAGCCAGAAACTCCAACACTTTCTTCTTAGCTTCCAAGAGAATCCTCGGAGAAATCCCATTTGGCCCAGGGGACTTATCTACTTTCACTCCTTTTAGAATTGAAACATCTCTTCCTTACTAACCTCGATCCTTTCCAGTCTAATATCTCGTATCTCATTCTACTCCTCTTCAATATTCTCCTTTTCCTGAGTGAAAACTGATGAGAAATATTCATTTAGCACCTCTCCCATCTCCACAGGATTCACGTACAACTTCCCACTTCTGTCTTTGACTGGCCCTATTCATATCTTAGTCATCCTTTTATTCCTCACATACCTATAGAATGCTTTAGAGTTCTCCTTTATTCTATTTGCTAAATACTGTTCATGTCCTCTCTTTGCTCTTCTTAACTCTCTCTTTAAATCCTTCCTAGCAAATCTGTAACTCTCCATCACCTCATCAGAACCATCTCATCTCATCATCATAAGCCTCCTTCTTCCACTTCACAAGAGTTGCAATATCTGTAGTAAACCATGGTTCCCTTACCTTATCACATCCTCTCTGACTGACAAGGACATACCTATTAAGGACCCGCAATATCTGTTCCCTAAAACAGCTCCACATTTCAAATGTCCCCATTCCATGCATTTTGCTACTCCATTCTATGCATCCTAAGTCTTGCCTAATCACATTTTAATTGCCCTTCCCCCATCGATAACTCTTGACCTGTGGCATGTACCTATCCCTTTCCATCACTGAACTAAACATAACTGAATTATGGTCACTCTCTCCACAGTGCTCACCTACTACTAAATCAGACACCTGGCCTGGTTCATTACCAAGCACCAGATCCAGTGTGGCCTCCCCTCTTGTCGGCCCTTTGATATGCTCCTGCACACATTGGACAAAAACTGATCCATCCGACGTACTAGAGTTATAGCATTTCCAGTCAATGTTGGGGAAGTTAAAGTTCCCCATAATGACCACTCTGTTCCACTCACTCTTACCTAGAATCGTTTTGCTAATCCTCTCCACCACATCCCTGGAACTCTGCGGAGGCCTATAAAAAACTCCAAGCAGTGTGATCTTTCCTCTCCTGTTTCTAACCTTTTATTAAAGCTTCACTTGTTAAGTGCTGCTGGGTGACAACCTCACTGAGCCACTGCCTTGGGGGGGGGTTTAAACTAACTCTGCAGGGGCATGGGAACCCAGATTGTAGCTTCAGGGTGCAGGGCCTGGAGTGTAGGGAGGTTAGGAACATGGCATCAATTTCAAAGGAGGGTGCCTGTAAACAGGAAAGTGGTTTGAAGTGTGTATACTTCAATGCAAGAAGTATACGAAATAAGGTAGGTGAACTTGCAGCGTGGGTTGGTACCTGGGACTTCGATGTTGTGGCTATTACGGAGACATGGCTAGAACAGGGACAGGATTGGCTGTTGCAGGTTCCAGGATTTAAATGTTTTAGTAGGGTCAGAGGTGGGGGTAAAAGAGGGGGAGGTGTGGCATTGCTTGTCAAAGATAGTATTACAGTGGTGGAAAGGACGATGGATGAGGACTTGCCATCTGAGGTAGTTTGGGCTGAGGTTAGGAATAGGAAAGGTGAGGTCACCCTATTAGGAGTCTTTTACAGGCCTCCTAATAGTCCTAGAATCATTGAAGAAAGGATAGGGAAGGTGATTCAGGAGATGAGTGACAGTAATAGGGTGGTTGTTATGGGGGACTTTAACTTTCCTGATATTGATTGGGAAAGCTATAGCTCAAGTTCGTTAGATGGGTCAGTGTTTGTTCAATGTGTGCAGGAGAGTTTCCTGACACAATATGTAGACAGGCCAACAAGAGGTGAGGCCATACTGGATTTGGTTCTGGGTAACGAACCAGGCCAGGTGTTAGAATTAGAGGTAGGTGAGCACTTTGGGGATAGTGACCATAATTCGGTGATTTTTACACTTGTGATGGAGAGGGATAAGTGTGTACTACAGGGCAAGAGTTATAGCTGGGGTCAGGGAAATTATGATGCTGTGAGGCATGACTTAGGATGTGTGGCTTGGAAAAGTAGACTCCAAGGCAAGAGTGTAAATGATATGTGGAGCTTGTTCAAGGAGCAACTATTGAGTGTCCTTGATAATTATGTACCTGTCAGGCAGGGAGGAAAGGGTCGTGCGAGGGAGCCGTGGTTTAATAAGGAATTGGAATCCCTTGTTAAATGGAAGAGGGCGGCCTATCTCAAGATGAGACGTGAAGGTTCAATTGGGGCGATTGAGAGTTATAGGGTAGCCAGGAAGGACCTGAAGAGAGAGCTAAGAGCAGCAAGGAGGGGACATGAAAGGTCCTTAGTCGGTAGGATTAGGGAAAACCCTAAGGCTTTCTATAGGTATGTTAGGAATAAAAGAATGACTCGGGTAGGAATAGGTCCAGTCAAGGATAGTAGTGGGAAGTTGCGTGTGGAGGCGGAAGAGATTGGGGAGACACTGAATGAATACTTTTCTTCAGTATTTACTCAGGAACAGGGCATTGTCGTCGATGTGAATACTGAGTCACAAATAAGTAGAATGGATGGCTTTGAGGTATGTAGAGAAGAGGTGTTGGAAATCCTGGAAAAGGTGAAAATAGATAAGTCCCCTGGGCCTGATGGCATTTATCCTAGGATTCTCTGGGAAGCAAGGGAGGAGATTGCAGAGCCATTGGCCTTGATTTTTATGTCCTCTTTGTCTACAGGAGTAGTGCCAGAAGACTGGAGGATAGCAAATGTGGTTCCCTTGTTCAAAAAGGGGAGTAGGGATAACCCTAGTAACTATAGGCCGGTGAGTCTCACTTCTGTTGTGGGCAAAGTCTTAGAGAGAATTGTAAGGGATAGGATTTATGCACATCTGGAAACTAATAATGTGATCAAGGATAGTCAGCATGGTTTTGTGAAGGGCAGGTCGTGCCTCACAAACCTTATTGAATTCTTTGAAAAGGTGATGAAGGAGGTTGATGAGGGGAAAGCGGTAGATGTGGTATATATGGATTTTAGTAAGGCGTTTGATAAGGTTCCCCATGGTAGGCTACTGCAGAAAATACGGAGATATGGTATTGAGGGTGAGTTGGAGGTTTGGATTAGGAATTGGCTGGATGGAAGAAGACAGAGGGTAGTAGTTGATGGCAAAGTTTCTTCATGGAGTGCCGTCACTAGCGGTGTTCCGCAAGGATCTGTTTTGGGACCATTGCTGTTTGTCATTTTTATAAATGACCTGGAAGAGGGGTTAGAAGGTTGGGTGAGCAAGTTTGCGGATGATACGAAAGTCGGAGGAGTTGTTGACAGTGAGGAAGGATGTGGCAGGTTACAGCAGGATATAGAGAAGCTGCAGAGCTGGGCAGAAAGGTGGCAAATGGAATTCAATGTAGCTAAGTGTGAGGTGATTCACTTTGGGAAGAATAACAAAAAAATGGGGTATTGGGCTAATGGTCGGATACTTGGTAGTGTGGATGAGCAGAGGGATCTTGGTGTCCATGTACACAGATCTCTGAAAGTTGCCACCCAGGTAAATAGTGCGGTGAGGAAGGCATATGGCGTACTGGCTTTTATTGGTAGAGGAATTGAGTTCCGGAGTCCTGAGGTCATGATGCAGTTGTATAAGACTCTGGTGCGGCCGCATCTGGAATATTGTGTGCAGTTTTGGTCGCCATACTATAGGAAGGATGTGGAGGCACTGGAACGGGTGCAGAGGAGGTTTACCAGGATGTTGCCTGGTATGGAAGGAAGATCGTATGAGGAAAGACTGAGACACTTGGGGCTGTTTTCATTAGAGAAAAGAAGGTTTAGGGGTGACTTGATTGAGGTGTACAAGATGATTAGGGGGTTAGATAGGGTTGACAGTGTGAGCCTTTTCCCGCGTATGGAGTCGGGTATTACAAGGGGGCATAGCTTTAAATTAAGGGGGGGTAGATATAGGACTGAAGTTAGGGGTAGGTTCTTCACTCAGCGAGTCGTAAGTTCATGGAATGCCCTGCCAGTAGCAGTGGTGGACTCTCCCTCTTTATGGGCATTTAAGCGGGCATTGGATAGGTATATGGAGGATAGTGGGTTAGTATAGGTTAGGTGGGCTTGGATCGGCGCAACATCGAGGGCCAAAGGGCCTGTACTGCGCTGTATTCTTCTATGTTCTATGTTCTATGCTTCATACTGAGTTTCATCAAATATTACTGTACAATGCAGTTCAGATCTAGGTGGTCTACCTTTAGGTAGTACAACTAGAAAGTCTTCCTCCCATTTTCCCCAAATGCCCCAGATATAGCAATTTATGTTTCCTATCCAGTACACATTAGTGCCTTTACATTTCTGCATTACCAGCTGGGTACTTGCCCTTTCAACACTTAAGCCTTTTTGGGTGCATTCCAATTTCAATTCAAGTTTTAGCAAAGTGTCCCTGTCCAATAGATTAATCGGCGTACCCTTGGACACTAGTACTGGCAGGATGATTTCTTTGCTTCCCATTTTTAAACTTACTGGAACTGTAAATTGTGTTAACTGTGGTTTCCCCGAGAATCCTATAGTTTGAATAAATTTTCCTGACATGGGAAGGAGGGAGGCATATCGTGGTTGTAAGCGGTGTACGTAGCTCCAGTGTCAATCATTAGTGGCATCAACCATCCCTGTAAGCTAACCTGTACAAGAGGTTCCTGTTCAGCCTCCCGTTTCACCAGTAGGGACAGTCCCTTCCCACCCGGTTTCTCTGGGCATCCTTAGCATGACCCTTAAGGGTTCGCAGGCCCCGTTGGACCCACCAGGGCTTGAGCCATAAAGGGTGGATTTTTCTACGTGCCTTTGTCCTTGTAGGAACAGAGACGACTAGGACCTGTTAGGACAGTCCCGTCTAAAGTGGCCTGGTTGGTTTCAGCCGCAACATACTATTTCTGGCCTTTTCTGTGTCTGATTCCTCATTAAACCCCTTTGACCACTCTCCCTTTTTCCCCATCCCTGGGGGCCCCCAGTTGTGGTTTGGCTGTTGTTTCATTTTATTTCACCCTTGATATGACATCTGTGGAAAATCTCCCCCAAAGATGTTTATTATTTGCATGGGGTTTTCTGGCCCTTGCTGGGCAGCATAACAGGGTCCCCTTAGGTCAGCATTTGGTTCATTTCAGTGATAACTATTGAATCAGTTGTCATAGGCAACATCTTTTTGCCTCTCTCTCTTTTTAAGTTCCTCAAGCTGCATTTGTTCCAGCTTTCTCTGCACCTCCTCCTGTTGGTCAGCCAGTTTCTTTCTGTCTCTCCGGTATTTATCGACAGCATGAACTACATGGTCTCTGAATTCTTTGTGAGTAATTGACGTTAAACCTACCACCTTCTCCAGTCTCGACTTGACTTGAGGGGACATTCCATCAACAATGGCCATCTGGAACATAGTGGTCAGGAGCTGCTTGCCTTCCCCATCCTGTTCCGTTTTGAGCTGCCACTTTCTTAGCTGGTTTTCTTAATAGGCAGCTGGATTTTCAGTGTCTCCCATTGGATCCCTTCTCAAAGCCTTGGGATCAAGTTTAGGTGGGTAGCAGTCTCTGAGGGCCTGCCAGACCCTCTGTCTGATTCAGTCAAACCCAGCACCATCAATCCTCGGATTGTCCACTACATGCTTCAAACCAGCTCGATCCATTATCTCTCTCAACTTTGGAAGTCACGTAACCTGTATCAGCAGTGCCTTCAAACCACCCATAGCCAACAATCTTCCTTTGGTTTCGTCTTCAAAGGCTCTAATCCACTTCACTGCATCTTCATGTATACTAGGCAATGAATTTCTCAGCCCCTTCCGATCCTGTGTCCCCCAGGGAACATATTGTGACTGTCCCCCTTCCCCTTTTATGAGCAAAGGTATCATTCTTTTTGTATGTGGGAGCTGATTCTCCCTGCTTTCATCCTCATCCAGGGAAGCCCCTTTGAATCTTGACACTGATTCCATCCTCATCCAGGGAGTCCCCTTTCGGATCCTGACCCTGATTCCATCCTCATCCAGGGAGTCCCCTTTAGATCCTGATCGTATCTCCAACTCATCCCATCCATCATCGCTGGTCCAAGTCAGGTTCTCTCTGTACGTACTGTTCTACTCCCTTTTTCCCCTTCCATGAGGCACTTTCCCTCTGACCCCGTTCAGTATTTCTTTTATAGTTTAGAAACTCCTTGTACTGTTTTTGTTCTCGTACTATCCGCAGTAACCTGAGTTCCTTCTGCAAATGTTTTTATTTTTTCCACTTCCTCCCATACCATCTTTTACTCATTCTGCCTTTCCTTAATTAACCCCTTCACTTCTAGATTAGACTACTTACAGTGTGGAAACAGGCCCTTCGACCCAACAAGTCTACACCGACCTGCCGAAGCGCAACCCACCCAGACCCATTCCCCTACATTTCACCCCTTCACCTAACACTACGGGCAATTTAGCCTGGCCAATTCACCTAACCTGCACATTTTTGGACTGTGGGAGGAAATCGGAGCCACTCGGAGGAAACCCACGCAGACACGGGGAGAATGTGCAAATTCCACACAATCGCCTGAGGCGGGAATTGAACCCGGGTCTCTGGCGCTGTGAGTCAGCAGTGCTAGCCACCGTGCCGCCCACTTCCTTTCTTCTCTGATTCAGTTCATCTTTCTCATCCTCGTCCTCAATCCATTCAATTTCTCCTTCTATTTCCACCATTCCCTTTATCGAAGGACATTGCTTTGTGTTTTCTGTGTTCAAGTAGGGAGAGGGTCTGTCTTGTTTCTGCAAGTCTGGATACAGAATAAGTTTGTCTTCCTGACCTTCAGTTTCTACAGGCAGCTTTTGTTGCTCGTAGGCAGCATGCCTGGTCACTACAGCTGATTCAGTTCATCTTTCTCATCCTCGTCCTCAATCCATTCAATTTCTCCTTCTATTTCCACCATTCCCTTTATCAAAGGACATTGCTTTGTGTTTTCTGTGTTCAAGTAGGGAGAGGGTCTGTCTTGTTTCTGCAAGTCTGGATACAGAATAAGTTTGTCTTCCTGACCTTCAGTTTCTACAGGCAGCTTTTGTTGCTCGTAGGTAGCATGCCTGGTCACTACAGCTGCCTGGTATGCTTTTATCATTTTTTCTCCCTCTCATCTGAAAAATTTTAGTATTTCTGCCTGCTGTTCCCTTTTTAGATTCCTCTTTTTAGAATTATCTCTTGGTTTGTGATTATTAATTAATCCTTCTATCCTTCTATCTCATCACACATAAATATCTCAAAGGTACCTTCTCAAAGTTCTTAGCTCTTTTTTCCCATTTCTTGGAAATTCTCACAATGTCATTTTTTGATACAGGGATTTTTTTACCAAATATTTCAACTGTGGTTCCTTTACTTCCTGATGAAGGGCTTTTGCCCGAAACGTTGATTTTCCTGCTCCTCGGATGCCTCCTGAACTGCTGTGCTTTTCCAGCACCACTCTAATCTAGACTCTGGTTTCCAGCATCTGCAGTCCTTGTTTTTACCTATATATTTCAGTCTAGTTAATCTATTGTCTCTGTTATCACAGTTCACTCCCCATTGTCTGACAAGCTCAGTAGCGCCTCGTAAATTGTTATTAGTATTCCCTAATTCGACAACTTGTATTTATCCCTTATTGATCTGTCAGTCCTTAAACTTCCTTGGCTTCAACTAATTAATAAAGACAATCTATCCTCGTTTGTACTGCCTATGCAGACCCCTACCAGGGTGGTATCTGCAGGAATTTCTATCCTGCCCAAGCAGTGTCCACATAAATTTCTATTCTGTCCAAGTAGACCCCTATTGTCCTGCCCTGTCCATTCAGCCCCTTATTACATGTGGAATTTTATTTCAGACAATTTATAATTTCTATTTCCACTCACCCCACAGCGCAGTTTTTTTGACCTATCTTCTGATTCTCCTCAAATTTCAATTTATCATCAGACTTCTTGGATCTTTGGATCGGAGAGACCCTCCAGCAGCTTTTCTGCACCTCTGCATCCCTAAGGAGCTCCCTTACTCAACAGAATTTAGTCTGAATTAACAGCAAAACGCTTACCACTTTTAGCGGGTATCCACCCTTATTTTGTCAGGCTTAGGAGAGTCCCTGATGGACTAGGAAGCACTAGGAAGGATTGGGAAGGTGATTCAGGAGATGAGTGACAGTAATAGGGTGGTTGTTATGGGGGACTTTAACTTTCCTGATATTGATTGGGAAAGCTATAGCTCAAGTTCGTTAGATGGGTCAGTGTTTGTTCAATGTGTGCAGGAGAGTTTCCTGACACAATATGTAGACAGGCCAACAAGAGGTGAGGCCATACTGGATTTGGTTCTGGGTAACGAACCAGGCCAGGTGTTAGAATTAGAGGTAGGTGAGCACTTTGGGGATAGTGACCATAATTCGGTGATTTTTACACTCGTGATGGAGAGGGATAAGTGTGTACTACAGGGCAAGAATTATAGCTGGGGTAAGGGAAATTATGATGCGGTGAGGCATGACTTAGGATGTGTGGCTTGGAAAAGTAGACTCCAAGGCAAGAGTGTAAATGATATGTGGAACTTGTTCAAGGGGCAACTATTGAGTGCCCTTGATAATTATGTACCTGTCAGGCAGGTAGGAAAGGGTCGTGCGAGGGAGCCGTGGTTTAATAAGGAATTGGAATCCCTTGTTAAATGGAAGAGGGCGGCCTATCTCAAGATGAGACGTGAAGGTTCAATTGGGGCGATTGAGAGTTATAGGGTAGCCAGGAAGGACCTGAAGAGAGAGCTAAAAGCAGCAAGGAGGGGACATGAAAGGTCCTTAGTAGATAGGATTAGGGAAAACCCTAAGGCTTTCTATAGGTATGTTAGGAATAAAAGAATGACTAGGGTAGGAATAGGTCCAGTCAAGGATAGTAGGGGGAAGTTGCGTGTGGAGGCGGAAGAGATTGGGGAGACACTGAATGAATACTTTTCTTCAGTATTCACTCAGGAACAGGGCATTGTTGTCGATGAGAATACTGAGGCACAAATAAGTAGAATGGATGGCTTTGAGGTATGTAGAGAAGAGGTGTTGGAAATCCTGGAAAAGGTGAAAATAGATAAGTCCCCTGGGCCTGATGGCATTTATCCTAGGATTCTCTGGGAAGCAAGGGAGGAGATTGCAGAGCCATTGGCCTTGATTTTTATGTCCTCTTTGTCTACAGGAGTAGTCCCAGAAGACTGGAGGATAGCAAATGTGGTTCCCTTGTTCAAAAAGGGGAGTAGGGATAGCCCTAGTAACTATAGGCCGGTGAGTCTCACTTCTGTTGTGGGCAAAGTCTTAGAGAGAATTGTAAGGGATAGGATTTATGCACATCTAGATAGGAATAATGTGATCAAGGATAGTCAGCATGGTTTTGTGAAGGGCAAGTCGTGCCTCACAAACCTTATTGAATTCTTTGAAAAGGTGACGAAGGAGGTTGATGAGGGGAAAGCGGTAGATGTGGTATATATGGATTTTAGTAAGGCGTTTGATAAGGTTCCCCATGGTAGGCTACTGCAGAAAATACGGAGATATGGCATTGAGGGTGAGTTGGAGGTTTGGATTAGGAATTGGCTGGATGGAAGAAGACAGAGGGTAGTAGTTGATGGCAAAGTTTCTTCATGGAGTGCCGTCACTAGCGGTGTTCCGCAAGGATCTGTTTTGGGACCATTGCTGTTTGTCATTTTTATAAATGACCTGGAAGAGGGGTTAGAAGGTTGGGTGAGCAAGTTTGCGGATGACACAAAAGTCGGAGGAGTTGTTGACAGTGAGGAAGCATGTGGCAGGTTACAGCAGGATATAGAGAAGCTGCAGAGCTGGGCAGAAAGGTGGCAGATGGAATTCAATGTAGCTAAGTGCGAGGTGATTCACTTTGGGAAGAATAACAAAAAGATGGGGTACTGGGCTAATGGTCGGATACTTGGTAGTGTGGATGAGCAGAGGGATCTTGGTGTCCATGTACACAGATCTCTGAAAGTTGCCACCCAGGTAAATAGTGCGGTGAGGAAGGCATATGGCGTACTGGCTTTTATTGGTAGAGGAATTGAGTTCCGGAGTCCTGAGGTCATGATGCAGTTGTATAAGACTCTGGTACGGCCGCATCTGGAATATTGTGTGCAGTTTTGGTCGCCATACTATAGGAAGGATGTGGAGGCATTGGAACGGGTGCAGAGGAGGTTTACCAGGATGTTGCCTGGTATGGAAGGAAAATCGTATGAGGAAAGACTGAGGCACTTGGGGCTGTTTTCACTAGAGAAAAGAAGGTTTAGGGGTGACTTGATTGAGGTGTACAAGATGATTAGGGGGTTAGATAGGGTCGACAGTATGAACCTTTTCCCGCGTATTGAGTCGGGTATTACAAGGGGGCATAGCTTTAAATTAAGGGGGGGTAGATATAGGACTGATGTTAGGGGTAGGTTCTTCACTCAGCGAGTCGTTAGTTCATGGAATGCCCTGCCAGTAACAGTGGTGGACTCTCCCTCTTTATGGGCATTTAAGAGGGCATTGGATAGGTATATGGAGGATAGTGGGTTAGTGTAGTTTAGGTGGGCTTGGATCGGTGCAACATCGAGGACCCAAGGGCCTGTACTGCGCTGTATTCTTCTATGTTCTATGTTCACTCCTGGGCTGCCATCCCTTTTGGGTAAGTCTCTTTCAGATCCTGCCGAGTGTGCCAATTTTGTCGTGGTTCACCGCACCTTTTAAGAATGACTAGCAGACACAGAGAATTCCTCAAGATGAGAAGCCTTTATTTGCAAACAAAGGCTGTGACCACCAGAGGAGTCATTTCTGATTGCCCCCAAGCAGCGAGAGTACTCTATTGTTTATGTTTTTCTAAAAGCCACACCCTATCCTCATTATATTAGCATAACCAATCGCACTAAACCTACATTATATCCCTTTAACCAATCCAACTCTGACACAATTGTCTTCTGGATTTCTGCAGTTCATCACGTTGTGCCATGGTCATCTTTCTCCACCTTTTGTCACCTGACAGGCCACAGTTATACAAGGCTGACTCAAGCATGCAAACTAGACCTTACACCTGGACAGCATCCCAGCATATAGGGGAGATTTCATACAATGCACTTACTCTTACTTTGTAGTTAGAAACTCATATTTACCATATTGGCCCATATCCCTCTAAACTCTTCCTATTCACATACCTATCCAGATGGCTTTTAAATGCTGTTGTACCAAACTCCACCATTTCCTCTGGCAACTCATCCCATATATGCACCACCCTCTGCGTGAATAAGTTGCTTCTTAGGTCCCTTTTTATATCTTTCCCCTCTCACCCTAAACCTATGCCCCTAGTTCTGGATTCCACCACCCCAGGGAAAAGACTTTGTCTATTTATCCTATCCATGCCCTTCATGATTTTATATACCTCTATAAGGTCACCCCTCAGCCTCCGATGCTCCAGGGAAAACAGCCCTAATCTATTCAACCTCTCCCTATAGCTCAAATCCTCCAACCCTGGCAACATCCTTGTAAATCTTTCCTGAACCCTTTCAAGTTTTACAACATCCTTCCAATAGGAAGAAGGCCAGAATTGCACACAATACTCCAAAAGTAGCTGAACCAATGTCCCATACAGCTATAACATGACCTCCCAACTCCCATACTCAATGCTCTGACCAGTAAACGAAAGCATACCAAACACCTTCTTCATTATCATATCTACTTGCAACTCTACTTACCAGGATATTGCCTGGTCTGGAGGGAAGGTCTTATGAGAAAAAGGTTAAGAGACTAGGGTCTGTTCTCATTGGAAAGAAGAAGGCTAAGAGAGGATTTAATAGAGACATACAAGTTGATCAGAGGATTAAATAGGGTAGACAGAGAAAGACTTTTTCTGAGGATGATGACGTCAGCTTATACGAGAGGACACAACTACAAATTGAGGGGTGATAGATTTAAGACTGATGTCAGAGGCAAGTTCTTTACGCAGACAGTGGTAAGGGCATGGAATGAGCTGAGAATATTCCATAGATTGGCGCAACATCGAGGGCCAAAGGGCCTGTTCTGCTCTGTATTGTTCTATGTTCTATGTACTTTCAAGGAACTATGAACCTGCACTGAAAGGTCTCTCTGTTTAGTAACACTCCTCAGAACCATACCATTAAGTGTATAAGTACTGCTCTGATCTGCTTTTCCAAAATGCAGTGCCTCACATTTATCTAAATTAAACTCCATCTGCCATTCCTCAGCCCATTGGCCCATCTGATCAAGGTCCTGTTGTACTCTGAGGTAACCTTCTTCGTGGCACTACACCTCCAATTTTGGTGTAATTTACAAACTTACTAACTTACAAACTAGACCTCCTATATTCACATCCAAATTATTTATATAAATGACAAAAAGCAGTGGACTCAGTACTGATCCTTGTGGCACTCCACTGGTCACAGGCCTCCAGTCTGAAAAGCAACCCTCCACCATCACCCTCTGTCTTTTACCTTTGAGCCAGTTCTGCATCCAAATGGCCATTTCTCCCTGTATTCCATGAGATGTAACCTTGCTAACCAGTGTCCCCTGGGAACCTTGTTGAATGCCTTACTGAAGTCCACCACTCTGCCCTCATTAATCCTGTTTGTTACTTCTTCAAAAAACTCAATGAAGTTTGTGAGACATGATTTCCCATAAAACCATGCTGACCATCCCTAATCAGTCCTTGCCTTTCCAAATACATGTAAATCCTGTCCCTCAGTATTCCCTCCAACAATTTGCCCACGACCAATGTCAAGCTCACCGGTCTATAATTCCATGGCTTTTCCTTAACACCTTTTTTAAATAGTGCCACCACATTAGTGGAAGGGAGTTTCTCAAAACAGAGGTGACCAGTGGTGTGATCTGTGACCAGTGATTTGTGATCTGCGATCTGTGATCCGCGATCTGTGATCTGTGACCAGTGATCTGCGATCTGTGACCAGTGATCTGTGATCTGCAATGTGATCTGTGACCAGTGATCTGTGATCTGTGACCAGTGATCTGTGATCTGTGATCTGTGACCAGTGATCTGATATGTGATCAGTGATCTGTGATCTGTGACCAGTGATCTGTGATCAGTGATCTGTGATCTGTGACCAGTGATCTGTGATCTGTGACCAGTGATCTGTGACCAGTGATCTGTGATCTGTGACCAGTGATCTGCGATCTGTGACCAGTGATCTGTGACCAGTGATCTGTGATCTGCGATCTGCGATCTGTGACCAGTGATCTGTGATCTGTGACCAGTGATCTGTGACCAGTGATCTGTGATCTGCAATGTGATCTGTGATCTGTGATCAGTGATCTGTACCGGGACTACTGTTGTATGTTTGGAGGAAGGTGTAGGTTGCCTCATTAGCAACTTTGCAGATGGCACTATGATTGGTGGAGTAGCAGATAGTGAAGGGGACTGTCAAAGAATATAGCAGAATATAGATAGATTGGAGAGTTGGGAAGAGAAAAAGCAGACTGAGTTCAATCCGGACAAATGCGAGGTGATGCATTTTGGAAGATGCAATTCCAGAATGAACTATAGAGTAAATGGACAAGTCCTGGGGAAATTGATCTACAGAGAGAGCATAGAACATAGAAAAGTACAGCATAGAACAGGTCCTTTGGTCCACGATGTTATGCCAAGGTTTAATCCTAATGTAAAATATAATAACTTAACCTACGCACCCCTCAACTCACTGCTATCCATGTGCAAGTCCAGCAGTCACTTAAATGTCCCCACTGACTCTGCTTCCACCACCACAGCTGGCAACACATTCCATGCATTCACAACTCTCTGTGTAAAGAGAGATTTGGGTGTTCAGGTGTATTGTTCCCTGAAGGTGGCAACACAGGTCAGTAGAGTGGTCAAGAAGGCATATGGCATGCTTTCCTTCATTGGACGGGGTATTGAGTACAAGAGTTGACAGGTCATGTTACAATTGTGCAAAAATTTGGTTTGGCCACATCTGGAATACTCAATGCTCTGATCCATAAAGGAAAGCATACCAAACGCCACCTTCATTATAAATCTACCTACGACTCTACTTTCAAGGAATTATGAACCTGCACTCTGAGGTCTCTCTGTTCAGCAACTCTCCTCAAGACCTTACCAGTAAGTGTATAAGTACTGCTCTGGTTTGCTTTTCCAAAATGCATCACCTTGCATTTATCTAAATTAAACTCCATCTGCCACTCCTCAGCCCATTGGCCCATCTGATCAAGATCCCGTCGTACTCTGAGGTAAACTTCTTTGTTGTCCACTACATCTCTAATTTTGGTGTCATCTGCAAACTTAATAACTTACTAACTAGACCTCCTATGTTCGCATTCAAATTATTTGAACAAATGACAAAAGGTAGTGGACTCAGTACCGATTCTTGTGGCACACCACAGGTCGCAGTTCTGGTCGCCACATTTCCAAAAGAATGTGGATGCTTTGGAGAGTATGCAAAGGAGGTTCACCAGGATGTTGCTTGGTATGTAGCATGCTAGCTATGAGGAGTTGAGTAGATTAGGATTACTTTCATTGGAAAGAAGGTGGTTAAGGGGGCACCTGATTGAGGTCGACAAAATCATGGGAGGTGTAGACAGGGTGAATAGCAAGAAACCTCTTCCCAGAGTGGAGGACTCAATTAACTGGGGTCATGAGTTCAAAGTGAGAAGGGAAAAGTTTAGGGGAGATATAAGTGGGATGTCCTTCACTCAGAGGATGGTGGGTTCCGAGAATGCGTTTCCAATGGAGGTGGTAGGGATGGGAATTATAGTGTCATTTAAGATGTATCCAGACAGATACATTAATGGGCAGGGAGCAGAGGGATACAGATCCTTAGAAAATAGGCAGCAGATTGAGATAGAGGATCTGGATCGGCCCAGGCTTGGAGGGCCGAAGGGCCTGTTCTTGCGCTGTAATGTTCTTTGTTAGCCAACCTCCAGTCTTCTGGCACCTCGCTTGTGACTATCAATGATATACATATCTCAGCAAGGGGCCCAGCAATCACTTCCCTTGCTTCCCACAGAGCGCTAGGGTACACCTGATCAGATCCTGGGGATTTATCCACTTTTATGCATTCCATGACATCTAGCACCACTTCCTCTGTAATGTGGACATTTTTCAAGATGCCACCATCTATTTACCAACATTTTATACCTTCCACGTCCTTCTCCAGAGTAAGCATTGATATAAAATACTCGTTTAGTATCTCCCCCATATCCTGCAGCTCCACACATAGGCTGCCTTGCTAATATTTGAGGAGCCCTATTCTCTCCCTAGTTACCCTTTTGTCCTTAATGTATTTATAATAACCCTTTGGATTCTGCTTAACCCTATTTGCCAAAGCTATCTCATATCCCCTTTTTGCCCTTCTGATTTTTCCCTTAAGTATACTCCTACTGCCTTTATACTCTTCTAAGGATTCACTCGATCTGTCCTGATACATGTTTCCTTCTTTTTCTTAACCAAACCCTCAATTTCTCTAGCCATCCAGCATTCCCTATACCTACCAGCCTTTTCTTTGACCTTAACAGGAATAGATTCCTGATTGAAGGTGTTTGGCCCGAAACGTTTATTTTCTTGCTCCTCAGATGCTGCCTGATCTGCTGTGCTTTTCCAGCATCACTCTAATCTAGACTCTGATCTCCAGCATCTGCAGTCCTCACTTTGGCCTAACAGGTATATATAATCTCTGGACTCTCATTATCTCATTTTTGAAGG
Organism: Chiloscyllium plagiosum; assembly: GCF_037043375.1. Lineage (NCBI taxonomy): Eukaryota > Metazoa > Chordata > Chondrichthyes > Orectolobiformes > Hemiscylliidae > Chiloscyllium > Chiloscyllium plagiosum. The sequence continues at coordinate 384,851 of NW_028270156.1, forward strand.
CTTCCCATTTTCCAGCTGTCCCTTTACCTGCGAACATCTGCGCCCAATCAGCTTTTGAAAGTTCTTGCCGAATACCTTCAAAAATTCGCCTTCCTTAAATTTAGAACTACAACTTTTAGATCCTTTGCTAATCACAATTTTAAAATTGATATAATTATGATCGCTGGCCCCAAAGTGCTCCCCCATTGTCACCTCAGTCACCTGCCCTGCTTTATTTCCCAAGAATAGGTCAAGTTTTACACCTTCTGTAGTAGGTACATCCACATACTGAATCAGAAAAATTTTCCTGTACACACCAAATTCCTCTCCATCTAAATCCTTAACACTGTAGCAGTCCCAGTCTATGTTTGGAAAGTTAAAATCCCCTACCATAACCACCCCATTAATCTTACAGATAATTGAAATCTCCTTACAAATGTGTTTCTCCATTTCCCACTGACTATTAAGGGGTGTATAACACAATCCCAATAAGTTGATCATCTCTTTCTTATTTCTCAGTTCCACCCAAATAACTTCCCTGAATGCATTCCCAGGAATATCCTCCCTAAGTACACCATGCCACCCACCCTCCTCTCTTGCTCCCCTTTCTATCCTTCCTGTAGCATTTGTATCCTGGAACATTAAGCTGCCAGTCCTGTCCACCCCGAGCCACATTTCAGTAATTCGATGATACAAATATCGCCTTCCCATGTTCCTAACCATCTGCTGAGTTCATCTGCCCTCTCTGTTAGGCCTCTTGTATTGAAATAAATGCAGTTTAATTTATCAGTCCTACCTTGATCTCTGCTTTGTCCCTATCTGCTCTGACTGTTTGACTCGCTTATTTTCTCAACTGTACCAGTCTCAGATTGATCTCTTTCCTCACTATCTCCCTGGGTCCCACCCCCCACCTTACTAGTTTAAATCCACCTGAGCAGCTCCAGCTAATCTCCATGCCCGTATATGAGTCCCCTTCCAATTCAGGTGCAATCCATCCTTTTTCCACAGGTCACTTCTAACACAGAAGGGATTCCAATGATCCAAAAATGAGAACCTTTCTCCTATACACCAGCTCCTCAGCCATGCATTCATCTGCTCTATCTTCTTATTCCTACCCTCACTAGCTCGTAGTACCAGGAGTAATCCAGATATTGCTACCCTTGAGGACCACCTTTTTAAATTTCTGCCTAAATTTCTATGTTCACCCTTTCTCATCCTTTTCTCTTCCTGTCTCGTTGATTCAATGTGTACAATGATGTCCTGTTGGTCCCTCTCCCATTTGAGAACACTCTTCACCCTCTCTGAGGTAACACACCATTCTGATGTTTCGCTGCTGATGCAGAAATGTCTGTCTGTGCCTCCAACTAGAGAGTCCCCTATCACAATCGATTGCTCGGAACCCGAAGTACCCCTCAATCCCCCTGCAAATGAAAGCCAGCACATCATATGCCTTTTTAACAACCCTATCAACTTGGATGGCAATGTTGTGGGATCTATGGACATGGAAGCCAAGATCCCTTTGTTCCTCCACACTGCCAAGAATCCTGCCTTTAATCCTATATTCTGTATTCAAATTCCATCTTCCAAACTGAACCACTTCACACTTTTCCAGGTTGAACTCCATCTGCCACTTCTCAGTCCAATTTTGTATCCTGTCAATGTCCCATAGCAACCTACAACAGCCCTCCATACTATCCACAACTCCACCAACCTTCGTGTCATCCGAAAACTTACTAACACCCCCGCTCACTTCCTCATCCAAGTCATTTCTAAAAATCACAAGAAGTAGAGGTTGCAGAACAGATCCCTGCGTAAGACAACAGTATAAATACTTACCTTCAAAGCCCACAGCCTTTTTCCTGTCCGGGAGCAGCAGGAGACAGAGTGGAGGTGACGTTGGAGAGTGCCAGGAAGGACTTAGCATATATTTGGGCAGCGGCTAAACCCGAGATACTCACGTGTAGTACCTCCCTCCTGCACGCCACCCCCCCACCCCCCGCAACCTCTTCTAACCAGAAGAAAAGGACTCTGTAAGGTAAGGCTTTTTTTTTCCTTTCCTTTCATATATTTAACTGTATTGTTTGGTTTTAATTAGTTAATATAAAGCTAAGGCTTACAATGGCTGGGGACCTCAGACCTGTTGCATGTGTCTCTTGCTTGATGTGGGAGCTTAGGAACGCGGCTGACGTTCCTGACTTTTACACTTGCAAGAAGTGTGTCCAGCTGCAGCTGTTGTTTGACCGCATGACGGCTCTGGAGCTGCAGATGGACTCACTGTGGAGCATCCACGATGCTGAGGAGGTCCTCCCTGGCTTCCCAGAAGATCCTAGGATAAATCCCATCCGGCCCAGGGGACTTATCTATTTTCACACTCTGCAGGATTTCTAATACCTCTTCCTTGTGAACCTCAATCCCACCCCCAGTCTAGTAGCCTGTATCTCAGTATTCTCCTCGACAACATTGTCGTTTTCTAGAGTGAATACTGTTGAAAAATATTCATTTAGTGCTTCCCCCTATCTCCTCTGACTCCACACACAACTTCCCACTACTATCCTTGATTGGCCCTAATCTTACTCTCATCGTTCTTTTATTCCTTAAATACCTATAGAAAGCCTTAGGGTTTACCCTGATCCTATCCGCCAACAACCTCTCATTTCTCCTCCTGGCTCTTCTGAGCTCTCTCTTTAGGTCTTTCCTGGCTACCTTGTAACCCTCAAGCACCCTAACTCAGCCTTCATATCTCATCCTAACATAAGCCTTCTTCTTCCTCTTGACCAGAGATTCCACTTCCTTCGTAAACCACAGCTCCCGCACTCTACAGCTTCCTCCCTGCCTGACAGGTACATACTTATCTGGGACACACAGGAGCTTTTTCTTGAATAACTCCACATTTCTAATGTGCCCATCCCTGCAGTTTCCTTCCCCATCCTATGCTCCCTAAATCTTGCCGAATCGCATCGTAATTGCCTTTCCCCCAGCTGTAACTCTTGCCCAATGGTATACACCTATCCCTTTATATCACTAAAGTAAACATAATAGAATTGTGATCGATATCACCAAAGTGCTCACCTACTTTCAAGTCTAACACCTGGTCGGGCTCATTACCCAGTACCAAATCTAATGTGGCATCGCCCTTTGTTGGTCTGTCTACATACTGTGTCAGGAAGCTCTCCTGCACACACTGGACAAAAACTGACCCATATATAGTACTCGTACTAAAATGTTCCCTGTCAGTATTTGGAAAGTTGAAGTCCCCTATGACAACTACCCTGTCTCTCTCACTCCTATCGAGAATCATCTTTGCTATCCTTTCCTCTACATCTCTGGAACTATTCGGAGGCCTATAGAAAATTCCCAGAAGATTCCTGAAGAAGGGCTAATGCCCGAAACGTCGATTCTCCTGTTCCCTAGATGCTGCCTGACCTGCTGCGCTTTTCCAGCAACACATTTCCATCTCTGATCTCCAGCATCTGCAGACCTCACTTTCTCCTTATAGAAAACTTCCAACAGGGTGACCTCTCCTTTCATGTTTCTAACCTCAGCCCATACTGCCTCAGTTGACAAGTCCCCAAACATCCTTTCTGCAACTGTAATACTGTCCTTGACCAACAATGCCACACCTCCCCCTCTTTTACCATCTTCTCTGTTCTTACTGAAACATCTAAATCCTGGGACCTGCAACAACCATTCCTGTCCCTGCTCTATCCATGTCTCCGAAATGGCCACATCATCGAAGTCCCAAGTACCAACCCATGCTGCAAGTTCACCCACCTTATTCCGGATGCTCCTGGCGTTGAAGTAGACACACTTCAAACCAACTTCTTGCTTGCTGGCGTCATTTTACGTCCCTGAAACTTGATTTTGGACCTCCCTACTCTCAACCTTTTCTATACTCGAACTACAATTTTGTTTCCCATCCCCCTGCTGGATTAGTTTAAACCCACCCCAATAGCCTTTGCGAATTTCCCCCCCAGGATATTGGTACCTCTCTGGTTCAGATGAAGACCATCCTGCTTGTAGAGGTCCCACCTACCCCAGAATGAGCCCCAATTATCCAAGAATCCAAAACCCTCCCTCCTACACCATCCCTGTAGCATGTGTTCAACTCCTCTCTCTCCGTATTCCTTGCCTCACTAGCCCGTGGCACGGGCAACAAACCAGAGACAACAACTCTGTTCGTCCTAGCTCTAAGCTTCTATCCTAGCTCCCTGAATTTCTGCCTTAATTCCCCATCTCTCTTTCTACCTATGTCGTTGGTGCCAATGTGGACCATGACTTGGGGCTGCTCCCCCTACCCCTTAAGGATCCCAAAAACACGATCAGAGACATCACGAACCCTGGCACCTGGGAGGCAACACACCAACCGTTAGACTCTCTCGTCCCCACAGAACCTCCTATCTGTCCCCCTAACTATGGAGTCCCCAATGACTACTGCTCTGCTCCTCTTCCCCCTTCCCTTCTGAGCAGTCCCAACAGTATCTAAAATGGTATATTTATTGTTGAGGCGCATGGCCACAGGGAATCCCTGCACTGCCTGCCGGTTCCCTTTCCATTCCCTGACTGTAACCCATCTGCCTTTTTCTTGTACCTGAGGAGTGACTACCTCCCTGTAACTCCTCTCAATAACCCCCTCTGCCTCCCGAATGATCTGAAGTTCGTCCAGCTCCAGCTCCAGCTCCAGTTCCCTAACGCAGTTTCCGAGGAGCTGGAGTTGGGTGCACTTCCCGCAGATGTAGTCAGCAGGGACACTAGTGGTGACCCTTACCTCCCACATTCTGCAGGAGGAACATTCAACTGCCCTAACCTCCATTCCCACTATTCTAAATTCCCAAAGAGACTGTTGAAAAATAAGGAATAAAAAATAAACTCATTACCTTACCAATCTGGCGCACAGGTCCTTTTTTTGGTTAGAGGAGGAGGATGGGTGGGAGACACTACTCGAGTAGTGTTTCGGGTAACACAACCACACAAATATATGACTTCCCAGAAGTCCTTCACTCGTCCCTCGCACCTCTCAGCAAATGGACAAAAGGTTGAAGATAGTGCAGGATAGGAATGTCCCTTTGAAAACAAGGGATAGGAAAGGCAAGATTTGTGAACTGTGGATGACAGAAAAAATCGTGTGACGAGCCAAGAGGAAAAGAGAAGCGTACATAAGGTGCAGGCAGCTAAGAACAGGACGGGCAGTGGAGGAATATTGGGAGAGTAGGACCAATCATAAACGAGGAATCAAGCCGGCTAAAAGGGGTCATGAAATAACTTTAGTAAGCAGAATTAAGGAGAATTCCAAGGCATTTTATTCTTATATAAGGAGCAAAAGGGTACCTAGAGAAAGGATTGGCCCACTAAAGGATAAGGAAGGAAAGTTGTGTGTCGAACCGGAGAAAATGGGTGAGATTCTGAATGATTACTTTGCATCAGTGTTCACTGAGGAGAGGGATGTGATGAATGTTGAGATTAGAGATAGAAGTTTGTTTCCTCTGGATCAAGTTGACATAAAGAGGGAAGATGTGTTGAGTAGGCTAAAGGATATGAAGGCAGACAAATCCTCAGGATCGCATGGGATCTATCCCAGGTTGCTGTGGGAGGTGAGAGAGGAAATAGCTGTCGCCCTGACAGATATCTTTCTGGCATCCTTAAACACAGTTGAGGTGCAGGAGGACTGGAGGGTTTTTCATGTTGTCCCCCGACAAGAAGGCTAGTAGGGATATTCCAGGTAACTACAGACCAGTGAGCCTAATGTCTGTGGTGGGAACGTTACTGGAGAAGGTGCTGAGGAATAAAATCTATTTATATTTGGAACAGAATGGGCTTATCAGTGATAGACAACATGGTTTTGTGCGGGGGAGATCATGCCTTACCAATTTAAGGAAGTGACCAAGTTGATAGATGAAGGAAGGGCTGTAGATGTCATATTCATGGACTTTAGCAAGACTTTTGATAAGGTTTCCCATGGTAAACTAATGGAGAAAGTGCAGTCACATAGTGTGCAGGGTATTTTAGCTAGGTGGATAAAGAACTGTTTGAGCAACAGGAGACACAGAGTAATAGTTGAAGGCAGTTTCTTGAAATGGAGAAAGTTGACCAGTGGTGTTCCACAGGGGTCAGTGTTGGGGCCACTGTTGTTTGTAACATACATAAATGATCTGGAAGAGGGCACTGTTGGTATGATCAGCAAGTTTGCAGATGACATGAAGATTTGGTGGAGTAGCAGAAAGCATCGGGGACTGTTAAAAATACAGGATATAGATAGACTGGAGAGTTGGGTGGAAAAGTGGCAGATGGAGTTCAATTCAGGCAAATATGAGGTAACTCATTTTGGGAAGTCTAATTCTAGAGTGAATTTTGCTGTAAATGGAAGAGCCTTGGGAAAAGTTGATGAGCAGAAAGATCTGGGAGTTCAGGTCCATTGTATCCTGAAGGTTGCTGCACAGGTGGATAGAGTGGTCAAGAAGGCATATAGTATGCTTGCCTTCATCGGACTGAGTATTTAGTATAAGAGCTGGCAGGTCATAATAAAATTGTACAAGACATTGGTTCGGCAGCATTTAGAATACTGTGTACAGTTCTGGTCACCACATTACCAAAAGGATGTAGACACTTTGGAGAGGGTGCAGAGAAGGTTTATGAGGATGTTGTCTGGTTTGGAAGGTGCTAGCTATGAAGAGAGGTTGAGTAGGTTAGGATTGTTATCATTAGAAAAAAGGAGATGGGGGGAACCTGATTGAGGTCTACAAAATCATGAAGGGTATAGACAGGGTAGATAGAGATAAGCTTTTTCCCAGGGTGAGGGATTCAATAACAAGAGGTCACACATTCAAGGTGAGAGGTGAAAAGTTTAAGAGGGATATATGCAGTAAGTACTTCACAAAGAGGTGGTAGGTGCTTGGACCGTGTTGCCACCAGGGGCTGGCATGGTAGATTCATTTAAGATGTGTCTGGACAGATGCACGAGTAGTTGGGGAGCAGCGGGATACAGATGCTTTGGAATTGGGAGAAAGGTTTCGACAGTGGATTTGGATCGGCTCAGGCTTGGAGGGCCGAAGGGCCTGTTCCTGGACTGTAATTTTTCTTTATTCTTTGTTCTTAACACCACTGGTCACCGAGTTCCAGACTGAATACTTTCCATCTACCGCCACTGTCTGTCTTCTATGGGCCAGCCAATTCTGTATCCAAATAAAACATTTCCCTGTATCCCATGCCTTCTTATTTTCTGAATGAGCCTACCATAGGGAACCTTATCAAACACCTTACTAAAATCTATGTACAGCACATCCACTGCTCTACCTTCATCGATGTGTTTTGTCACATCCTTAAAGAATTCAATAAGGTTTGTAAGGCATGACCTGTCCCTCACAAATCCACGCTATCTCTAATCAAACTATGGTTTTCAAAGTAATCATAAATCCTGTCTCTAAGAATGCTATCGAATACTTTACCCACTACTGATGTAAGACAGATTGGTCTGTACTTCCCTGGATTATCTCTATTCACTTTCTTGAACAAGGGAATAACATTTGCCACCCTTCAATCATCTGACACTACTCCAGTGGACAGTGAGGACACAAAGGTCATCACCAAAAGCACAGCAATCTCTTCCCTCGCTTCCTACATTAACCCAGGGTATATCCCGTCTGGCTCAGGGGATTTATCTGTCCTGAAATTTTATCTGCAGTTTATCTCCTTTGTATGAATTACTTGGGGAAGCACCCAGTACAGAGAATACAATGCATTCTCTGTGCGGAGTATAAATGGAAATTTTGTATTTCTTCAGTTGCATGTTTTATTTCCTTCAGTAAATGTGTTCACATTACTCTTTGCCATCACATTGGTAATCAATGAATCAGATACACAAATGTTCTCAAGGAAATTTCAAATTTCATGTGGGAAAAAAATTGATTTAACGTGCATCAACAGACTGTAAGATTGGTAAAACTGTAACAGATTGAGCTCATTGTAGGTTAGTGTGATATCCTTCAATATAATCAGAATATTTTATATTTTATTTATTATTCAGCATTTTAAGCTTATTTTCCCTCTCTCTTTTCCTTATCTCTCTGCATTTCTAATTTTAGTCTCTTATTTCCATCCTTTTCCTTTCCATTTCCTTTTCTTTGCCTTTTCCTTGGAATTCTCTCTTCCTCTTCTCCTTCTCCAGTGTTTTGAATTGAATTGAATTGAATTGAATTGAATTTATTGTCACGTGTACCAAGGTACAGTGAAGAGCTTTGTCTTGCGAGCAATACTGGCAGATCACAGAGTTGTTGATGACCACTCCCGGAAGCTTGACACTTTCCACTCATTCCACCTCTGTGCTGTTAACGTGTTGGGGGGCATGAGTAACATCCCGCTGAAAGTCAATAATGAGTTCCTTGGTTTTGCTGGCATTGAGAGCTAGGTTGTTCTCAGAACACCACTTTTCCAGGTCTTCCACCTTCCGACCTGTAGTCTGTTTCGTTGTCATCTGAGATTCGACTAACTATGGTGGTGTCATCAGCGAACTTGTAAATGGTATTAGTCTGGTATTTGGTGACGCAGTCATGGGTATACAGTGAGTACAGTAGGGGCTGAGTACGCACCCCTGGGGGACTCCAGTGTTGAGTGTTAGTGAGGATGAAATATTGTCCCCAATCTTCACTGATTGTGGCCTGTGTGTCAGGAAACTGAGGATCCAGTTGCAGAGAGTGGGGCTTAGACCGAGATCGCTAAGTTTAGAAATCAGTCTCTAGGGGATAATAGTGCTGAAGGCTGAACTGTAGTCAATGAGTTGGATTCTTACGTAGCTATTTTTGGTATCAAGCTGTTCTAGGGAGGAGTAAAGGGCAAGTGATATGGCATCTGACGTGGATCTGTTGGTCCAATAGACAAATTGAAGTAGGTCAAGAGTAATGGGGAGGCTGTAGTTGATTAATGCCATGACCAGCCTTTCAAAGCACTTCATGACCACCGAAGTTAGAGCCACTAGGCGGTAGTCATTGAGACATGCTGCATGAGCTTTAGGCACAGGGGTGATGTTGGCCGTCTTGGAACAGGCAGGGACAGTGGCCTGCTGCAGGGAGAGGTTGAAGATGTCTGAGAAGACCTCTGCCAGTTGATCTGTGTGTGCTCTGAGTGCACGGCCTGGTACTCCATCTGGTCCCATCGCTTTCCTTGGATCCACACCCGAGGAAAACTGATCTGACCTCTGATGCAGTGACTGTTGGGATAGGTTCATCAGGACTTGTTAGAATAGGTGTTACCTCTCTGCCAAAATTCTGTTCTTGGCTGTCTTAATGGCTCTGCGAAGGTCATACTCAGATTCCTTATATTTGAGTGGGTCTCCTGATCTGAAGGCCTCACGCCTGGTTTTTAGCAGGTTGTGTATGTCCTGATTCATCCAGGGTTTCCTGTGGGGAACACCCGAGTTGACTTCCTCAGTATACAGTCCTCCACACACTTGCTGATAAAGTCTGTGACGGTGGTGGCGTACTCGTCCAAGGTACCTGCGGCCTGTTTGAACACGGCCCAATCAGTCAATTCCAGACAGCACCGGAGTTGATCCTCTGCTTCCTCCGATCAGCACTGGACCTGTATCCGTGAAAGGGTCTCCTGCTTGAGTTTTTGCCTGTAAGCCGGGAGAAGAAACACGTCATTGTGGTTGGAGTTCCAGAGGGGGATGGAGCAATAGGCATCTTTCACAGTGGGTGTAGCAGTGGTCTAAAATGTTCAGGCCCCTGGTGGGGCAGGTAATATTCTGATGGTACTTGGGCAACACCTTCCTTAGATTGGCTTGATGAAGTTACCAGTTACAATAAACAGGGCCTCGGGGTGTTCCATCTCCAGGGTGTTAGTGGGGGAGTACAGAGCTTTCTCAATCTTTGCTTGTGGTGGTATGTACACAGATTTAGTATAGCAGCGGGAAATTCCCGTGGTAGATAGAAGGGGCAGCATTTGATAGTGAGGAAATCAAGTTTTTGGGAGCAATGGCTGCCCAGGGTTTTCAAATTTTCTTCATTTTAACAGTCACCCGATTCCATTGTTTCATGATGCCCAATGTACAGTCCGTTTTTTTATTTCTACTGAACATGAATGCTGTGTTATTACCTCAAATACATCTACTTTCTGAGCTTTAGCAAGCAACTCCACCTCCACCTTGACTTGCTGATTCAATTAAACTGGTTTTTGGAAGTTAAGAGTGTCCAGGGTGACTCTGTCAATAACCTGCACACTGATACCCAGTTTAAGTTCTGTCAGGGCCACTCAACTCCTGACCTCATTACAGCTTTGGTTCAAACATAGACAAAAGAGCTGAATTCCAGAGGGGAGGGGAGGGTGACAATCCCTGACATCAAGGCTGCATTTCACTGAGTGTAGCATCAAGGAGCCCGAGCAAAACTGGAGCATGTGGGAATCAAGGAGATAGAAAGGAAGGAAAGAGAGACAGATTGGGAATTTGAATTCAAAAACAATGCAGCTTTAACAAGCTAAACCAGAGGTTTAGGAAAATAAGGAGGTAGACAGTTCTAGTTTTAATCTATGGGATTTTTCTAATATTCATTTGTTGGATATGGGCATTGCTGACTGGGCCAGCATTTTTTCCCTGTCCCTAGTTGCCCTTGAGAATGTGCTGGTGAGCAGCCTTCTTGAATCACTGCAGCCCATGTGCTGTGGGTTGACCCACAATGTCATCAGGGAGGGATTTCCAGGACTTTAACCCAATGACACTGAAGGAATGGTGATCTATTTCCAAGTCAGGATTGTGAGTGACTTGGAGGGCAACATGGCTGTCCTTACCCTTCTAGATAGAAGTGGTTGTGGGTTTGGAAGGTGCTGTCTGACGATCTTTAGTGCATTTCTGCAGTGCATCAGTAAAATCGTCCTGCTTTATATATATATATACAATTCATACTTGGGCAATTTTTCACATTGTCGGGTAGATGCCAGTGTTGTAACTGTATTGGAACAGCTTGACTAAGGGCTTGTCACGTTCTGGAGCTTCAGCATTATTGCTGGAATGTTATCAGGGCCCATAGCCTTTACAGTATACAGTGTCTCCAGCTGTTTCTTGATAACATGTGGAGTGAATTGAATTGGCTGAAGACTGGTATCTGTAAAGCTGAGGACCACTGGACGAGGCAGAGATGGATCATCCCTTCTGGCTAAAGATTGCGGCAAAAGCTTCAACCTTATCTTTTGTTCTGATGCGCTGGGCTCTTCATTGAGGTTGAGAACTTTTATGGAGCAGCGATTTGTTTAATTGTCCACCATCATTCGTGACTGGATGTAGTAAGAATGCAGAGTGTAGATCTGCTCCATTGGTTATGGAACCACTTATTGCTGTCTATCATTTGCTGCTTATGGTAGTTTGGCATGCAAGTAATCCTGTCTGATCGTTTCACCAGGTTGACAACTCATCCTCAGGTATAGCTGCTGCTGCTGCTGGCATGCCCTCCTGCACTCTCCATTAAAACAGGGTAGATCTCATGGCTTGTTGGTAATGGTTTGGTGGGAGATATACCGGGCCATGAGGTTACAGATTGTGCTGGAATACATTTCTGCCTTTGATGACCCACCGTACCTCAGAGATGCCCAGTCTTGATTAGCTAGATTGGTTCAAAGTCTTTTCTATTTAGTGCACTGACAGTGTCCTGAGGAATGTTGCAGAACAAAGAGACCTTGAGGTGCAGGTTCATAGTTCCTTGAAAGTAGAGTCACAGGTAGATAGGATAGTGAAGAAGGCATTTGGTATGTTTTCCTTTATTGTTCAGAGCATTGAGTACAGGAGTTGGGAGGTCATGTTGCGGCTGTGCAGGACATTGGTTTGGCCACTTTTGGAATATTGTGTGCAGTTCTGGTCTCCATCCTATCAGGAGGATGTTGTGAAACATGAAAGGGTTCAGAAAAGATTTACAAGGCTGTTGCCAGGATTGGAGGATTTGAGCTATAGGGAGAGGCTGAACAGGCTGGGGCTGTTTTCCCTGGAGCGTCAGAAGCTAAGGGGCGACCTTATAGAATTTTATCAAATCATGAGGGATAAATAGACAAGGTCTTTTCCCTGGGATGGGGAGTCCAGAACTATAGGTTTAGGGTGAGAGGGGAAAGACATAAAAGGGACCTAAGGGGTAACGTTTTCAAGCAGAGGCTGGTGCATGTATGAAATGAGCTGCCAGAGGAAGTGGTGGAAGCTGGTACAACTACAGCATTTAAAAGGCATCTGGATGGGTATAAGAATAGGAAGGGTTTGGAGGGGTAAGGGCCAAGTGCTGGCAAATGGGATGAGATTAGGTTAGGATAAATGGTCGGCATGGATGAGTTGGACTGAAAGGTCTGTTTCCGTGCTGTACATCTCATTGACACTATGAATCTATAACACGATGGAGGTTACACTCAATGTGAAGGTGGGACTTCATCTCCACAACGACTGTGAGATGGTTACTCTTACTGATACTGTCATGGACAGATGCATCTGCAGCTGACAGATTGATAAAGATGAGGTCAAGTATGATTTCCCCTCTTGTTGATTCCCTCACCACCTGCCACAGGCCCTGTCTAGCAGCTATTTCCATTAAGACCTGACCAGCTCAATCTGCTCTACTGCTGCCGAGTCACTGTTGGTGGTGGACATTGAAATGTCAAACCAAGCATACAGTTTGTGCTCTTGGCACCCTCAGTGCTTCTTCTAAGCATTGTTCAACATGGAGAAACACCAATTCATCAGCTGAGAGAGAACGGTATGTGGTAATCAACAGAAGACATTTAACTAGAAGCCATGAGACTTCATGTGGCCTGGAATCAATGTTGAGGATTCCCAGGGCTACTCCTTCACAGCTGTATACCACTATACTGCTACTTCTGCTGTTCTGTCCACCTGTTGGGACAGGACATATCCAGGGATGGTGGTGATGGTGTGTGGGACATTGTCTGTAAGGTATGATTCCGTGAGTATGACTGTGTCAGGCCTTTGCTTGACGAGTCTATGAGATAACTCTCCCAATTTTGGCATTAGCTCCAAAATGTTAGCGAGGAGGATTTTGCAGAGTCGACAGGGCTGTTTCTACCTTTGTCTTTTCCAGTGCCTAGGTCGATGCCAGGTGATCTGTCTGGTTTCATTTCTTTAAAACTTTGTAGTGATTGGTGTGACTGAATGGTTTGCGATAGGCCATTTCAAAGGGCAACCACTTTGCTGTGGTTCTGGAGTCACATGTAGGCCTGATCAGGTGAGGATGGTAGATTTCCTTACCTGAAGGACATTAGTTCAGTAAGGAGATGCTTAAGATTGTGCAGGCTGTGCCAAATTTTGAAGAGAAGAAGGTGGAAGCAGAGGACCAATAAGATCAATAAGTTGCAGATGGTCAGGAAGGAGAGCTGTCATCCAGGGTGAGACACAGCCTGAGTGAGTATATAGATTGGTGAATTTGGAGGCAACATGGGAATTCACTGCAAAGGGAAAGAGGTACTTTTTGACTCATTGTTTGTAAGATCTTTGAACAGGATTAAATGAAGGTAAACCATAAGTTGGTAACAGCTACCAAACTGAATATCTATTATACACTACTACAGATTGACAGATTGAAGGTGAATGGGGAAATATTTACAGGTTGTAAACTAATTTTTAAAATTTTTCCAAATCAAATTAAGAACCAAATAAATAAAATAGAGATAGTCAACATGGTTTTGTGCAGGGTAGGTCGTGCCTCACAAAACGTATTGAGTTCTTCGAGAAGGTGACAAAACAGGTGGATGAGGGTAAATTGATTGATTTGTAGTGTATGGATTTCAGTAAGGTGTTTGATAAGGTTCCCCATGGTAAGCTATTGCACAAAATACGGAGGCATTAGATTGAGGGTGATTTAGTGGTTTGGATCAGAAATTGGCTAGCTGAAAGAAGACAGAGGGTGGTGGTTGATGGGAAATGTTCATCTTGGAGTTCAGTTACTAGTGGTGTGCCGCAAGGATCTGTTTTGGGGCCACTGCTGTTTGTCATTTTTATAAATGACCTGGATGATGGTGTAGAAGGATGGATTAGTAAATTTGCAGATGACGCTAAGGTCGATGGAGTTGTGGATAGTGACGAAGGATGTTGTAGGTTACAGAGGGACATAGGTAAGCTGCAGAGCTGGGCTGCGAGGTTGGCAAATGGAGTTTAATGTGGAAAAGTGTGAGGTGATTCACTTTGGAAGTAGTAACAGGAATGCAAAGTACTGGTCTAATGGTAAGATTCTTGGCAATGTAGATGAGCAGAGAGATCTTGGTGTCCATTTACATAGATCCCTGAAACTTGCCACCCAGGTTGGTATTGTTGTTAAGAAGGCATATGGTGTGTTAGCTTTAATTGGTAGAGGGATTGAGTTTCTGAGCCACGAGGTTGTGCTGTAGCTGTACAAAACATCTGCTGCATTATAGGAAGGATGTGGAAGCTTTGGAAAGGGTTCTGAGGAGATTTACTAGGATGTTGCCGGGTATGGAGGGAAGGTCTTCTGAGAAAAGTCTGATGGACTTGAGGCTGTTTTTGTTTGAGAGAAGAACACACAGCACCAGGTTATAGTCCAACAGGGTTATTTGGAAGCACTATTTTCGGACCGCTACTCCTTCATCAGGTGGGTCTGTGAGTATAAGGTCGTAAGACACAGAATCTATTGCAAACGTTTACAGTGTGATGCAACTGAAATTATATATTGAAAAAGACCTGGATTGTTTGTTAAGTCTCTCATCTTTTAGAATGACCTTGTTGTTTTTGTTCTTTCATACTTAAATCCCAGAACTTTATTTTAAAGTTATATTCTCAAGTGAATTTTAACAATAGATGCCATCTCGACCCAGATAATGCAGTAAAGATATGAGATGCCCTGTGTGAGGCTGTCTGTTCTCCAATGTTCAGACTGATTCTAATTCTTAAAAAGGGTTTAACAGAATCTTACATGGATTCACACAATTTTTGAGCAAAATAAAATGTAATTCTGCAAGTACAAATTAACCCCACCAACTTATATATATGTGTGTGTGTGTGTGTGTGTGTCTGGGTATGAGTGTCTGTGAGAGAGTGTGTGTATGTATATGTGTATGAGTGTCAGTGTAAAGGTGTGTGTGTAGTATATAGTGTAGTGGAGTGTGACATGAACCCAAGGTTGAGGCTATTCCCATCGGTACCAGACATGGCTATCAGCCTCTGCTCGGCCACTTTGTGTTATTGCCAGTCTATGGTACATTAGTGAGACTGAGCAGAGGTTATGGCAATGGATGAATGGACACTGCACAACAATCAACAGATAGGCGTGTTCCCTCCCAGTCGGAGAACACTTCAGCAGTCTGGGACATTTAACCTCGGACCTTCGGGTGACCATTCTCCAAAGTATACTTCAGGACAGGCGACAACGCAAAGTGACCAAGCAGAGGCTGATAGCCAAGTTCGGTACCCATGGGGATGGCCTCAACCAGGACCTTGGGTTCATGTCACACTACAGGTGACCCCACTGCAACACGCACACACACACACAGACAGACAGATAGACACACACACCCACATGCATATACACACATATAGGTTTGTGGGGTGAATTTGTACTTGCAGAATTATATTTTATTTTTCTCAAAAACTGCGCGAATCCATGAAAGATTCTGTCAGTCCCTTTTTTACAAATATTGGGGCACAGACAGCCTCACACAGGGTACCTCAAACCTTCACTGTATTATCTACAATATAATTCTTCACATACAAATTCATCCCATAGACTTATATGTGTGTGTATGGGAGAGAGCGAGAATGTGTGTGTGTGCGTGTGAATGTGTGAGTGTGAGTGCACATGAGAGAGTGTGTGTTTGCACCTGTGTAGGCTTGGTAAAGTGTGTGTGTGAGTGTGATGGAGTATAAGCCTGTGAGAGGGTGCGTCCATGGGTGGATGTGTGTGTGTATGATAGAGAACGAGTGTATATGAGAGGGTCTGCATGAGTGTGAGTATCTTACATACACACACGCAAACATACGCTCTCATGTGCACTCACACTCATACACACACATACGCACACTCACTCTCTCTGTCCTGCACGCGCGCACACTTATAAGTCTATGGGGTGAATTTATATGTCCAGAATTAGATTTGCAGATACACTCTGTTTTGTTCAAAAGGTGGACAGTCTGGAGGTAGTCAATGCAGGCAGTCAATCCATGTAATATTTTGTAAATTCCACTTTGGAAATAGAACCAAGCTGAAAAATGTGTTGCTGGAAAAGTGCAGCAGGTCAGGCAGCATCCAAGGAGCAGGAGAATCGACGTTTCGGGCATAAGCCCTTCTTCAGGGCTTATGCCCGAAATGTCGATTCTCCTGCTCCTTGGATGCTGCCTGACCTGCTGCGCTTTTCCAGCAACACATTTTTCAACTCTGATCTCCAGCATCTGCAGTCCTCACTTTCTCCTGGAAATAGAACCAGTCTGACTCAAAATTGGATACAGACAGACTCTGACCTCACACCTTTAATGCATTACCTGAGCTGAGATGTTACATTTCTTTATAAAACCTTAGGTTATCTTGAGAATGTGACTTAAAAGAAGTTCTGGGATTTACATATTAAAGAATTGAAACCAGCAAACCCACTCTAAAAGAAGAAAGGTCTAACAATATAGGTTTGTTAGATATATCATTTTACTTGGATGACACTATAATATTTTGCTATAAATTCTGTGTCTTATGGTCCTGCTTCACAACCATCTGAAGAATGAGCAGCACTCCAAAAGCTAGTGCTTCCAAATAAACCTGTTGGACTATAACCTGGTGCAGACTATCATCTTATTGTCTTACTGTCAGGTACTAACTGATGCTGTAAGTTCTGCTTCCTCACAGTTATTGGTTGCCTGGAAGGACCCGCTGGAGGGATGTCATGACACTGTGCCAGGTGAGTGGGTTCTTATAAAAAAGGTCCACAAGGAACCCTTAGATGCAAACTGGGAATGACCATATCACCCAGTCGGCTGTCACTGTCTAAGGAAAGAAGGCCTGGATTCATGGCTCCCACATCAAACAGAAATCTCAGTGCAGCAGAGCCCGATACTGACTGACTGACTGACTGGCCAACATGATTTCGAGGTTCATTTATTCAGTCATGTTTATTGCAATTTTGGTACAATCAGGACATTCAGAAATCTCTATATGTCTTATACCTCTGCTCAAGCTTCTAATCTGTCCAAATGCTGGGTATGTTCCCACATTCCCACACATTCTAACAGGGGAATCCCACTCTATCCTGATTCCCTACACTAACTGTGAGATGGCCAAATGGTATGCATATCAAAATTTCACATCCTTCCCAGGAATGTTCACTAATATCCATACCCTAAAGGGAGGGGAACCGAGTTCTCACAAAAACAGGAGAGGATATCAAAGCTTGGACGTTTGTGAACCCCTCCTGATGCGCTTCTCTGGGTGGTACCAGCCAGCTATGATCATACCCATAATCCCCCGTTCCTGGCCATCACTAATACCACAAATATGGGCAGATTACAGGGGTCTGTGTGTTTTGTCAACTCCTCCAAAAGGGGTCAAAAAATGGGACAGAGCAGCTGAGGCATGGTACATTGGTGAAACCGAGCAGAGGCTACGGCAATGGATGAACCTCTCTTCATAGCTAGCACCTTCCATACCAGGCAACATCCTCGTAAATCTTCTCTGCACCCTCTCCAAAGCGTCCACATCCTTTTGGTAATGTGGCAACTAGAACTGTACACAGTATTCTAAATGCGGCCGAACCAATGTCTTGTACAATTTTAACATGACTTGCCAGCTCTTATACTCAATAACCCGTCCAATGAAGGCAAGCATACTATATGCCTTCTTGACCACTCTATTCATCTGAGCTGCAAACTTCAGGGTACAATGGACCAGCACTCCCAGATCTCTCTGCCCATCAACTTATCCGAAGGCTCTTCCATTCATTGTATAATTCGCTCTGGAATTAGTCTTACCTAAATGCATCACCTCACATTTGTTTGAATTGAAATCTATCGGCCACTTTTCCGCCCAACTCTCCAGTCTATCTATATCCTCCTGTATTCTCTGACAGTCCCTTATGCTTTCTGCTACTCCACCAATCTTTAGATTAGATTAGATTACTTACAGTGTGGAAACAGGCCCTTCGGCCCAACCAGTCCACACCGACCCGCCGAAGCGCACCCACCCATACCCCTACCCCTACATTTACCCCTGCATCTAACACTACGGGCAATTTAGCATGGCCAATTCACCTAACCTGCACATTTTTGGATTGTGGGAGGAAACCGGAGCACCCGGAGGAAACCCACGCAGACACTGGGAGAATGTGCAAACTCCACACAGTCAGTCGCCTGAGGCGGGAACTGAACCCGGGTCTCTGGCGCTGTGAGGCAGCAGTGCTAACCACTGTGCCACCGTGCCGCCCACTTTGTGTCATCTGCAAACTTGCTGATCATACCAACAGTGCCCTCTTCTAGATCATTTATGTATATTACAAACAACAGTGGACCCAATACAGACCCCTGTGAAACACCACTGGTCACCTTTCTCCATTTCAAGAAACTGCCTTCAACTGCTACTCTGTCTCCTGTTTGCTCAACCAGTTCTTTATCCACCTCGCTAGAACACCCTGCACACCATGTGACTTCACTTTCTCCATTAGTCTACAATGGGGAACCTTATCAAACGACTTACTAAAGTCCATGTATATGACATCAACAGCCCTTCCTTCATCGAACAACTTGGTCACTTCCTAAAAGAACTCTATTAAGTTGGTAAGGCATGATCTCCCCCGCACAAAACCATGTTGCCTCTCACTGATAGGCTCATTCTTTTCTAAATATAAATAGATCCTATTTCTCAGTAACCTCTCCAGCAACTTCCTCACCACCAACGTCAAGGTCACTGGTCTGTAGTTACCTGGAATATCCCTACTACCCTTCTTGTACAGGGGAACAACGTGAGCAACCTTCCAGTCCTCCGGCACCTCACCTGTATTTAAGAATGCCACAAAGATATCTGTCAGGGCCCCAGCTATTTTCTTTCTTGCCTCCCTCAGCAACCTGGGATAGATCCCATCTGGTCCTGGGGATATTTCCACCTTAATAACAATTTTAACATGATCTGCCAGCTCTTATACTCAATATCCCGTCCAATGAAGGCAAGCATACTATATGCCTTCTTGACCACGCTATCCATCTGTGAAGGCAAGGAGTATAATGTGTAAGGCAGATGAACTTAGCATGCCTAATACATCTTCCCTAATTATGCCAACGTGATCCAGACTAATCAAACTTCTATATCTAATCTCAAGATTCATCATGTTCCTCTCCTCAGTGAACACTGATGCAAAGTAATCATTCAGAATCTCACCCATTCTCTCAGGTTCGGCAAACAGCCTTCCTTCATTACCTTTTAGTGGACCTATCCTTTCTCTAGTTACCCGCTTGCTTCTTATATAAGAATAAAATGCTTTGGGATTTTCCTTAATTCTGCTCACTAAAGCTATTTCATGACTCCTTTTAGCTTGATTTCTCGTTAAAGACTTGTCCTACTCTTCCGATATTCCTCCAGGGCCCGTTCTGTTTTTAGCTGCTGAGACCTATGTATGCTTCCCTTTTCCTCTTGGCTAATTGTCCAATTTCTCCTGTGATCCATGGTTCACAAATCTTGCCCTTCCTATCCTTTGCGTTCAGTGAGACATGCCTATCCTGCACTATCTTTAACCTATCTTTGAAAGCCTCCCACATTTCAAATGTGGACTTCCCTTCAAATAACTGTGTCCAATCCACATTTTCAAGCTCTTGCCTAATTTTGATATAATTGGCCTTGGCCCAGTTTAGTACTCTTCCCTTAGGATCACTCTCTTGTTTATCTACGAGTATATTAAAATTTACAGAATTGTGGTCACTGTTCCCAAAGAAATCCCTATTGCAACTTCCACCATCTGTCCTGGCTCGTTTCCCAGTGCCAGGTCCAATATGGCCCCTTCCCTCGTCGGACTATTGACATACTGCTCTAGAAAACTCTTCTGGATGCTTCTTATAAATTCTACCCCATCCAGACCTATGACACTAAGTGTATCCCAGTCAATGTTGGGAAAATTAAAATCTCCCATCACCACTACCCTATTGCCTCTACATCTTTCCATAATCTGTTTACCTATTTGTTCTTCTACCTCCCACTCACTGTTGGGAGGCCTGTAATACAGCCCCAATAATGCACCCTTCTTATTTCTCAGCTCCACCCATAATGTCTCACTACCCAAGACCGCCATAGTGTCCTTGTTTAGCACAGCAGTGATATCATCCCTGACCAGCAATGCAACTCCACCCCCCTCTTTTACTTCCATCCCTGTCCTGTCTGAAGCGTCTATATCCTGGAACATTTAGTTGCCGATCATCATGCCCTTCCTTCAACCAAGTCTCTGTGATGGCAATAACGTCATACTCCCAGGCACCGATCCAAGCCCTAAGTTCATCTGTCTTACACATTATCCTCCTTGCATTAAAGTAGATGCATTTCAGGTCACCAGTTCTTTTGCGCTTACCTGCTCTCTGCCTATTCTTCCCTTTATTAATGCTATCTTCATAATTCTTACAGTCTCCAGTCTCCACCTCGCTGCCTACTTATTTTCTCTTCTGGTTCCCAGCTCCCTGCCCCATTAGTTTAAAACATCCCCAACAGCAGTAGCAAAAACTCCCCCAAGGACATTGGTTCCTGTCTGGTTCAGATGTAGGCCGTCCCTTTTGTTCTAGTCCCACCCTCCCCAGAACCGGTCCCAATGTCCAACAAATCTGAACCCCTCCCTCCTACACCATCTCTCAAGCCACATGTTCATTATGCCTATTTTTTCATTTCTACACTGGCTAGCACGTGGCACTGGTAGTAATCCTGAGATCACTACCTTTGAGATCCTCCCCTTTAACTTCTCTCCTCGCTCCCTGAATTCTTCTTTCAGGACCTCATCTCGTTTTCTACTTACATCTTTGGTGCCTAGATGCACCAAGACAACTGGCTGTTCACCCTCCCCAGTTGATCGGTGACATCCCTGACCCGAGCACCTGGGAGGCAACATACCATCCGGGGGTCCCGTATTCGGCCACAGGACCGCTTATCTACTCCCCTTACAATAGAATCCCCTATGACTATGCCTTACGAGTATTTTTCCTGCCCTTCTGAACAGCAGTGCCTGCCACGGTGCCATGGTCTTGACAACTGCTGCCCTCTCCTGGTGAGCCATTCACCCCAACTGTATCCAAAACGGTATAGCTGTTTTGGAGGGAGATGACTGCAGGGGACACCTGCACTGCCTTCCTACTCTTTTTCTGCCTTTTGGTCACCCATTCACTGTCTCCCTCAGCAATTCTAACCTGCGGTGTGACCAGTTCACTAAACGTGCTATCCAGGACCACCTCAGCATTGCGGATGCTCCACAGAGAGTCCATCTGCAGCTCCAGAGCCGTCATGCGGTCAGACAACAGCTGCAGCTGGACACACTTCTTGCAAGTGTAAGAGTCAGGAACGTCAGCCGCGTTTCTAAGCTCCCACATCAAGCAAGAGACACATGCAACAGGTCTGAGGTCCCCTGCCATTGTAAACTTAGCTTTATATGAACTGACTAAAACCAAACAATGCACTTAAATATATGAAAAAGAAAGATAAGTAATAAAAGCCTTACCTTACAGGGTCTTTTTCTTCTGATTAGAGGAAGGGGGTGAGAGGGAAATACTAGTATCTCGGGTTTAGCCACTGCCCAAATATAAATTAAGCCTTTACCCTCCCAGCAGC
This sequence comes from Chiloscyllium plagiosum, assembly GCF_037043375.1. Taxonomy (NCBI): domain Eukaryota; kingdom Metazoa; phylum Chordata; class Chondrichthyes; order Orectolobiformes; family Hemiscylliidae; genus Chiloscyllium; species Chiloscyllium plagiosum. The sequence goes on from NW_028270156.1 coordinate 406,579, forward strand.
CCTCGCTTCACTCCTCCTTCTCTCCTGGCCGTTCTGGCAAAATGGAGGCCCTGAGGTATGGTTGATGAAATTCAATGTGAGCAAGTGCAAGGTCTTACACTTTGGAAAAAAGAACACAAATATGGACTATTTTTTAAACAGTTGGAAAATTCATAAAGCCAAAATACAAAGAGATCTGAGAGTGCTGGTCCAGGTTTCTCTAAAGGTTAACTTGCAGGTTGAGTCCATGATTAAAAAAATGAATATAATGTTGTCATTTATCTCAAGATATAAATGCAGCAATGTGCTTCTGAGACTTTATAAAGCTTTAGTTCGGCTCCATTGAGAATACTGTATTCAATTTTGGGCCCCACACCTCAGGAAGGACATACTGGCACTGGAGTGTGTCCAGCGGAGATTCACATGGATGATCCCTGGAATGGTAGACCTAACATTCGATGAATGGCTGAGGATCCTGGGATTGTATTCATTAGAGTTTAGAAGGTTGAGGGGAGATCTAATAGAAACTTAGAAAGGGTGGATGCTGGGAAATTGTTTCCATTAGGTGGAGAGGCTAGGACCCATGGGCATAGACTTAGAATTAGAGGGGGTCAATTTAGAACGGAAATGAGGAGACATTTCTTCAGCCAGAGAGTGGTGGCCTGTGGAATTCATTGACATGGAGGGCAGTGGAGGCCGGGACGTTAAATGTCTTCAAGGCAGAGATTGATAAATTCTTGATCTTGTCAGAAATTAAGGGATATGGGGAGAGTGCGGGTAAGTGGAGTTGAAATGCCCATCAGCCATGATTGAATGGCGGAATGGACTCGATGGGCTGAATGACCTTACTTCCACTCCTATTTCTTATGGTCTATTTCCAGGATTCTCTTAAGGTTAATATTAGGGTTCAGTTGGTAATTAGGAAGGCAAATACAATGTTCGCATTCATTTCGAGAGGACTAGAATATAAGAGCAGAGATGTACTGGTGAGTCCGTGTAAGCCTCTGGTCAGACACCTTTTGGAATACTGTGAGCAGTTTTGGGCCTGTATCTAAGGAAGGATGTGCTTGTATTGGAAGGGGTTCAGAGGAAGTTCAACTAGAATGATTCTGGGGATGAAAGGCTTGTTGTGTGAGGACTGGTTGAGGACTCTGGATCTGTACTCAGAATTTAGAAGAAGAGCTATTACCTGAAACATTGATTCTCCTGCTCCTAGGATGCTGCCTGACTGGCTGTGCTTTTCCAGCATCACACTCTTGACTCTGATCTCCAGCATCTACAGTCCTCACTGTTTCCTATTTATGTAGGCTATCAGGACAACATAGAACATAGAACATAGAAGAATACAGCGCAGTACAGGCCCTTCGGCCCTCGATGTTGCGCCGATCCAAGCCCACCTAACCTACACTAGCCCACTCTCCTCCATATGCCTATCCAATGCCCGCTTAAATGCCCATAATGAGGGAGAGTCCACCACTGCTACTGGCAGGGCATTCCATGAACTCACGACTCGCTGAGTAAAGAACCTACCCCTAACATCTGTCCTATACCTATCCCACCTTAATTTAAAGCTATGCCCCCTTGTAATAGCTGACTCCATACGAGGAAAAAGATTCTCACTGTCGACCCCATCTAAACCCCTAATCATCTTATACACCTCGATCAAGTCACCCCTAAACCTTCTTTTCTCCAATGAAAACAACCCCAAGTGCCTCAGCCTTTCCTCATACGATCTTTCTACCATACCAGGCAACATCCTGGTAAACCTCCTCTGCACCCGTTCCAGTGCCTCCACATCCTTCCTATAGTATGGCGACCAAAACTGCACACAATACTCCAGATGTGGCCGCACCAGAGTCTTATACAACTGCAACATGACCTCAGTACTCCGGAACTCAATTCCTCTACCAATAAAAGCCAGTACGCCATATGCCTTCTTCACCGCACTATTTACCTGGGTGGCAACTTTCAAAGATTTGTGTACATGGACACCAAGATCCCTCTGCTCATCCACACTACCAAGTATCCGACCGTTAGCCCAGTACCCCATCTTTTTATTACTCTTACCAAAGTGAATCACCTCACACTTAGCTACATTGAACTCCATTTGCCACCTTTCTGCCCAGTTCTGCAGCTTATCTATATCCCGCTGTAACCTGCCACATCCTTCCTCACTGTCTACAACTCCTCCGACTTTCGTATCATCCGCAAACTTGCTCACCCAACTTTCTAACCCCTCCTCCAGGTCATTTATAAAAATGACAAACAGCAATGGTCCCAAAACAGATCCTTGCGGAACACCGCTAGTGACGGCACTCCAAGATGAACCTTTGCCATCAACTACTACCCTCTGTCTTCTTCCAGCCAGCCAACTCCTAATCCAAACCTCCAACTCACCCTCAATGCCATACCTCCGTATTTTTTGCAGTAGTCTACCATGGGGAACCTTATCAAACGCCTTACTAAAATCCATATACACCACATCTACTGCTTTCCCCTCGTCCACCTCCTTAGTCACCTTCTCAAAGAATTCAATAAGGTTTGTGAGGCACGACCTGCCCTTCACAAAACCATGCTGACTATCCTTGATCACATTATTCCTATCCAGATGTTCATAAATCCTATCCCTTACAATTCTCTCTAAGATTTTGCCCACAACAGAAGTGAGACTCACCAGCCTATAGTTACTAGGGTTATCCCTACTCCCCTTCTTGAACAAGGGAACCACATTTGCTAGCCTCCAATCTTCTGGCACTACTCCTGTAGACAACGAGGACATAAAAATTAAGGCCAATGGCTCTGCAATCTCCTCCCTTGCTTCCCAGAGAATCCTAGGATAAATGCCATCAGGCCCAGGGGACTTATCTATTTTCACCCTTTCCAGAATTTCCAACATCTCTTCTCTACATACCTCAAAGCCATCCATTCTACTTAATTGTGACTCAGTACTCACATTGACAACAATGTCCTGTTCCTGATTGAATACTGACGAAAAGTATTCATTCAGTGTTTCCCCAATCTCTTCAGCCTCCACACGCAACTTCCCACTACTATCCTTGACTGGACCTATTCCTACCCTAGTCATTCTTTTATTCCTGACATACCTATAGAAAGCCTTAGGGTTTTCCCTAATCCTACCAACTAAGGACCTTTCATGTCCCCTCCTTGCTGCTCTTAGCTCTCTCTTCAGGTCCTTCCTGGCTACCTTTTAACTCACAATCGCCCCAATTGAACTTTCACGCCTCATCTTTACATAGGCCGCCCTCTTCCATTTAACAAGGGATTCCAATTCCTTATTAAACTACGGCTCCCTCACACGACCCTTTCCTCCCTGCCTGACGGGCACATACTTATCAAGGACACTCAATAGTTGCTCCTTGAACAAGCTCCACATATCAATTACACCCTTGCCTTGAAGCTTACTTTTCCAGGCCACACATCCTAAGTCATGCCTCACAGCATCATAATTTCCCTGCCCCCATCTATAACTCTTGCCCTGTAGTGCACACTTATCCCTCTCCTTCACTAGAGTAAAGGTCACCGAATTGTGGTCACTGTCCCCAAAGTGCTCACCTACCTCTAATTCTAACACCTGGCCTGGTTCATTACCCAGAACCAAATCCAGTATGGCCTCACCTCTTGTTGGCCTATCTACATTTTGTGTCAGGAAACCCTCCTGCACACATTGGACAAACACTGACCCATCTAACGAACTTGAGCTATAGCTTTCCCAATTAATATCAGGAAAGTTAAAGTCCCCCATAACAACCACCCTATTACTTTCACTCTTCTCTTGAATCATCCTCGCAATCCTTTCTTCTACGTTTCTAGGACTATTAGGAGGCCTGTAGAAAAACTCCTAACAGGGTGACCTCACCTTTCCTATTCCTAACCTCAGCCCAAACTACCTCAGATGGCGATTCTTCATCCATCGTCCTTTCCACAGCTGTAATACTATCTTTGACAAGCAATGCCACACCTCCCCCTCTTTTACCCCCACCTCTGACCCTACTAAAACATTTAAACCCTGGAACCTGCAACAGCCAATCCTGTCCCTGTTCTACCCATGTCTCCGTAATAGCCACAACATCGAAGTCCCAGGTACCAACCCACGCTGCAAGTTCACCTACCTTATTTCGTATACTTCTTGCATTGAAGTATACACACTTCAAACCACTTTCCTGTTTACAGGCACCCTCCTTTGAAATTGATGCCATGTTCCTAACCTCCCTACACTCCAGGTCCTGCACCCTAAAGCTACAGTCTGGGTTCCCATGCCCCTGCAGAGTTAGTTTAAACCCCCCCAAGAGCACTAGCAAACCTCCCACCAAGGATACTGGTGCCCCTCAGGTTCACGTGTAGACCATCCTGTTTATAGAGGTCCCACCTTCCCCAGAAAGAACCCCAGTTATCCAAATACCAGAATCCCTCCCTCCTGCACCATCCCTGTAGCCACGCATTTAACTGTTCTCTCTCCCTATTCCTCGACTCTCTATCACATGGCACGGATAACAAACCAGAGACGACAACTCTGTTTGTTCTAACTCTGAGCTTCCAACCTAGCTCCCTGAAAGCCTGCCTAACATCCTCAGCCCTCCTCCTACCTATGTCATTGGTGCCAATGTGGACCACGACTTCGGGCTGCTCCCTCTCCCCCTTAAGGACCCGGAAAACACGATCAGAGACATCACGTACCCTTGCACCTGGGAGGCAACATACCAAACGTGAGTCTCTCTCGTTCCCACAAAATCTCCTATCTGTGCCCCGAACTATCGAGTCCCCAATTACTATTGCTCTGCTCTTCTCCACCCTTCCCTTCTGAGTAACGGGGACAGGCTCCGTGCCAGAGGCCTGAGCCCCGTTACTTGCCCCTGGTAAGTCGTCCCCCCCACAAGTATCCAAAACGGTATACTTGTTCTTGAGGGGAACGGCCGCAGGGGGTCCCTGCACTGGCTGCTTCCTCCCAGTCCCCCTCACTGTCACCCATCTATCTGCCATCTTTGGAGTTACTACTTCCCTAAAGCTCCGATCTATGACCCCCTCTGCCTCCCGAATGATCCTAAGTTCATCCAGCTCCAGCTCCAGTTCCCTAACACGGTCCCTAACATTGACTATAACACCGTACAACCCTCGATCCTGAATCCAATTCCGTTCCTGATGAAGGGCTCATGCCCGAAACGTCGATTCTCCTGCTCCTTGGATGCTGCCTGACCTGCTGTGCTTTTCCAGCACCGCACTTGACAGCCTACATAAATAGGAAGTGTTTGGAAGGATTTGGGCCAAAAGCTGACAAATGGGACTAGATTGATTTAGGATATCTATTCAGCACAGATGATTTGGACCAAAGGGTCTGTTTCCATGCTGTACAACTCCAAGACTCTATGACTATGACTCTCATAATTTTATATACTTTTATCAGGTTGCCCCTCAGCCTCTGATGCTCTAGTGAAAATAATCCAACTTTGTCCAACCTCTCCTTTAGCTAGGGGCGGCACGGTGCGGCATGGTGGCACAGTGGTTAGCACTGCTGCCTCACAGCACCAGAGGTCTGGGTTCAATTCCCGCCTCAGGCAACTGTCTGTGTGGAGTTTACACATTCTCCCCGTGTCTGTGTGGGTTTCCTCCAGGTTCTCCGGTTTCCTCCCACAGTCCAAAAATGTGCAGGTCAGGTGAATTGGACATGCTAAATTGCCATAGTGCTAGGTGAAGGGGTAAATGTAGGGGTCTGGGTGGGTTGCTCTTCAGCGGGTCAGTGTGGACGTATTGGGCCGACGGGCCTGTTTCCACACTCTAAGTAATCTAATCTCATCTAATACACTCCAATCCAGGCTATACCATGGTAACCCTCTTTTTCATCCTTGCCAAAGGCTCCTTATCCTTCCCCTAACATGGCAACCAGAACTGCACACAGTAGCCAAATGTGGCCTGACCAAAGTCTTATTCAGCTGTAACATGACTTGTAAATTTTTTTACTCATTGCCCCAACCAATGAAGGTAAGCTTGCTATATGCCTTCTTTACCACCTTGCCATTTACAGGGAGCTATGGACTCACACCCCAATATCTCTCTGTATATAAGTGCTCCTATGGATCCTGCCATATACTGTATACTTTTGTCTTCCGTTTGACCTCAAGACCTTCCTCTCATTCTTTTAAATTCAAAATAGTATCGGCCTAAACTGCTCAATCTTTCTTCATAAGACAAATACCTCATCTCTGGAATCGATCTAGTGAATCTCCTCAGAACTGTCTCCAATACAACTCCATCTCTCCCCAAGTAAGAGGATCAAAACTGTTGCATGCAATACTCCAGGTGCAATGTCACTTATTCCTTGTACAGTTGAAGCAAAACTTCCCTACTTTTATATTCTATTCCTTTAGTAATAAACACCAAAGTTCCATTTGCCTTCCTTATTCCTTGCTGTACCTTCATACTAGTTTTATGTGATTAATATCCAAGGACACCCAGAACCCTCTGCACCAAACACTCCAAAAGAACAATGAGTGGAACAGACAGATAAGATTCAATGCAGAGCAGTGTGAGGTGATGCATTTTGGTCAGGAGGACACTGAACGAAAATATAAAATAAGGAGTACAACTTTAAGGGGTGCAGGAATCTTTCAAGGTGGCAGGACAAGTGGAGAGAGTTCTTAATATAGAGTGTCCTTTGCTTTATTAATATAGGTAATAAAATTCAAGAGTAAAGAGGTAATGTTTGAACTTGTCCCAAGATCCTTTGTAGATCTCGGCTAGAGTACTGTATTCAGTTGTAGGAGCCACATTGTAACAAAGATGTGAATGAAGATAGATTGAAGAAGTGAAACTGTTCTCCCTGGAGAGAGGAAGGCTGAGAGGAGATCTGATAGAGGTTTACAAAATCATGAGTGGGCTGGGCAGAGTATACAGGCTGAAACTGTTTCTGCTTGTAAAAGGGAAAAGAACAAGGGCATCGATTTAAAACGGTGTGCAAATAAAGCAAAGGTGATATGAGAAAAAACCCATTTTCACTCAGTGAGTAGTTAGGGTAAGGAATGCACTGCCTGGAAATGTGATGGAATCAGATTCAACTGAGGCATTCAAGAGGGGCATTGGATGATTTTTTTGGGTAGAAATAGTATGCACAGAATGGGAATAAAGCAGGAGAATTGCACTTGATAATAATGTTTATTTGAAGAACAGGTGCAGGCACAATTGAACTGAATGGCCTCTTTCCATGGAATAGCAATTCTGTGATTCTGTTCTGTGACATGCAGTAGAAACCCAGTTATTTTGTATAGGGCATGATGGACAACTCATTCCAAAGAGGTGAATATTTTAATTTCTTTTGTTAGGAGCAGTAATTCTCTTTTGATATTTTAGCTTCTCTGATCCCACATCACAGGTGCCCCACGCCCACCCTTAAAAACCTGACAAGTATATCTCAGATCACCACTATTCCTGTTCTGAGGAAAAGAGGTGAGGACATTACTGATGAGGTTATTCAGTGAATGGCACAGTGGAACAGAGTAGGGTATATACATTAGGAGACAGTGAGGTCTGCAGATGCTGGAGATCAGAGTTGAGAGTGTGTTGCTGGAAAAGCACAGCAGGTCAAGCAGCATCCGAGGAACAGGAGAATGGACGTTTCGGGCCGGAGCTCTTCATCAGGAACGCATATTTATTCTCTGTGAAGACAGAAAATTCTGAAAAACAGTGATATCAGAATTGAATGCTTAACTCTGTTTCTTTCTCCACAGATACAGGCAGACCTGCTGAGTCCCTCCAGCACTTTCTGTTTTTATTTCAGATTTCCAGCATTTACAGTATGTTGCTTTCAATCTCTCCCATCTATACAAGAAAGTGCAATGCTCCAATTTATAAGCTTAAACACATCTGATTTAATCATTTCTAAGACAGCTGGGGAGATTTCTGCCTTTTAGGAATGTCACTGCACATGTTATCCCCAGGCCTGGGAGAATGCTCTGGGACATGGGTTCAAATCCTACCATGGTAACTAATAAAGTTTGAATTCAATTAATAATGTGGAATATTAAACTACTGTCAGTAAAAGTGACCACGGAAGTATGATTGATTGTTGTAGAGATCTATTTGATTCAGAAATGTTACTTGGGGAAGGAAATCTTCCTTTCTTACCTGGTCTGGCCTACCTATGACTCCACCCATTGTCCTTCATACTCAGCAACTGCTCAGTTCAAGGTTAAGTAGGTTAATACTCGCATCTCATAAGAGAAGGGGAAAAAAAGGTCTTACTAGGATTGCATTGGGTAAGCTGGAGATGGTCAAAGTATCTGGCTTCTACCATTTGAAATTGCTGTCCAGATTAGAGTGGTGCTGGAAAAGCACAGCAGGTCAGGCAGCATCTGAGGAGCAGGAAAATTGACGTTTCGGGCAAAAGGCCTTCATCAGGAATAGAGGCAGGGTGCCTGCAGAGTGGAGAGATAAATGAGAGGGGGGTGGGGGGTGGGGAGAAAGTAGCATAGAGTACAATAGGTGAATGGGGGTGGGGATGAAGGTGATAGGCCAGGGAGGAGGGTGGAGTGGATAGGTGGAAAGGAAGATAGGCAGGTAGGATAGGTCATGAGGGCGGTGCTGAGCTGGAAGGTTGGAGCTGAGGTGAGGTAGGGGGAGGGGAAATGCAATTTGAAATTGCTGGCCACTTTCCATTCAAACAAGAAATAAGTGGCTGGAGATTCCCCTCCTCTTATGATAGTATAACCAGGAGTAATGGTTCTGGAAGATCCCAAACTGCCTCTCCTTACTGATCGTGTTAGTGACACTGTTCATTTATTAACAATTTTAGATGAAGCCATTCATTGATTGAGCCAGTCAAAATTAATTATTAAAATTCCATAGAAATTACAGTCCAGAAACAGAGCTTTATGAGTGTTTTTCCTTCAATTAATTTCATCTCAACTTATCGGTGTTTCTTTCTCTTGAATTCTCCCAAATGAAGTTAGCAACTTCTACGGATGTAAACTGACCAAACATGTTCCACGCAAGGAATCTTCTGTTGTGTCACACTGGGCCAATGTGGAACACTTATCATTTTGGCATACTGACAAGAAGGCCATTCAGCTATCATGCTCATACTGGCTCTGTGTAGAGCAATTTATTAGTCTTGTCCTGTTCTAAAAGCGTATTCCTGATTGTTTATTGCCTGCCCTATCCAATTGTCTTTTGAAATAATTGATTTTCTCTGATTCCACCACTCTCTTGGGCAATCAGTTCCAGCTTATTATCTTTTATTGCATATTAAAAAAAAGCTTTTCCTCCCTCTGCATCCTTTCTCCAGAGTCTTAAATTGTTCCATGGTCCTTGTACTACTAGCTAATAGGAGTTGCTATTTCTAAACCTGACATTATCAGTTGTCAAATTATCCTTCAATATCCTTTGTCCAGCTGTTGATGATGTACATGAAATTCGTGATTTGGAGATGCCGGTGTTGGACTGGGGTGTACAAAGTTAAAAATCACACAACACCAGGTTATAGTCCAACAGGTTTAATTGGAAGCACACTAGCTTTCAGAGCGACGCTCCTTCATCAGGTGATTCAGGTCGCTCCAAAAGCTAGTGTGCTTCCAATTAAACCTGTTGACTATAACCTGGTGTTGTGTGATTTTTAACTTTGTACATGAAATTCGAGCTGAGAACCCTTATACCCAGAACATTTCTGGTAAATCTCCCATGCCACCTATAAAGGAATTTCATATCTTTCCCAAAATGAGATGAACAGAACAGAACTCGATGCGGTAGATATGACTTAACCAGAGCTTCATGAAGTTACTGAGGTAAAGTTTTTTGCTGGAGTTACAATAAGTCAATGCTGCAGTTTCATTCTGGAGGATTACACAGTATGAAAGATAATACAAATGTATTTTCTGTTGTTTCAAAGATATATATGATTTCTTTTTATTATCAAACATGATTTTCCATAAAGGAGAAATAAAATTAAATTCTCTGTAGTCTGAAATAAAATTAAGTTCTCGTAGCTCCTCTGGGGCAATGGCCTGGGCGGGTAACATCATTGGACTATAATCAGAGACCATGGTAATATTCTGGGGACCCGGGTTCGAATCCCACCACGTTGTATAATGATGGTGGTGAATGAATGATTTCATGAATTGAATGATTTGCATTGGAAAAGGGCAATGCTAGCGAGAAAACAGAGATATAGGCTACAAGATTAGATGGGATTGAGGTTGACAAAGAGGAGGTTTTAGCAATTTTGGAAGATCTGAAAATAGATAAGACCCCTGGGCCAGATGGGGTTTATCCTCAGATTCTCTGGGAAGCCAGGGAGGAGATTGCAGAGCCTTTGGCTTCGATCTTTATGTCATCATTGTTGACAGGAATAGTGCCAGAAGTCTGGAGGATAGCAAATGTTGTTCCCTTGTTTAAGAAGGAGAGTTGGGACAACCCTGGTAATTACAGGCCAGTGAGCCTTACTTCAGTTGTGGGTAAGGTGTTGGAAAAGGCTATAAGAGATAGGATATATAATCATCTGAATGGAATGATTTGATTAAGAATAGTCAACATGGTTTTGTGAAGGGTAGTTCATGCCTCACTAACCTTATTGAGTTCTTTGAGAAGGTGACAAAACAGGCGGATGAAGGTAAAGCGGTTGATGCGCTATATATGGACTTCAGTAAGGCAATTGATAAGGTTCCACAACTTCTATGGATGTAAACTGACCAAACATGTTCCACACAAGGAATATCCTGTTGTGTCACCCTGGGCCAATGTGGAACCCACATCATACAGGCATACTGACAAGGAGGCCATTCAGCTATCATGTTCATACTGGCCCTCTGTAGAACAATTGAGTTTTGGGATTGAAGGTGAGTTAGCAGTTTGGACCAGAAATTGGCTAGCTGAAAGAAGACAAAGGATGGTGGTTGATGGGAAATGGTCATACTGAAGCTCAGTTACCAGTGGTGTGCCGCAAGGATCTGTATTGGGTCCACTGCTGTTTGTCATTTTTATAAATGATCTGGAGGTGGGCATAGAAGGATGTGTTAGTATATTTGCAGATGACACTAAGGTAGGCAGAGTTGTGGATAGTGCCGAAGGATGTTGAGGGTTATAGAGGGACATAGATAAGATACAGTATTGGGTTGAGAAGTGGCAAATGGAGTTAAATGTGGAAAAGTGTGAGGTAGTTCACTTTGGAAGAAATAACAGGAATGCAGAGCACTGGACTAATGGTAAAATTCTTGGCAGTGTAGGTGAACAGAGAGATCTCAATGTCCAGGTGCATAAACCCCTGAAAGTTGCCACCCAGGTTGATTGGGTTGTTCAGAAGTCATATGGTGTGTTGGCGTTTATTAGTAGGGGATTGAGTTCTGGAGCCATGAGGTCACGCTTCAGCTGTGCAAGACACTTGTAAGGCCGCACCTGGAGTACAGCATGCAGTTCTGGTCATTATAGGAAGGATGTGGAAGCTTTGGAAAGCGGTCAGAGGAGATATACTAAGATGTTGCCCAGCATGGAAAGGAAATCTTACAAGGAAAGTCTGAGGGAACTGAGGCTGTTTTCTTTGGAGGGGAGAAGGTTGAGAGGTGACCTAATCGAGACATATAAGAAAACCAGAGGGTTCGATAGGGTGGACAGTGACAGCCTTTTTCCTAGGATGGTGAAGGCTAACACGAGGGGACATAGCTTTAAATTGTGGGGTAATAGATTTAGGACAGATATTAGGGGTAATTTCTTTACTCAGAGAGTAGTAGGGGCATGGGGCCTGCCTGCCACAGTAGTAGACTTACCGACATCAAGGGCACTAAAATGGGCATTAGACATATGTATGGATAATAATGGAATGGTGTAGGTTAGATGGGCATCAGATTAATTTCACAGGTCGGCACAACATCGAGGACCAAGTAGCCTGTATTGCGCTGTTATGTTCAATGTAATTCACTCAGGTGGTTTTTTTTTTGAGAAGAAATTTGGTGATTCTGTTCACTTTTCAAGAAGACAAAGTGATCATATTCAGAGGGAGCCAAATAAATTGGGCATCCTTTTATCTTTTTCTTAGGCCATAAGAAGATAAAGTCATAGAAATAGGAGTTGGGGTAGATTCAACCTGTCAAACCTATTCATCACTCAATACAATTGTGACAGATTTTCTGCCTCAACTTCACTATTCCCCATCCTACTTCCAACCTGTCCAATATTCCTTGGTTCCCTGAGAAATCACAAATCTCTCTATCTGAGCCTGAACCAAACTCAATGATGGAGCTTGCAGAACTCTCTGTGATCCGAAAATCTCAAAGATTCACAACCTTATGAGCGAAGTAAGTAATTTCTCCTGGTTCTGTATCAAGTGTTACATTGGACCATGAATGATTCAACTTTAAATAAAATAATATGATTCACTGCACACACATGTAGTGTTAGAACAAAGAACATTAAGCACAGGAACATGTTCTTCGGCCCTCCAAGCCTGCACCGATCCATATCCTCTATCTAAATCTGCCGCCTATTTTCTAAGGATCTGTATCCCTTTGCTCCCTGTCATGCATGTATCTGTCTAGATACGTCTTAAATGACGCTATTGTGCCCGGCTCTACCACCTCTGCTGGCAACGCATTCCAGGCATCCACCACCCTCTGCGTAAAGAACTTTCTGCGTGTATCTCCTCTAAACAATTCCCTTCTCACTTTGAATTTGTGATCCCAAGTAATTGAGTCCTCTACTCTGGAAAAAAAGTTTCTTGCTATCCACCCTGTCTACACCTCTCATGACTCTGTAGGCCTCAATCAGGCCCTGCCCTTAACCTCCTTCTTTCCAATGAAAATAATCCTAATCTACTCAACCTCTCCTCATAGCTAGCATGCTACATACCAGGCGACATCTTGGTGAATCTCTTCTGCATCCTCTCCAAAGCATTCATATTCTTTTGGTAATGTGGTGACCAGAACTGTAAGCAGTATTCCAAATGTGGCTGAACCAAAGTCCTGTACAATTGAACCATGACCTGCCAACTCTTGTACTCAATAGCTCATCCGATGAAGAAAAGCATGCTGAATTCCTTCTTGACCACTCAACTGACCTTTGTTGTCACCTTCAGGGTACAATGGACCTGAACAACTAGATCTCTCTGTACAAAAAGTTTCCCCAGGGTTTTTCCCTTTACTGTATAATTCGCTCTGGAATTGTATCTGACAAAATGCATTACCTGCCATTTCCCAGCTCTCTAATCTATCTATATTCTGCTGTATTGTAAGACAGTCCCCTTCACTACTCCACCAATCTTAATATCATCTGCAAACTTGCTAATGAGGCAACCTACCTTCCAAATTATTTATGTCTATCACAAACAACTGTGGTCCCAGCACGGATCCCTGTGGGACATCACTGGTCACAGGGCTCCATTTTGAGAAACTCCCTTCCACTACTCCTCTGTCTCCTGTTGCCCAACCAGTTTTCTATCCATCTAGCTAGAGCACCCTGGATCCCACGCGACTTCACCTTCATCAGCCTACCATGGGGAACCTTATTAAACCCCTTTCTAAAGTCCATGTATATGACATCGACATCCCTTCCCTCATCAATCAACTTTGTCACCTCTTCAAAGAATTCTATTCAGTTTGTAAGGCATGACCTTCCATGCACAAAACCATGCTGCCTATCACTGATAAGGAGGAGAAAGTGAGGTCTGCAGATGCTGGAGATCAAAGTTGAAACTTTATTGCTGGAACAGGCCTGAAGAAGGGCCTGTGCCCGAAACGTCGAATCTCCTGTTCCCTGGATGCTGCCTGACCTGCTGTGCTATCACTGATAAGCCTATTTTCTGCTAAATGGGCATATATCCTATTCCTTTATATCTTCTCCAGTAGCTTTGCTACCACTGACGTCAGGCTCGCAGGTCTGTAATTACCAGGATTATCCCTGCTACCCTTATAGAACATAGAACATAGAAGAATACAGCGCAGTACAGGCCCTTGGGCCCTCGATGTTGCGCCGATCCAAGCCCACCTAAACTACACTAACCCACTATCCTCCATATACCTATCCAATGCCCTCTTAAATGCCCATAAAGAGGGAGAGTCTACCACTGTTACTGGCAGGGCATTCCATGAACTAACGACTCGCTGAGTGAAGAACCTACCCCTAACATCAGTCCTATATCTACCCCCCCTTAATTTAAAGCTATGCCCCCTTGTAATACCCGACTCAATACGCGGGAAAAGGTTCATACTGTCGACCCTATCTAACCCCCTAATCATCTTGTACACCTCAATCAAGTCACCCCTAAACCTTCTTTTCTCTAGTGAAAACAGCCCCAAGTGCCTCAGTCTTTCCTCATACGATTTTCCTTTCATACCAGGCAACATCCTGGTAAACCTCCTCTGCACCCGTTCCAATGCCTCCACATCCTTCCTATAGTATGGCGACCAAAACTGCACACAATATTCCAGATGCGGCCGTACCAGAGTCTTATACAACTGCATCATGACCTCAGGACTCCGGAACTCAATTCCTCTACCAATAAAAGCCAGTACGCCATATGCCTTCCTCACCGCACTATTTACCTGGGTGGCAACTTTCAGAGATCTGTGTACATAGACACCAAGATCCCTCTGCTCATCCACACTACCAAGTATCCGACCATTAGCCCAGTACCCCATCTTTTTGTTATTCTTCCCAAAGTGAATCACCTCGCACTTAGCTACATTGAATTCCATCTGCCACCTTTCTGCCCAGCTCTGCAGCTTCTCTATATCCTGCTGTAACCTGCCACATGCTTCCTCACTGTCAACAACTCCTCCGACTTTCGTGTCATCCGCAAACTTGCTCACCCAACCTTCTAACCCCTCTTCCAGGTCATTTATAAAAATGACAAACAGCAATGGTCCCAAAACAGATCCTTGCGGAACACCGCTAGTGACAGCACTCCATGAAGAAACTTTGCCATCAACTACTACCCTCTGTCTTCTTCCATCCAGCCAATTCCTAATCCAAACCTCCAACTCACCCTCAATGCCATATCTCCGTATTTTCTGCAGTAGCCTACCATGGGGAACCTTATCGAACGCCTTACTAAAATCCATATATACCACATCTACCGCTTTCCCCTCATCAACCTCCTTCGTCACCTTTTCAAAGAATTCAATAAGGTTTGTGAGGCACGACTTGCCCTTCACAAAACCATGCTGACTATCCTTGATCACATTATTCCTATCTAGATGTGCATAAATCCTATCCCTTACAATTCTCTCTAAGACTTTGCCCACAACAGAAGTGAGACTCACCGGCCTATAGTTACTAGGGCTATCCCTACTCCCCTTTTTGAACAAGGGAACCACATTTGCTATCCTCCAGTCTTCTGGGACTACTCCTGTAGACAAAGAGGACATAAAAATCAAGGCCAATGGCTCTGCAATCTCCTCCCTTGCTTCCCAGAGAATCCTAGGATAAATGCCATCAGGCCCAGGGGACTTATCTATTTTCACCTTTTCCAGGATTTCCAACACCTCTTCTCTACATACCTCAAAGCCATCCATTCTACTTATTTGTGCCTCAGTATTCTCATGGACAACAATGCCCTGTTCCTGAGTGAATACTGAAGAAAAGTATTCATTCAGTGTCTCCCCAATCTCTTCCGCCTCCACACGCAACTTCCCCCTACTATCCTTGACTGGACCTATTCCTACCCTAGTCATTCTTTTATTCCTAACATACCTATAGAAAGCCTTAGGGTTTTCCCTAATCCTATCTACTAAGGACCTTTCGTGTCCCCTCCTTGCTGCTTTTAGCTCTCTCTTCAGGTCCTTCCTGGCTACCCTATAACTCTCAATCGCCCCAATTGAACCTTCACGTCTCATCTTGAGATAGGCCGCCCTCTTCCATTTAACAAGGGATTCCAATTCCTTATTAAACCACGGCTCCCTCGCACGACCCTTTCCTACCTGCCTGACAGGTACATAATTATCAAGGACACTCAATAGTTGCCCCTTGAACAAGTTCCACATATCATTTACACTCTTGCCTTGGAGTCTACTTTTCCAAGCCACACATCCTAAGTCATGCCTCACCGCATCATAATTTCCCTTACCCCAGCTATAATTCTTGCCCTGTAGTACACACTTATCCCTCTCCATCACGAGTGTAAAAATCACCGAATTATGGTCACTATCCCCAAAGTGCTCACCTACCTCTAATTCTAACACCTGGCCTGGTTCGTTACCCAGAACCAAATCCAGTATGGCCTCACCTCTTGTTGGCCTGTCTACATATTGTGTCAGGAAACTCTCCTGCACACAATGAACAAACACTGACCCATCTAACGAACTTGAGCTATAGCTTTCCCAATCAATATCAGGAAAGTTAAAGTCCCCCATAACAACCACCCTATTACTGTCACTCATCTCCTGAATCACCTTCCCAATCCTTTCTTCAATGATTCTAGGACTATTAGGAGGCCTGTAAAAGACTCCTAACAGGGTGACCTCACCTTTCCTATTCCTAACCTCAGCCCAAACTACCTCAGATGGCAAGTCCTCATCCATCGTCCTTTCCACCGCTGTAATACTAAAACAAGGGAATGACATTAGCAATTCCCCAGTCCTCTGGGGCATCCCCCATTTTCAAGGATGCTGCAAAGATATCTGTTAAAGGCGCAGCTATTTCCTCTCTCACTTCCCTCAGTAACCTGGAATAGATCCCAACCAGACCTGGGGACTTGTCCACCTTAATGCCTTTTAGAATACACAACACTTCCTCCCTCCTTATGTCGACTTGACCTCGACGAACCAAAGATCTATCCCTATCCTCAACATCCACCATGTCCCTCTCCTCAGTGAATACCGATGCAAAGTACTTGTGGTTAGCACTGCTGCCTCACAGCACCAGAGACCCGGGTTCAATTCCCACCTCAGGCGACTGACTGTGTGGAGTTTGCACATTCTCCCTGTGTCTGCGTGGGTTTCCTCCAGGTGCTCTGGTTTCCTCCCACAGTCCAAAAATGTGCAGGTTAGGTGAATTGGACATGCTAAATTGCCCATAATGCTAGGTGAAAGGGTAAATGTAGGGGAATGGGTCTGGGTGGGTTGCTCTTCGGCAGGTCAGTGTGTACTTGTTGGGTCGAAGGGCCTGTTTCCACACTGTAAGTAATCTAAAACAAATCTCACCCATTTTCTCTGACTCCACACATAGCTTTCCTCCTTTGTCCTTGAGTAGGCCAACCCTTTCCCTAGTTACCCTCTTGCTCCTTATGTATGAATAAAAGGCTGTGGGGTTTTCCTTAACCCTGCTTGCTAAAGATATCTCATGACCCCTTTTAGCCCTCTTAATTCCTTGTGTTAGATTGGTCCAACATTCCCGGTATTCTTCCAAAGCTTCATCAGTCTTCAGTCGCCTAGACCTTATGTACGCATCCTCTTAGCCAGTCTTACAATTTCACCTGTCATCCATGGTTCCCTAATCTTGCCATTTCTATCCCTCATTTTAGAACATGGAACATTACAACGCAGTACAGGTCCTTCGGCCCTCGATGTTGCGCTGATCTGTGGAATCAATCTGAAACTCATCCAACCTACACTATTCCATATGCCTATCCAATGACCATTTAAATGCCCTTAAAGTTTGCACATCTACTACCGTTGCAGGCAATGCATTCCACGCACCTACTACTCTCCCAGTAAAGAAACTACCTCTGACATCTGTCCTATATTTATCACCCCTCAATTTAAGGTTATGTCCCCTCGTGCTAGCTATCACCATTCAAGGAAAAAGGCTCTCACTGTCCAACCTAGCTAACCCTCTGATTATCTTATATGTCTCAGTTAAGCCACCTCTCAACCTTCTTCTCTCTAACAAAAACAGCCTCAAGTTCCTCAGCCTTTCCTTGTAAGTCCTTTCCTCCATACCAGGCAACATCCTCGTAAATCTCCACTGAATCCTTTCCAAAGCTTCCACAGCCTTCTTATCATGCATTGACCAGAACTGTGCGCAATACTCCAAACGCGGCTACAGCAGAGTTTTGTGCAGCTGCAGCATGACCTCGGCACACTGGAACTCAATCCCTCTACCAATAAAAGCTAACGCACTGTATGCCTTCTTAACAACCCTATCAACATGGGTGAGGAGAAAGTGAGGGCTGCAGATGCTGGAGATCAGAGCTGAAAATGTGTTGCTGGAAAAGCGCAGCAGGTCAGGCAGCATCCAAGGAACAGGAGAATCGACGTTTCGGGCATAAGCCCTTCTTCAGGAATGAGGAAGGTGTGTCCTTACACTTTCCTCATTCCTGAAGAAGGGCTTATGCCTGAAACATCGATTCTCCTGTTCCTTGGATGCTGCCTGACCTGCTGCGCTTTTCCAGCAACACATTTTCAGCTATCAACATGGGTGGCAACTTTCAGGGATCTATGTATATAGACACTGAGATTTCTCCGCTCATCTACATTACTAAGATTCTTACTGTTAGTGCAGTACTCTGTATTCCTGTTACTCCTTCCAAAGTGAATCACCTCACAGTTTTCTGCATTAAACTCCATTTGCCACCCCTCAGCACAGCTCTGCAGCTTATCTATATCTCTCTGTAAAATACAACATCTATCATCACTATTCACAACTCTATCAAACTTAGTGTCATCCCCAAATTTACTAACCCATCCTTCCATGCCCTCGTCCAGGTCATTTAAATAAGTGACCAACAACAGTGAACCCAAAACAGATCCACGAGTAACTGAACATCAGGGTGACTATTTCCCATCAACCACCACCCTCTGTCTTGTTTCAGCTAGCCAATTTCTGATCCAAACCATTAAATCACCCTCAATCCCATGCCTCCGGATTTTGTGCAATAGCTTATTGTGGGAACCATATCAAAGCCTTACTGAAATCCATATACACCACACCACCCGCTTTACCCTTATCTACCTGTTTGATCACTTTCTCAAAGGACTCAATAAAGTTTGTGAGGCACGACCTACCCTTCACAAAACAATACCTAATCAACTTACTCTCTCTAGATGATTATGAATCCTATCTCTTATATCCCTTTCCAACACTTTACACACGACTGAAGTAAGGCTCACTGGTTATAATTTCCAGGGTTGTCTCTACTCCACGTCTTAAACAAGAGAGCAACATTTGCTATCCTCCAGTATCCTTGCACTATTCTTGTAGACAATGATGACATAAAGATCAAAGCCGTAGGCTCAGCAATCTCCCCTCTGGCTTCCCAGATAATCCTAGGATAAATCCCATCCAACCCAGGGGACTTAGCTATTTTTATAACCTTCCAGCATTGCTAACACTTCCTCCTTACGCACCTCAATCCCATCTCGTCTCGTCGACTGTATCTCAGTATTCTCCTCGACCACATTGTCTTTTTTTAGTGTGAATATTGATGAAAAGTATTCATTTAATGCTTTTCCTATCTCCTGTGACTCCACGCACAACTTCCCACTGTGATGTTTGATTGGCCTTAATCTTTCCAGTCATTGTTTTATTCCTGATGTCTTTACAGTAAGCCTTAGGGTTTTCCTTGATCCTATCCGCCAGTGACTTCTCATGTCCCCTCCTGGTTCTTCTTAGCTCTCTCTTTATGTCTTTCCTGTCAAACGTTTAACTCTCAAGCGACCTAACTGAGCCTTCACATCTCACCCTAACATAAGCCTTCTTCTTCCTCATGACAAGAAATTCAACTTCCTTAGTAAACCATGGCTCCCACGTTTGCCAACTTATTCCCTGCCTGTCAGGTACATAGTTATCAAGGACATGCAGTAGCTCCACATTTCAAATGTTCCCTCCCCTGCAGTTTCCTTTTCCATCCTATGCATCCTAAATCTTGCCTAATCGCATTGTAGTTGCCTTTCCCCCAGCTATAACTCTTGCCCTACAGTATATTCCTATCCCTTTTGATCACTGAAGTAAACATAACCGAATTATGGTCACTATCACCAAAGTGGGAGAAAGTGAGGTCTGCAGATGCTGGAGATCAGAATCGAGAATGTGTTGCTGGAAAAGCACAGCAGGTCAGACAGCATCCGAGGAGCAGGAGAATTGACGTTTCGGGCCAGAGTTCTTCACCATTCCTGATGAAGGGTTCTGGCCCAAAACGTCGATTCTCCTGCTCCTCAGATGCTGCCTGACCTGCTGTGCTTTTCCAGCAACACACTTCCCACTATCACCAAAGTGCTCACCGACCTCCTAGCTCCTATTGAGGTTCATTTTTGCTATCATATCCTCTACATCTCTGGAACAATTCTGAGGCCTATAGAAAACTCCCAACAGGGTAACCTTTTCTGTTTCTAATCTCAGCCCATACAACCTCAGTAGACGAGCTCTCAAACATCCTTTCTGCAACTGTAATACTGTCCTTGACTAACAGTGCCACACCGCCCCCTCTTTTTCCATTTTCTCTGTTCTCACTGAAACACCTAAATCCCGGAACCTGCAATATCCTTTTCTGTCCTGCTCTAGCCATGTCTCTGAAGTGGCCACAACATCAAATTCCCAGGTACCAACCCATGCTGCAAAATCACCACCTTATTCCAGATGCTGCTGGTATTAAATTAGACACATTTCAAACCAAATTCTTGCCTGCTGGTGACTTCTTGTGATCTTGAAATCTTAGTTCTGACTTCACTACTCTTATCCTCCCGTCTACTCGAACAACAATTTTGATTTCCATACCCCTGCTGAATTAGTTTAGACCTACCCAAAGAGCATTAGCAAATCTTCCCTTCTGGTATTGGTACCCTTCTGGTTCAAGTGAAGACCATCCTTTTGTACAGATTCCACCTGCTACAGAAAGAGCCCCAATTATGCAGCCCCAAAACCCTCCCTCCTGCACCATTCCTGTAGCCACGTGTCCAACTCCTCTCTCTTCCTATTCCTCACCTTGCTAGCATGTGGCATAGGCAACAAACCAGAGATAACAATTCTGTTTGTTCTAGCTCTAGGCTTCCACCCTAGCTCCCTGAATTTTTGCTTTAAATCCCCATCTCTCTTCCTACCTATGTCATTGGTGCCTATGTGGACCACGACTTGGGACTGCTCCCTCTCCCCTTGAAGTATTCCGAAAACACAATCAGAGACATCAAAAACCCTGGCACCCGGGAAGCAAACACACTAACCATGAGTCTCTCTCAATCCCACAGAACCTCGTATCTATCCCCTTAACTATGGAATCACCAATGACTAAAGCTCTGTTCCTCTTCCCCCTTCCATTCTGAGCAACAGGCACAGGGACAGACTCTGTGCCAGAGAGCTGTGGCCCATTGCTTACCCCGGGAAAGTTCCCCCCCTCCCCCCAACAGTATCCAAAATGGTATACTTATTATTAAGGGGAACGGCCAAAGAGGATCCCTGCACTGCTTGCCTTTCCGTCCCCTGACAGTAACCTTCTTCTTTTACCTGAGGTGTGACTACCTCCCTGTAACTCCTCTCAACAATTGTCTCTGCCTCCTGAATGGTCTGAAGTTTATCCAGCTTCAGCTCCAGTTCCTTAACAACAGTCTTCGAGGAGCTGGAGTTGGGTGCATTTTCCACAGATGCAGTTAGTGGGACACTAGAGGTGACCCTTACCTCCCGCATTCTGCAGGAGGAACATTCAACTGCCCTAACCACCATTCCCACTATTCTAAATTCCCAACAAGATTAATGAAAAATTGAAAACAAAGAAACCAATTGGTGCACAGAACATTTTTTTTTGATTAGAGGACGGGTGGGAGATACTAATCAACCTCTCTTTAAAAGTCTCTCACATACCGAATGTGGATTTCCCTTCAAAAAGTGCTCCATTCTACATTCCCCAGCTCCTGCTGAAGTTTGGTATAGTTGGCCTTCCCCCAGTTTAGCTCTTTCTTTAGGACAACTCTTGTCTTTGTCCATGAGTATTATAAATGAATGGAATTGTGATCACTATTCCCAAAGTAATCCCCCACTGAAACTTCACCCACCTGGCCGGGAACATTCCCCAACACCAGGTTTATTATGGCCCCTTCCTGAGTTGGCTTATTTACATACTGCTCTAGAAAACCCTCCTGGATGATTAGATTAGGTTCCCTACAGTGTGGAAACAGGTCCTTTGACCCAACAAGACCAACCCTCCAAAGAGTAACCCACCCAGACCCATTCCCCTATCCTGTATTTACCCCTGACTTGGCAAATTAACATGGCCAATTCACCTAACCTGCACATCTTTGGATTGTGGGAGGAAACCGGAGCATCCGGAGGAAACCCATGCAGACACGGGGAGAATGTGCAAACTCCACACAGACAGTCGTCTGAGGCTGGATACAAACCCGCATGTCTGGTGCTATGAGCAGTGCTAACCATTGAGACACCATGCCACGGATTTCCTTACAAATTCTGCTCCATCTAGACCTCTGACACAAAGTGAATCCCAGTCAATGTTGAGAAAATTAAAATATCCTAACACCACATCTCTGTTGCTCCTACATCTTTCCATAATCTGTTTACATATTTGTACTTAAAAATGTGTTGCTGGAAGAAGGGCTTATGCCCGAAACGTCGATTCTCCTGTTCCTTTGATGCTACCTGACCTGCTGCGCTTTTCCTGCAACACATTTTTAAGCTCTGATCTCCAGCATCTGCAGTCCTCACTTTCTCCTGACATATTTGTACCTCTATCTCCCGCTCACTGTTGGGAGGCCTGTAGTACAGCCTCAACATTGTTACCGTTCCCTTCCTCTTTCTGAGCTCTGCCCATATTGCCTCACTGCTCGAGTCCTCCATAGTGCCCTCCTTCAGCACAGCTGTGATATCCTCTCTGACCAGGAATGCAACTCCTCCACCCCTTTTACCTCCTTTTCTATCCCTCCTGAATCATCGATATCCTGGGATATTCCATTGCCAATCATGCCCTTTCCTTAATCAATTCTCAATAATAGCAATAACATCATACTCCCAGGTACTAATCCAAGCCCTAAATTAATCTGCCTTACCTACTATACTTCTTACATTAAAACAAATGCACTTCAGACCACCAGTCACTCTGCATTCATCATCTGCTCCCTGCCTACTCTTCCCCTTAGTCACGCTGACTTCATTATCTAGTTCCTTACAGGCTTTAGTTCCTGTCAATTAACCTCCTCATTTGGTTCCCATCCCCCCGCCACATTAGTTTAAACATTCCCCAACAGTGTTAGCAAAAGCCCCCCCAAGGACATTGGTTCCAGTCTGGCCCAGATGTAGACAATCCAATTTGTAATAGTCCCACCTCCCCCAGAACTGATCCAAATGTCCCAAAAATCTGAACCCTTCCCCCCTGCAGCATCTCTCAGGCCATGCACTCATCCTGAATATTCTATCATTCCTACTCTTACGAGCACGTGGCACTGGTAGCAATCCTGAGATTACTACCTCTAAAGTCCTACTTTTTAACTTGGTTCCTAACTCCCTCAATTCTTCTTGTAGGATTTCATCCCATTTTTACCTATATCATTGGTGCCTATATGCACCATGATAACTGGCTGTTCACTCTCTCCCTTGAGATTTGTCTGCAGCCAATCCAAGACATCTCTGACCCTTGCACCTGGGAGGCAACATACCATTCTGGAGTCTTGTTTTCGACCACAGAGCCGCCTATCTACTCCCCTTACAATTAAATCCCCTGTGACTATAGCCCTTCCATTCCTTTTTCTGCCCTTCTGTACGGCAGAGCCAGCCACGGTGCCATGAACCTGGCTACTGCTGCCTTCCCCTGGTGAGCCATCTCCAACAGTATCCAAAACAGTATCCATGTTTTGGACGGAGACGACCGCAGGGTACACCTGCACTGCCTTCCTACTCTTTCTCTGCCTTTTGGTCACCCATTCCCTTTCTCCCTCAGCAATCCTAACCTGTGGTGTGACCAGTTTGCTAAAGGTGCTATCCACGACCTCCTCAGCATCGCGGATGCTCCACAGTGAGTCCGTCCACAGCTCCAGAGCCATCATGTGGTCAAACAAGAGCTGCAGCTGGACATAATTCCTGCAAGTGAAGGAGTCCGGGACATCAGCCACATCCCTGAGCTCCCACTTTGAGCAAGAGGAGCATAACACCGGTCTGAGATCTCCTGCCATTTTTAATTTTCAGCTTCATCTACGTTGAGAGTCAAGTTACGAAAATGGAAAGAGAAGTATTTACCAATCATACGATAAAATGAAAAAAACCCAGAAACTCCTTACCTTATCAACACACCGCAGAATCCTTTCTTTCGGTTAGAGGAGGAGGGTGGGTGGGAGACATTGAATATATCAGCTTTCTAAATGGTTTGTTTCTCTTCCCGGCAGTCCCCGGTCCTTGTCCTCTCCAACAAGTCTCCCCAATCTCTCTGCATATTTGGTCTTCTAATTCCTGTTGACTATTTGGTACCTATAGCACAACCCCAATAACATCACCATCCTCTTTTTATTTCTTAGCTTTATCCACAAAGCCTCGTGGGATGATTCTTCAGCTATTTCGTCTCTGATTACTGTTGTGATACTCGCACTTATCAAAAATCAACTCCCCCTCCCCTTCTTCCACCACCTCTGCTCCGCCCTAAGCACCTGTACCCTGGCACATTAAGTTGCTAGTCCTGTTCCTCCCTTCACCATGTTTCTGTAATGGCTATAATGTCCCTGCCCCATGTGTCTGTCCACACCCAGAGTTCATCGGCCTTACCTGGCAGCTCTGGAGGAGGAGGGCCACCTCCATGTCACCGTCGTCATGTACAGGAATGCTCCCCTGAGACTGATGCATGTGTACGCGCCAGTGAGTAAGAGTGAATGGTTGGCCATCCTGCAGCAGCTTCCCCATTTGCTGGCTACGTCCAAGCCGGTCAGTGTGGCTGGAGACTTCAACTGTATCATTAATGCAGATGGACGATCTGGTGGGGTGGGGGACAGTAAACTGGACACCTTGTCCAGAGCCTTGATGGAAATGGTAAAAGATGCCAAGCTGCACGACGTCTTCAGCACCCCTGCAGATGGAGCGCAGCATAGATACACCTGGTCACGGGCAGACGGGTCTATCCGCTCAAGGATAGATTACCTGTTTGTGTCCCGAACGTTCTCGGTCAGATCCACCGACGTCAAGCCGGTGTTCTTCTCTGACCACTGCCTCCTGCTGGCCGACTGTCACCTACAGGACGAGCAGTGGGCTGGTAAGGGAACGGGGAAGCTGAACACAAAGCTGTTGACCCCAGGAAACATTGAGGTGCTCAAGAGGGACTACGCAGGTTGGAGAACAGTGAAGCCCCTCTTTGAGTCTCCAGTGGACTGGTGGGAAACAGTAAAAGGGAACATCAAGAGGTTCTTCATCCTCAAAGCTGTTCAGGAGGTGAGAGAGAGACGGGGAAAACTATTCCAACTCCAGGAAAGTGTGCAGAACCTGCTCCTGCTGAAGACGATGGGGGTCGATGTCACGGAGGGCCTCCAGGAGGTGAAGGGCCAGCAAACCTTGCTCTTTGCCTCAGAGGCCTCCAAGATAATCTTCCGGTCCAGGATCTGCTCCGTGGAGCAGGACGAGACGTGCTCACGTTTCTTCTTCCAGAAGGTGCACAAAGAGAGCTCTGCTCAGCAGCCTGAAGGAAGAAGATGGCTCGGTAACGTCATCTCAGGCTGACATCATGAGGATCAGCAAATCCTTCTATGCAGTCTGTATGACGCAAAGCCAACCGACAGTGCGGCCTCCCAGTCGCTCCTGTCCTCTACCACGACAGAACATGGGAGGGGCTGGACCAGCCACTATCTCTGGACGAGCTGACCAAGGCCCTCGAGTCCTTTGAAAAGAATAAAATTCCCGGAAGCGACGGCTTACCGGTTGAGCTCTATTCCGCTCGTGGGACTTGATTGGCCAGGACCTGCTGGAGGGGTATGTCAGTATGCTTCTGGCAGGCACCATGAGTGAATCCATGAGGAAAGGCATCATCACCCTCATCTACAAGCGGAAGAGGGAGAGGGAGGAACTCAGAAATTGGAGACCAGTCTCACTAATGAATGCAGATTACAAAATTTTGTCAAAGGTTATTGCCAACCGGGTCAGGTCTGCTCTGGGGTTGGTGATTCACCCTGACCAAACCTGTGCTGTACCAGGCAGGAAGATCGCTGAGAGTCTCGCACTCCTCAGAGATATGGTTGCCTACGTGCAGGACAGAGGGTTGGACACCTGCCTGATCAGCCTGGACCAGGAGAAAGCCTTTGACAGGATATCACATACATACATGAGAGATGTTCTCTCCAAAATGGGCTTTGGGGAGGGAATCTGCAATTGGATCAGACTTCTCTACACCAGCATTGTCAATGCAGTCTCAATCAATGGGTGGGAATCAGATAGCATCCCAGTCAGATCTGGAGTCAGGCAGGGCTGCCCTCTCTCTCCTGCCTTGTTTGTGTGCTGCATAGAGCCATTTGCTGAGTCCATCAGGAAGGATGCGAGCCTGAGAGGACTATTTCTGATAGTGGGGGCCTACAGGTTAAGGCCTCCCTGGACATGGATGATGTCGCCGTTTTCTGCTCGGATCCGCTGTCCGTGCGCAGACTCTTGTGCATATGTGACCAGTTTGAATGGGCCTCGGGAGCCAAGGTAAACCGAGGCAAGAGCGAGGTCATGCTCTTCGGGAACTGGGCCGACCAATCCTCGATCCCCTTCACCGTCAGGACCGACCACCTGAAGGTGCTGGGTATTTGGTACGGGGGGGGGGGGCTGGGGTGTGCGCCAAGTCGTGGGAGGAGCGTATCAGCAAAGTGAGGCAGAAACTGGGCAGATGGGAGCTACAGTCGCTCTCCATCGCAGGAAGAAACCTTGTCATCAGGTGTGAGGCACTGTCATTGCTGTTATACTGTCATTGCTGTTTGGTGATCAGCACGGTGGCACAGTGGTTAGCACTGCTGCCTCACAGCGCCGGAGACCCGGGTTCAATTCCCGCCTCAGGCGACTGACTGTGTGGAGTTTGCACGTTCTCCCCGTGTCTGCATGGGTTTCCTCCGGGTGCTCCGGTTTCCTCCCACAGTCCAAAGATGTGCAGGTCAGGTGAATTGGCCATGCTAAATTGCCCGTAGTGTTGGGTAAGGGGTAAATGTAGGGGTATGGGTGGGTTGCGCTTCGGCGGGTCGGTATGGACTTGTTGGGCCGAAGGGCCTGTTTCCACACTGTAATGTAATCTAATCTAATCTATACGTGGCACAGGTCTGGCCTATTCCCAGAACCTGTGCCGCTGCAGTCACCCGGGCCATCTTCCATTTTATATGGAGTTCAAAGATGGACCAGGTCCGAAGGGACTCGATGTATAAAGATCTGGGCAACGGGGGAAAAAACACACCCAATGCCACCCTCACCCTGATAGCCACCTTTGTGTGTGGCTGCATCAAGCTGTGCGTGGATCCCCGGTACGCAAACACCAAGTGTCACTACGTACTGAGGTTCTACCTGTCCCCGGTGTTGCGAAGGATGGGCCTGGCCTCGCTGCCGCGAAACGCTCCAAGTAGTTGGACCGTTCCGTATCACCTGTTCTTCGTGGAGAAGTTTATGAAGAAAAACACCTTTGACCACAAGTCCATCAGGAAGTGGTCACCACGTAGTGTCCTTGAGACCCTTCGGGAAAAGGAGAGGGCAGATCCTATCGAGCGGTTCCCTTAGCAGATTGTCAAAGCCATTTGGCAGAATGCCTCATTGCCAGAACTTTCCAACAAGCACCAAGACATGGCTTGGCTGGTGGTGAGAAGGGCTCTGCCTGTGAGATCCTTTATGCACGCCCGGACTCTCTCCTGCACCGCACACTGCCCTCGAAGTGGCTGCGGGGGAGGAACAAGACTGTCACACACCTCCTTCTGGAATGTGCCTCTGCAGAAGAAGTCTGGAGAGGAATGCAGTGGTGTTTGTCGAGGTTCGTCCTGAGCAGTGCCATGACGCGGGACTCCGTGCTCTATGGCCTGTTCCCCGGGACGCACACCGAGACGAACATCAACTGTGCCTGGAGGATCATCAACTCAGTGAAGGACGCTCTCTGGGTGGCCCAAAACCTGTTGATCTTCCAACTGAAGGAGTTGACCCTGACTGAGTGTTGCAGACTGACACATTCCAAGGTCCAGGGCTACGTATTGAGGGACACGCTGAAGCTTGAGGCAGCTGGGGAAAGACCACCGTGTAATATCTGCCTGTCTGAGAAGAACAGGGGGCCCACGCAGTCATTTGGGCTCTGCTGACGCCTCAGCAGAAGAGCTGGATAATAAATGTACAGACTTGTATATAGGAAAAATAAATTTTGATGTCTGTATGTAAAGCAATGTAATGTGTACACAAGAATGGCATGACCAATTGTAAAGAGATTCAAATAATTTTATGAATAAAGTATATTTTTGAAATTAAAAAAAGCAGATCAGGCAGCATTCTGAGGAGCAGAAAAATACTCTGAGGATAAGTCGTTACTTGCATTGAAGAGGAGGTTGTTGTAGGCCTAATGTCAAGGAGTGATCATGGTCCAAGTCAAGAGGTTGACTGCAAATGTAGAGCATGGTAAACATCAAAGACTTAATTTGTTCTCTATAAGTAAAGAGAGTATAGATAAATGACTCCAGGTACAAAGATTTCTTTCTATGAATATAATTTTTTATTGCAAAAATATAAAGGTCCAAACACCAGATCACTGTAATATTTTCCTCCTTCCCTAATCAAAAAAAGTGTGGAGAGGTAGAGAATAAGAACATAAGAACCTGGAGCAGGAGGAGGCCGTCTGGCCCTTCAAGCTTGCGTCACCATTCAATAAGATCACGGCTGATCTTGGACCCAGCTCCACTTACCCGCACTCTTACCATATCCCTTAATTCCTTTATTCTTCAAAATAAGATCTATCTTAGCTTTAAAAACCTTTTGCTGAAGATGCGTCAACTACTTCTCTGGGCAAGGGATTCCACAGAGTTACAACCTCTGGGCGAAGAAGTTCCTTCTCAGTTCAGTCCTAAACCTGCTCCCTCTAATTTTGAGGCTATGCCCTCTTGTCCTAGTTTCACCTGCCAGTGGAAATATCTTCTCTACTTAGAATCATAGAGTTACAGAGAAGTTAAGCACGGAAACAGACCCATTGGTCCAACTCATCCTAACCCAATCTAGTCCCATTTGCCAGCACTTGCCCATATCCATCCAAACCCTTCATAATCTTATATGTTTCTATAAGATCTCCTCTCATTCTTCTAAATCCCAATGAATATAATCCCAGTCTACTCAATCTCTCCTCATAAGACAACCCCCTCAACTCCAGAATCAACCTAGTGAACCGCCTCTGCATCCCTTCCAGTACATCCTTTCTCAAATAAGGAAACCAAACTGCACACAGTACTCCAGGTGTGGCCTCACCAGCACCTTGTACAGCTGCAACATAACCTCCCTGCTTTTAACCTCAATCCCTTTAGCAATGAAGGACAAAATTCCACTTGCCTTCCTAATTACATGTTGCACCTGCAGACCAACCTTTCGTGATTCATGCACAAAGGTCCCTCTGCATAGCAGCATGCTGCAACTTTTTACGATTCAAGTAATAATCCTTTTTACTGTTACTCCTATCAAAATGGATGACTTCACATTTATCAACATTGTATTCCATCTGCCAGACCTTTCCCCATTCACTTAAAGTATCTCTGTTCCTCTGCAAAGTTGCACAGTCCTTTGCACACTTTGCTATGCCACATATCTTAGTGTCATCTGCAAATTTTGATACACTACATGTGATCCCCAACTCCAAATCATCGATGTAAATTGTGAATAATTGCGGTTCCAACACTGATCCTGAGGCACACCACTAGTCACTGATTGCCAACCAGAAAAACACTCATTTTTCTCCATTCTTTGCTTCTTGTTAGTCAACTGATCCTCTATCAATGCTAATACTTTACCCCTAACACCACGAATCTTTATCTTATGCAGCAGCCTCATGTGCGGCACCTTGCTGAAGACCTTGTGGAAATCTAGGTACACTACATTTACTGGGTCCCCGTTATCCACCATGCTCGTAAGATGTCCATAGAATTCCAAAAGATTGGTTAAGCATGACCTGCCCTTCTTGCTGCATTTGCCCAATGGGACAATTTCTATCGAGATGCCTTGTTATTTAGATTAGATTACTTACAGTGTGGAAACAGGCCCTTCGGCCCAACAAGTCCACACCGACCCGCCGAAGCGCAACCCACCCATACCCCTACATTTACCCCTTTAACCTAACACTACGGGCAATTTAGCATGGCCAATTCACCTGACCCGCACATTTTTTGGATTGTGGGAGGAAACCGGAGCACCCGGAGGAAACCCACGCAGACACGGGGAGAACGTGCAAACTCCACACAGTCAGTCGCCTGAGTCGGGAATTGAACCCGGGTCTCTGGCGCTGTGAGGCAGCAGTACTAACCACTGTGCCACCGTGCCGCCCACATTTCTCCCTTGATAATAGATTCAAGCATCTTCCCCAATACAGAGGTTAAGCTAACCGGTCTATAATTCCCCACCATTTGTCTACTTCCCTTTTTAAACAGTGGTGTCACATTTGCTGTTTTCTAATCTGCTGATAATGCCCCAGAATCCAGCAAATTTTAGAAAATTACCACCAGCGCGCTTGCTATTACTCCTGCCAACGTTTTTAGTTTTCTGGGATGCATTCCATCAGGGCTAGGAGACTTATCTGTCCTTAGCTCCATTGGCTTGCGCAACACTACCTCTTCCGTAATAATGATTATTTCCAAGTCCTTACCTATCTTCATCTCTTTGTCAATTACTGGCATATTATTAGTGTCTTCCACCGCGAACACCGACACAAGATACCCATTCAGTGCCTCGGCTATTTCATCATATCCCATAATGAAATGTTCCTTCTCATCCTTTAAAGGACCAATGTTTACTTTAGGCACACTTTTTTGTTTCTGTATTTATAGAAACACTTGCTCTTTATATTCTGTGCTAGTTTTTTTCTCATGTTCTATCTTACTTTTCTTCATAGCTTTTTGAAGTTTTCCCAATCTTCTAGTTTCATGCTGTTTTCGGCCACTCTGTGTGCCTTCTCTTTCAGTGGGATAGCTTCCCTTATTTCTTTAGATACCCATGACAGATTACCCCTTTTCTTACAGTCCTTCCTTTTCACTGGAATATATTTTTGCTGAGCACTGTGAAAAATTGCTG
This sequence comes from Chiloscyllium plagiosum, assembly GCF_037043375.1. NCBI lineage: Eukaryota > Metazoa > Chordata > Chondrichthyes > Orectolobiformes > Hemiscylliidae > Chiloscyllium > Chiloscyllium plagiosum. Next base: position 437,653 of record NW_028270156.1, read on the forward strand.
TGAAAGTCCTCAACTGCTCGTCAACTGTCCCACCATAAAATCTTTGTTTCCAGTCTACTTTAGCCAAGTCCTCCCTCATTCTATTGTAATCTCCCTTGTTTAAGCACAGGACACTGGTATTGGATTTTATCTTCACACTCTCCAACTGTATCCTAAATTCAACCATACTGTGGTCACTCCTTCCAAAAGGTTCCCTGACTATGAGAACATTAATTATTTCTGTCTCATTACACAGGACCAGATCTAGGATAGCTTGCTCCCTTGTCATTTCCATTACATACTGTTCAAGAAAACTATCACAGATACACTCAGCTATCTCCTCCTTCAAGGCTACCCTGACTGAGCTGGTTCAACCAGTTTATATGTAGATTAAAATCCACCATGATAATTGTCGTACCATTTTTACAGGCATTAGTTAGTTTTTGTTTATTGCCCATCCCAAAGTGATGTTATTATTTGGTGGCCTATAGACTACGCCTACCAGGGACCTTTCTCTTCCTAGAATTTCTAATTTCCACCCAAATAGATTCAACCTTATTCTCCTTGAATCTATTTCATTCAGCACCGCCCTGATGTCGTCCTTGAATATTGGAGCTACACCACCTCCCTTACCTTCCTGTCTATCCTTCCGAATAGTCTGGTACCCCTGAATATTTAACTCCCAGTTGTGACCATCCTGTAACCATGTTGCCGTGATGGCGACTAATTCATATTCATTCATGATGATTTGTGCCTTTAACTCATCCACCTTGCACTTAGCATTCACTTAAGGTGCCTTTATGTTAGCTTTCTTACCCTCATGATTTCCAACATCTCTAATAATATCTCCTGTGTTATCCTTCCTTTTTACTTCTTTCATAGTCTGCCTTGAACTTAAACCCTCCTGCACACATGCTGCTTACCTTTTTATTTACCATCATACTTCCTTTAGGATGTAGGTTTGCTCGTTGAGCTGTAGGTTTGATATCCAGACGTTTCATTACCTGGCTAGGTAACATCATCAGTGGCGACCTCCAGGTGAAGCGAAGCTGTTGTCTCCTGCTTTCTATTTATATGTTTGTCCTGGATGGTGTTCCTGGGGTTTGTGGTGATGACATTTCCTGTTCGTTTTCTGAGGGCATCTAGATCTATGTGTTTGTTTATGGCGTTGTGGTTGGAGTGCCAGGCCTCTAGGAATTCTCTGGCATATCTTTGCTTAGCCCAAGATAGATGTGTTGTCCCAGTCGAAATGGTGGTTTTTTTCATCCGTGTGTAGGGCTATGAGGGAGAGGCGGTCGTGTCTTTTTGTGGATAGCTGGTGTTCGTGTATCCTGGTAGCTAACTTTCTTCCTGTTTGTCCTATTTAGTGTTTGTGGCAGTCCTTGCATGGAATTTTGTAGATGATGTTGGTTTTGTCCATGGGTTGTACTGGGTCTTTTAAGTTTGTTAGTTTTTGTTTGAGAGTGTTGGTGGGTTTGTGTGCTACTAGGATTCCGAAGGGTCTTAGTAGTCTGGCTGTCATTTCTGAAACTTCTTTGATGTATGGTAAGGTGGTTAGGGTTTCTGGCTGTGTTTGGTCTGCTTGTCGTGGTTTGTTCATACTTCCTGTCATTTTCCCTTTCCCTTCCCCTCGACTCACTAGTTTAAAGTCCTAGTGACCACCCTGTTTGCCTTTTTCGTGATAACACTGGTTCTAGATTGGTTCAGGTGGAGACCGTCCCATCAGGACAGATCCCTCCTGTTCGAAAACTGATGCCAATGTCCCATGAAATGGAATCCCTCTTTCCCACACCACTCACTTATCCACATGTTTACCTCCCTAATTTTCCCTAGATATGCTATTGAAAAATTTGTTGGTAGCAGCATAGGTAGTAAGGTTTTGGCTGAAAAGGCTTTGGAGAGTAGCAGCTCAGCAAAAAGGACAGGTAAGCTCAGGCAAAGTCATTTTAACTTTCCTTTATAGTCTGACAGCAGTTGAATGGTAGTCGCATGTTCCTCCTGCAGGATATCTCCTCAGGGAGACGTCCATCGTCCCTGATGACTATACCTGTGGGAAGTGCACCCAGCTGCAGCTCCTGAGAGACAGTGTTAGGGAGCTGGAGCTGGAGCTGGAGCTGGATGCACTCAGGATCATCACAGATGATGAGCGCATCATTAATAAGAGTTTTAGTGAGATGGGCACACTTAAGGTGCAGGCAGAGAGTAACTGGATGACCACCAGGAAAGGCAAAGGCAGTAGGCAGAGAGTGCAGGAATTCCCTGTGACTATTCCCCTTGAAAACAAGAATACCATTTTGGATACTGTGGGGGGAATGACAGTTCAGGAGAAATAAGCAGTAGCCAGATTGGTGGCACTATTACTGGCTCTGGGGCACAGAGGGAAAGGGTAAAGGGAAAATAGGACCTTAGTAATAGGAGCCTCTATAGTTGGGGGGACAGGCAGGAGATTCTGTGATGTAAACAGGAATCCAGGATGGTGTGTTACCTCCCAGGTGCCAGGGTCCAGGATGTCTCAAAGCGACTGCAGAATGTTCTCAAGGGGGAGGGTGAGCAGCTAGAAGTCATTGTGCATGTCGGCACAAATGATATAGGTAGAAATATCATAATCAATCAGGCTGGCTTTTAGCGTGACTTCATGAAATGGAAATTGCAACTAATTTATTAGTTTTGTGAGGAAGACTCAACAAGACTAGATAAAGGGGAATTAGTAGATGTGTTATATTTGGACTTCAGAAAGCATTTGACAAGATTTCTCACAAAAAGTTGTCAAAATATCAGAACCTATGGTGTACAGGTAATATATTGGCATGAATAAAGAATTGGTTAATGGGAAGAAAACAGTAAGTGGGGATCAGGGTTTTTTTTCAGACTGACAATCTGTGGCCACTGAGATTCCACAGGGATCAGTGCTTTGGAGGAAGGAAGCTAATGTAGTATAGTCAAGTTTGCAGATGACACTAACAAAGGGGAAATGAAACTAATGAAGACAATGAAAACAGTTTGCAGAGAGATGTCACTATGTTAGGTAAATGGACAAAGAGTTGGCATATGAAGTGCAATAAGAACATTATAATATAAGAAATAGGAGCAGGAGTAGGCCTGACAGAACTATTTCACTGGGCAGGGAATTCCACATATTCACAACCCGTTGGGTGAAGAAGTTCCTCTTCAACTCAATTCTAAATCTGCTCCTCTTATTTTCAGGCTTTGCCTCCTAGTTCTAGTTTCACCCACTAGTGGAAACAGCCTCCCTGCTTCTGCCTTGACTGTGCCCTTCATAATTTTATATGTTTCTATTAGATTCCTCCTCATTCTTCTAAATTTCAATGAGTATAGTCCCAGTCTACTCAATCTCTCCTCATAAGCCAACCGTCTCAATTCCAGAATCAACCCAGTGAACCTCCTGTGCACCCCCTCCAGTGCCAATACATCCTTTCTCAAGTGAGGAGACCAAATCTGTACACAGTACTCCAGGTGTGGCCTCACCAGCACCCTATATAGCTACAGCATAACCTTCCTATTTTTAAACTCCATCCTTCCAGTAATGAAGGACAATATTCCATTTGCCTTCTTAATTAGTCACTAAGCCTGTAGACCGACCTTTTGTGATTCATGAGTAAGGACACCCAACTCCCTCTGCACAGCAGCGTGCTATAATTTTTCACTATTTAAATAGTAGTCAATTTTGCTGTTATTCCTACCAAAATGAATGACGTCGCATTTACTAACATTGTACTCCATCTGTCAGATCTTTGCCCACTACTTAACCTATCTATATCCTTCTACAGACTTTCTTAATCCTCTGCACACTTTGCTCTACCATTCATTTTAGTGCCATCTTGACACAGTTATTTGGAAAAGGCAGGAAAGTGGATGTGAGGAATGTTGGATCAGCCATGATCCTATTGAATACTGGAGCAGGCCAAGGGGCCAAACAGCCTCCTGTTTCTATTTCTTTTGGTCTTAAGATCTTATAAAGAACAAAGAACAAACTCTTCGGCCCTCCAAACCTGAGCCGATCCAAAGTTTCCACTAGTGTGGGCGGCACGGTGGCACAGTGGTTAGCACTGCTGCCTCACAGCGCCAGAGACCCGGGTTCAATTCCCGCCTCAGGCGACTGACTGTGTGGAGTTTGCACATTCTCCCCGTGTCTGCGTGGGTTTCCTCCGGGTGCTCCGGTTTCCTCCCACAGTCACAAAGATGTGCGGGTCAGGTGAATTGGCCATGCTAAATTGCCCGTAGTGTTAGGTAAGGGGTAAATGTAGGGGTATGGGTGGGTTGCGCTTCGGCGGGTCGGTGTGGACTTGTTGGGCCGAAGGGCCTGTTTCCACACTGTAAGTAATCTAATCTAAAAAAAAAATGTACTATCTAAATCAGTCGGTCAATTCCTAAGCATCTGTAACCCTCTGCTCCCCACCTACTCATGCATCTGTCCAGACGCATCTTAAATGAATCTACCGTGTCTGCCTCTACCGCCTCTGCTGGGAACGCATTCTAAATACCCACCACCCGGAGTGTGAAGTACTGACTGCTTGTATGCCCCTTAAACTTTCCACCTCTCACCTTGAAAGCATGACTTCTCATTATTGAATCCTTCACCCTGGGAAAAAGCTTGTCTATACCTTTCATGATTTTATAAACCTCAATCAGATCCCCCCTCAATCTCTTTTTTTCTAGTGAAAATAAACCGAACTTACTCAACCTCCCTTCATAGCTAGCACCTTCCATACCAGGCAACATCCTCGTAAACCTTCTCTGCACCCTCTCCAAAGTGTCCACATCCTTTTGGTAATGTGGCGACCAGAACTGTACACAGTATTCTAAATGCGGCCGAGCCAATGTCTTGTATAAGTTTAACATGACTTGACAGCTGTTATACTTAATACCCCGTCCAATGAAAGCAAGCAAACGATATGCCTTCTTGACCACTCTACCCACCTGTGCAGCAACCTTCAGGGTACAATGGACCTGCACTCCCAGATCACTCTGCCCATCTTCCCTTCATTGTATAATTCACTCTAGAATTAGTCTTGCCTAAATGCATCACCTCACATTTTTCTGGATTGAAATCCCATCTGCCACTTTTCCGTCCAACTCTCCAGTCTGTCTGTATCTTCCTGTATTCTCTGACAGTCCCTTATGCTTTCTACTACTCCACCAATCTTTGTGTCATCTGCAAACTTGCTGATCATACCAACAATGCCCTCTTCCAGATCATTTATGTATGTTACAAACAACAGTGGCCCCAACACTTAGCCCTGCGGAACACCACTGGTCACCTTTCTCCATTTCACGAAACTCCCTTCAACTACTACTCTCTGTCTCCTGTTGCTCAACCAGTTATTTATCCACCTAGCTAGAATACCCTGCACACCATTAGTCTACAATGGGGAACCTTATCATACACCTTACTAAAGTCCATGTATATGACATCAACAGCCCTTCCTTCATCTATCAACTTGGTAACTTCCACGAAGAACTCTATTAAGTTGGTAAGGCATGATCTCCCCCGCACAAAACCATTTTGCCTATCACTAAGCCCATTCTTTTCTAAATATAATTAGATTCAATCCCTCAGTACCCTCTCCAGCAACTTTCCCACTACCGACGTCAGGCTCACTGGTCTGTAGTTACCCGGAATATCCCTACTACCCTTCATGTACAGGGGAACAACATGAGCAACCTTCCAGTCCTCTGGTACCTCACCTGTATTTAAGGATGCCACAAAGATATCAGTCAGGGCCCCAGCTATTTCCTCTCTCGCTCCCTCAGCAACCTGGGATAGATCCCATCCAGTCCTGGGGATTTGTCCACCTAAATAACCTCTAGCCTACCCAACACATCTTCCCTACTCATGCCAACGTGATCCAGAGTAATCAAACTTCTACTCTAATCTCAAGAGTCATCATGTTCCTCTCCTCAGTGAACACTGATGCAAAGTAATCATTCAGAATCTCACCCATTCTCTCAGGTTTGACACACAGCCTTCCTTCATTATCCTTTAGTGAACCAATCCTTTCTCTAGTTGCCCACTTGCTTCTTATATAAGAATAAAATTCTCCTTAATTCTGCTCACTAAAGCTACTTTGTGACCCCTTTTAGCCCGCTTGATTCTTCATTTAAAACTTGTCCTACTCTTCCGATATTCCTCCAGGGCCTGTTCTGTTCTTAGCTTCCCTTTTCCTCTTGGCTAGTTGTACAATTTCTCCTGTCATCCACAGTTCACGAATCTTGCCCTTCCTATCCTTTGCCTTCAACGGGACATGCCTATCCTGCACTATCTTTAACCTATCTTTGAAAGCCTCCCATATATCAAATGTGGACTTTCCTTCAAATAGCTGTGTCCAATCCACATTTCCAAGCTCCTGCCTAATTTTGATATAATTGGCCTTGGTCCAGTTTAGTACTCTTCCCTGAGGACCACTCTCATCTTTATCTACGAGTATTCTAAAACTTACAGAATTGTGGTCACTGTTCCCAAAGAAATCCTCATCGCAACTTCTACCACCTGTCCTGGCTCGTTTCCCAGTGCCAGGTCCAATATGGCCCCTTCCCTCGTCGGACTATTGACATACTGCTCTAGAAAACTCTCCTGGATGCTTCTTATAAATTCTACCCCATCCAGACCTCTGATGCTAAGTGTATCCCAGTCAATGTTGGGAAAATTAAAATCTCCCATCACCACCACCCTGTTACCTCTACATCTTTCCATAATCTGTTTACCTATCTTCTTCTACCTCACGCTCACTGTTGGGAGGCCTGTAATACAGCCCCAATAATGTAACTGCACCCTTCTTATTTCTCAGCTCCACCCATAGTGCCTCACTACTGAAGCCCTCCATAGTGTCCTCCTTTAGCACAGCCGTGATATTGTCCCTGATCAGCAATGCAACTCCACCCCCCTCTTTTACTTCCCTCCCTGTCCTGTCTGAAGTGTCTATATCCTGGAACATTTAGTTGCCGATCATGATGCCCTTCCTTCAACCAAGTCTCTGTGATGGCAATAACGTCATACTCCCAGGCACCAATCCAAGCCCTAAGTTCATCTGCCTTAGGCACTATACTCCTTGCATTAATGTAGATGCATTTCAGGCCACCAGTTCTTTTGCGCTTACCTGCTCTCTCCCCTTTCTTCCCTTTATTAATGCTATCTTCATAATTCTTACAGTCTCCAGTCTCCAACTCGCTGCCTACTTATTTATTCTTCTGTCTTTTGGTCACCCATTCACTGTTTCCCTCAGCAATTCTAACCTGCGGTGTGACCAGTTCACTAAACATGCTATCCACGACCATCTCAGCATTGCGGATGCTCCACAGAGAATCCATCCGCAGCTCCAGAGCCGTCATGCGGGCAAACAACAGCTGAAGCTGGACACACTTCCTGCAAGTGTAAGAGTCAGGAACGTCAGCCGTGTTCCTCAGCTCCCACATCAAGCAAGAGACACATGCAACAGGTCTGAGGTCCACTGCCATTGTAAACTTAGCTTTATATGAACTAACTATAATCAAACAATGCACTTAAATATATCAAAAAGAAAGATAAGAAAGAAATAAAAGCCTTACCTTACAGAGTCTTTTTCTTCTGGTTAGAGGAAGGGGCGGGAGGGAGATACGACATGTGTAGTATCTCGGGTTTAGCCACTGCCCAAATATAAATTAAGCCCTTACCCTCCCAGCAGCCCTCACTTCACCTCACCTTCTTTCCTCACCGCTCTGTCAAAATGGAGGTTATTCTCAGGTTCAAACAACACTCGTCAGTTTTTGTCAGAGTACTCATGGCCTGGCACTATTGTTAAACAACTTATTCGGAGGTAATCTGTTCTCAACAGCTCTCACTGCCTTCTCCCTTTCTCAAATACAACCACTTTACTCATCTGTTTTCATCCAAGGTTTTGGTGGAAGTGCCCAAACTCAAACTGAAGAAAACCCTAATTTCCCAATGACGCGTGTTTCCTCTAAGCTTAAAAAAAAGCCAGAACCTTTTATAATTGAACCCTGTTTAAATTATTCTGTTTACTTTGTTTGGTCAGAACTGGACTCCAGCAATTCAAGAAGGCAGCTTGTCACTGTCTTTTCAAAGTCAACTAGGGATGGCCTGGCCAATGATGCCCGGCCAATGATGCCCACAATCCATGATTGAACAAAATAAAACTCTTCAATATAAACAATAACCCATCAATCCTTGAGACTGCAAGTCTCAAATCATTTTTTAAAAAACCATGACTACAGAAACATCTACAAGACAATCATTAAAACTCTTCAGACATACAGAAAAAACCATATGCCACCAATTCAAAATTCAAAATCCAAGCTTACAAATAAATGTTATTAAACTATATATATAAATCACAAACCTTACACCACACCTTCCTCCAAAGATAAATCAACATGTCGCTTTAAGAGGCATTTTCATTATTCTTCAAACAATATTTTAACACTATTTCTGTTTCACACTAATAGTGGTAACAAGTTGATATTAAATATATAATGAATTACACAACCATATTTAACACAAGGTTTTGGATACCACATCAATGTTCTGTATATGTGCTCTTGAGAGAGCATTCACAATAACAATTTTTCATTCTGAGTACATCTTTCAATTTATACATTTTATGAATTAAGTTCCGTCAAAATAATTAAGTTCTTGTTCCAAAAATCTCTCTAAAAAAAATCAGAGGATCATGTTCCATCAAATAATAGTTTCTTCCATGTTAGTGCTGATATATATTTCAAACACTACATTGGACAAAAGGCAGAAAACTAGCCAGCAGCATAAATGAACATCAACTAGCCACAAAACGACATGACCCTCTCTCACTAGTATCCATGAATACAGGATAAAGAAGGACACCACTTCGACTGGGATAACACATCCAGAGACACACACAAGAATTCCTAGAAGCATGGCATCCCAACCGGAACACTATCAACAAACACATTGATTTTGACCCCATTTACCAACTCATAAGAAAAAACAACAGGAAATGACATCACTATAGGGCATGATGTCATCACAGGAAATGACACCAACAACCCAAGGAAACCCAAACATATAAATAGAAAGCAAGAAACACCTGCAGTGATTCGTCTGGAGGCTCACTGAAGATGTTACCTAGTATGGTGATGAAACGTCTGAAAATGAACCTTCCAGCTCAGGGAGCAAACCTACATCCAGAATCCCAGACTGAACTACAAATGTCCTCAATACAGGTTCTTAAATGCAGGAGAGATTTCAGAGAGAAACATCAGCCAGGGGTCATCTGCTGAAGCATGGAACTGCTCTCTGGACTGCAGCAGCTTCAGACTGCCTGTTACCAACAGTTTCTTTGCTACAACTAAATCTAGCTAGAAAAAAACCTGAACTGGGTGAACTGGCCACTCTCCCGCCTTTGCTAAAGTAGACATTTCTAGACATTTTGTCACCTCTGCCTTTCTGATCTGGCTTGAAGAAAACACATAGGACAAAACAACCTTTTTAAAAGGACACATAGTTACATTTTACCAGGAGGGTCAGTTACATCAGTTGGCTGGATGGCTGGTTTGTGATGCAGGGTGATGCCAATAATGTGCGTTAAATTTTCACAATGGTTGAGGTTACCATAAAGGACTCAACCTTTCCCCTGTCCTGAGGTGTGGTAACCCTTAGGTTACACTCCCCATCAGTTGTCTCTCTCTAATGATGGTGTACAACTATGGCAACTTTACCTTTCTTTAAAATGGAAGATAGCAAGAAATGAAATCCCCAGTCCCAATAATTAGAACATCCTTGATGACAGCTTTAATCATAGTCTTCAGAGTTTGCTCTTGTCTTTCCAAAATACATTGAGTTTGTGGGTGTTAAACCAAAACTGTAAATTTTATATTTCCCGAATAGTTGGTATTTCTTTGAACATTTGCATATTAAATTTGATCCTTGTTCTGATTGTACCTTTTTGATAAACTTGGTATTGTAATAAACTGATCTCTCTTTCCCACTATCACTTTTGCAGTAATCTTTCCTAAAGGCAGCTTCAGAGAAACTTGTAAACTTTCACTATTTTCCTGAAATTGATCAATCACCTGATAGTGGTCTTCATTTCCTCGTTCATATTTTATTCTACAGTTAATAATACTCAGGAATTGTTCTTGATTCAGTTTTTGAGAAGGTAGTTTATTATAACTTTTTCAATTTGAATTTGCTTGTACACTTCCATTAAAGTTGATAGGCTATTTTTTAAAAATATCATTGATGGATGTCTCCGGCTGGGCCAACAGTTACTGCCTGGTCCTGGAGAAAGTAGTGGTGAGCTGCCTTCTTGAAGGTCTGTGCCACATTTACTTTAGCTTAATCCTTTTTAGTTGAATTTTCAAAATTCAAAATGTTGGGTAATCACTTTGTCGAACATCTCTACAACTTGAATTGAATGGTGACTTCCATTTCTGGTCTGGAAAATCTGATAGCCTGTTTCTGAGGCTTTCATACACCTGAGCTTAACCATTCTCAGCTTCAAGTAACCTGGTTCAAGGTTTAATCTAAATATTTCTGGTCTCGCGCTATTATTAAATGCCTTAGTCTGAAGGCATCTTTTGAATTTTTCATGAGATTTGGGTATCGTTAGCTGGCCCAGCATTTATTGCCCATCCTTAATTGTTCTTGAACTGATTGGCTTGCTCGACCATTTCAGAGGGTGGTTAATAGACACCTGCATTGCTGTGAGGCTGAAGTCACATGTAGACCAGACCAGGTAAAGATGGCAGATTTCCTTTCCTAACATACTTTTAGGAACCAAATGGGTCTTTATGACAATTAACAATGGCAACATGGCAACTAACTGACTAGCCTCCTAGCTCTAAATTTTTTAATCGAGTTAAGACTTCATCCCCATGTCTCCAGAACATTAGCCTGAGTTTAACCTGAATCACTAGTCCAGTGACATTACCACTACACTACTATCTCTCCAGATTCTATCATGAACAAATCTAACTGCTTCTCCTTTTCTTATGAATAACTGCTTTGTATACACATCTTCAATGACAGCTGCAGTACTGCCTCAAACTGAAAGAAATCATGGTTGTTCAAACTATGGTTTAAGCTAAGAGAGACCAAATCCACTAACTGAAATCTGTTTAGTGTACTACTCTGTTAACCTTGATGTAAACTCTTCCAATGTAACCAAAACTCATTAGCCCTTGAGACTGTCCTCACTCCTACGCCCCCCTTAAATTGTGTTAAAAGGAATCAGCATGGAGACAGAAATGTAAACAAGATTATCTTAAACCCTTTCAGATAACAAAAAAAAACACAACACCAGTTCAAAAATCCAAATTTAAAAATAAGCTACATTAAAATATAGAGAAAACATATACTCAACACCACAATAGCAATTTATCAAGGTGATGGTGTCACAAGAGAACAATAAGGAAGATTTTACAGATAAAGAACAGTATGGTGGGGCTATATTTAGCATGGCATGAACCCACAATCACTGTTGAGTCCATCTCTAGAGGTACAGATCTTGGCTATCAGTTTCACCATCATTGAGTCATAGAGATGTACAGAACAGAAATAGACCTTTAGTCCAATTTGTCCATGCCAATCAGATATCCCAAACCAATCTAGTCCCACCTGCCAGCACCCGGCCCATATCCCTCTAAACTCTTCCCATTCATATGCCCATCCAGATGCATTTTATGCAATTGTACTGACCTCCATCATTTCCTGTGGCAGCTCATTCCATTCACGTACCACCCTCTGTGTGAAAAAGTTGCACCTTTGGTCTCTTTTACATCTTTCCCCTCTCACCCTAAACCTATGCCCTCTAATTCCAAACTCCCCCACCCAGGGAAAAGACTGTCTATTTATCCTATCCATGACCCTCATGATTTTGTAAACCTCTATACGGTCATGCCTCAACCTCCGACGGTCCAGGGAAAACAGCCCCAGCCCATTCAACCTCTCCCTGTAGCTCAAATTCTCCAACCCTGGCAACATCCTTGGAAATCTTTTCTGAACCCTTTCAAGATTCACAACATCTTTCCAATAGGAATGAGACCAGAATTGCACACAATATTCCAACAGTGACCTAACCAATGTCCTGTACAGCTGCAACATGACCTCCCAATTCCTGTACCAATAAAGGAAAGCATACCAAATGTTGCCTTCACTGTCCTATCTACCTGCGATTCAATGTCTCTTTGTTCAGCAACACTCCCTCGGACCTTATTATTAAGTGTCTAAGTCCTGCTAAGATTTGCTTTCCCAAAATGCAGTACCTCGCATTTATCTGAATTAAACTCCATCTGCCACTTCTCAGTCCATTGGCCCATCTGGTCCAGATCCCGTTACCTTCTTCGCTGTCCACTACACCTCCAATTTTGGTGTCATCTGCAAACTTACGAATTATGCTTCTTAAGCTCACATCCAAATCATTTATATAAGTGATGAAAAGTAGTGGACCCAACACTTGCGGCACTCCACTGGTCACAGGCCTCCAGTCTGAAAAATAACTCTCCACAATCACCCTCTGTCTTCTATCTTTGAGCCATAGAACATAGAACATAGAACAATACAGCACAGAATAGGCCCTTCGGCCCACGATGTTGTGCCGGACATTTGTCGTAGCTTAAGCACCCATCCATGTACCTATCCAATTGCCGCTTAAAGGTCACCAAAGATTCTGACTCTACCACTCCCACAGGCAGCGCATTCCATGCCCCCACCACTCTCTGGGTAAAGAATCCACCCCTGACATCTCCCCTATACCTTCCACCCTTCACCTTAAATTTATGTCCCCTTGTAACACTCTGTTGTACCCGGGGAAAAAGTTTCTGACTGTCTACTCTATCTATTCCTCTGATCATCTTATAAACCTCTATCAAGTCACCCCTCATCCTTCGTCGTTCCAACGAGAAAAGACCTAGCACTCTCAACCTATCCTCGTACGACCTATTCTCCATTCCAGGCAACATCCTGGTAAATCTTCTCTGCACCCTCTCCAAAGCTTCCACATCTTTCCTAAAGTGAGGTGACCAGAACTGCACACAATACTCCAAATGTGGCCTAACCAAAGTCCTGTACAGTTGCAACATCACTTCACGACTCTTGAATTCAATCCCTCTGCTAATGAATGCTAATACACCAGAGGCCTTCTTACTAGCTCTATCCACCTGAGTGGCAACTTTCAAAGACCTATGAACATAGACCCCAAGATCCCTCTGTTCCTCCACCTCACTAAGAACCCTACCGTTAACCCTGTATTCCGCATTCTTATTTGTCTTTCCAAAATGGACAACCTCACACTTGGCAGGGTTGAACTCCATCTGCCACTCCTCAGCCCAGCTCTGCATCATATCTAAGTCCTTTTGCAGCCGACAACAGCCCTCCTCACTATCCACAACTCCACCAATCTTCGTATCATCTGCAAATTTACTGATCCACCCTTCGACTCCCTCATCCAAGTCATTAATAAAAATTATGAACAGCAGAGGACCCAGAACTGATCCCTGCGGAACTCCACTTGCAACTGGGCTCCAGGCTGAATATTTACCATCTCCACCACTCTCTGACTTCGACCGGTTAGCCAGTTTTCTATCCAATTGGTCAAATTTCCCTCTATCCCATGCCTCCTGACTTTCCGCATAAGCCTACCATGGGGAACCTTATCAAATGCCTTACTAAAATCCATGTATACTACATCCACTGCTCTACCCTCATCCACATGCTTGGTCACCTCCTCAAAGAATTCAATGAGACTTGTAAGGCAAGACCTACCCTTCACAAATCCGTGCTGGCTGTCCCTAATCAAGCAGTGCCTTTCCAGATACTCATAAATCTTATCCCTCAGTACCCTTTCCATTACTTTACCTACCACCGAAGTAAGACTAACTGGCCTGTAATTCCTGGGGTTATCCCTATTCCCTTTTTTGAACAGGGGCACAACATTCGCCACTCTCCAGTCCCCTGGTACCACCCCCGTTGACAGTGAAGATGAAAAGATCATTGCCAACGGTACTGCAATTTCCTGTCTTGCTTCCCACATAATCCTAGGATATATCCCATCAGGCCCAGGGGACTTGTCTATCCTCAAGTTGTTCAAAATGTCCAACACATCTTCCTTCCTAACAAGTATCTCCTTTAGCTTACCAGTCCGTTTCACACTCTCCTCTTCAACAATACGGTCCCTCTCATTCGTAAATACTGAAGAAAAATACTCATTCAAGACCTCTCTTATCTCTTCCGACTCAATACACAGTCTCCCACTACTGTCCTTGATTGGACCTATCCTCGTTCTCGTCATTCTCATGTTTCTCAAATACGCATAAAATGCCTTTGGGTTATCCTTGATCCTATCCGCCAAAGATTTCTCATGCCCTCTCTTAGCTCTCCTAATCCCTTTCTTCAGGTCCCTTCTGGCTATCCTGTATCCCTCCACTGCTCTGTCTGAACCCTGTTTCCTCAACCTTATGTAAGCCTCCTTCTTCCTCTTTACAAGACATTCAACCTCCCTCGTCAACCAAGGTTCCCTCACACGACCATTTCTTTCCTGCCTGACAGGTACATACATATCAAGGACACGTCGTATCTGTTCCTTGAAAAAGTTCCACATTTACACGACATCCTTCCCTGACAGCCTATGCTCCCAACTTATGCTCCTCAGATCCTGTCTTACAGCATCGTAATTACCCTTCCCCCAATTGTAAAACCTACCCTGTTGCACGCACCTATCTCTCTCCATAACCAAGGTGAAAGTCACAGAATTGTGGTCACCATCACCAAAATGTTCACCCACTAACAAGCCCATCACTTGTCCCGGTTCATTACCGAGTACCAAATCCAAAATGGCCTCCCCTCTGGTCGTTTTCCTGAAGAAGGGCCTGTGCCCGAAACGTCGATCTCCTGTTCCCTGGATGCTGCCTGACCTGCTGTGCTGTTCCAGCAATAAAGTTTCAACTTTGATCTCCAGCATCTGCAGACCTCACTTTCTCCCCTCTGGTCGGACAATCTACATACTGAGTTAGAAAAGCTTCCTGGACACACTGCACAAACACCGCCCCATCCAATCTACTTGATCTAAAGAGCTTCCAATCAATATTTGGGAAGTTGAAATCGCCCATGGCTACAACCCTGTGGCTTCTGCACCTTTCCAAAATCTGTTTC
Organism: Chiloscyllium plagiosum; assembly: GCF_037043375.1. NCBI lineage: Eukaryota > Metazoa > Chordata > Chondrichthyes > Orectolobiformes > Hemiscylliidae > Chiloscyllium > Chiloscyllium plagiosum. The sequence goes on from NW_028270156.1 coordinate 452,771, forward strand.
CCAATCTGTTTCTCTACATCACTGCTGCTATTGGGGGGTCTATAGTAAACACCCAACAAGGTGACTGTACCTTTTCTATTTCTGACTTCAGCCCATACTACCTCCAAAGGCAGATCCCCCTCAAACTGCCTTTCTGCAGCCGTTTTACCATTTCTAATTAGCAACGCCACCCCCCCTCCTTTTTTACCACCCTCCCTCATCCTACTGAAAAATTGTTATGATCTCTCTACCTTAATTAAATTGTACAATTTACAATTACTTATTACTTTGTGTAGAACCTCAGCGTGTGACTCTTATACCTATTGTGTTATTCCAGTCATTTGGTTTGTCTCCAGCACCACCTTATTTTTAATGTTTTGCAATTATCTCTCTGCCTCATTTAATCAGATTATAGGTCATCCCTTCACTTGCTGTTCAGCTGTTTACACTTTACTTACACCATTTAATACTTTTGATCACCTGCAGAGATTTATTATTCAACACTCCACTGCCCTTGATTTCTCTGCCAATCAATTCGTGTCTGTGTGCTTCTCTCTCACTTCGCCTGGTAAAGGGGCTGTGCTCTAAAAGTTTGTGATTTCAAATAAACCTATTGGACTATAACCTGGTGTCATGTGACTTCTGACTTTGTCCATCCCAGTCCAATACTGGCACCTCCACAACTTAAAAATATTTGGAGATTCTGCATTCACTGTCTTTTGATGAAGGGAATTCCAAAGAATTCGACCCTCTGAGAGAAGCAATAGCTCTTCATTGAATGGCTTCCAAAACATTAATTTTCTTTTTAAGTACAGTGACCAGTACGGTACACAGTACTTCAATAATTTTTTTTAAAAATTAGAATCCCTACAGTGTGGAAACAGGCCCTTCGGCCAAACAAGTCCATACCGACCCTCTGAAGAGTAACCCACTCAGCCCCAATCTCCTACCCTCTTATCATATATTTACCCCTGACTAATGCACCTATCCTACATATCTTTGGATTGTGGGAGGAAACCCCTGCAGACATGGAGAGAATGTACAAACTCCACACAGACAGTTGTGCAAGGCTAGAATCGAACCTGGGTCTCTGGCGCTGTGAGGCAGCAGTGCTAACCACTGAGCCTCCCTGCCACCTGTGTCTAAAACATAACATTCTGTTAAATTTCCTGACTACTTGTTTTGCCTGCAAAATGACCTTCTGTGATCATTCATGAAGACATCCAAATCTTTGCATCTCAGCAGCTCTGCAATTTCTTATCATTTTGATAATATCCTTTATTTATTCTCACTGCCAAAATTAATAATTTCACAATTGCTCACATTGTACTCCATTTGCCCAGAACTTTGTCCATCCATTTAATCTATCTAAATCCCTTTGGAAGCTCCATTCATCCTCCGCAGAACTCAATTTCTTACTGATCTTTATGCCTTAAGCAAACTCAGCTACTATACCTTCATTCCCTTCTTCCGAATCATTTCTATATATTGTAAGGAGTTGAGGCCCCAGTACTGATCCCTGCCACATGTGACATCCTGATTGAAAATAACCAGTTACTCCTACTGTCCACTTCCTGTTTGCCATCTAATCTTTTACATCATGAGCTTTTATCTTTCGCAATAATCCCTGATGAGGCACCTTACCAAATGCATTCTGAAAATCTAAGTACAGTACATCTACTCATTGCCCTTTATTTATAATACGTTAATTCTTCAGAGAACTCCTATAAGATACTTTAACATGACTTTCCTTACAAAACTATGTTGGCTTTGACTGATTATTTGAGTTTTCTTTGTACAAGACATTGGTTCGGCCGCATTTAGAATACTGTGTACAGTTCTGGTCGCCACATTACCAAAAGGATGTGAACGCTTTGGAGAGGGTGCAGAGAAGGTTTACGAGGATGTTGCCTGGTATGGAAGGTGCTAGCTATGAAGAGAGGTTGCGTAAGTTAGGTTTATTTTCACTAGAAAAAAGGAGACTGAGGGGGGACCTGATTGAAGTTTACAAAATCATGAAGGGTGTAAACAGGGTGGATGGAGACAAGCTTTTTCTCAGGGTGAAGGATTCAATAATGAGAGGTCATGCTTTCAAGGTGAGAGGTGAAAGGTTTAAGGGGGGTACACGGCGCAAGTACTTCACACGGAGGGTGGTGGGCATTTGGAACGCGTTACAAGCAGAGGCGGTAGAGGCAGGCACGGTAGATTCATTTAAGATATGTCTGTACAGATGCATGAGTAGGTGGGGAGCAGAGGGATACAAATGCATAGGAACTGGGCAACAGGTTTAGACATGGAAATGTGTTGCTGGAAAAGCGCAGCAGGTCAGGCAGCATCTAGGGAACAGGAGAATCGACGTTTCGGGCATTAGCCCTTCTTCAGGAATATAGACAGTACATTTGGATCGGCTCAGGCTTGGAGGGCCGAAGGGCCCATTCCTGGGTTGTAAATTTTATTTGTTCTTATCTATAAGCACCTTGTTATAGCATCTTTGATAATACTTTCTAACAACTTCCCTATAACAGATGTTAAACTATAGTTAATTGCTTTCTGCTTCACTCACTTTCCATTAAGGAGTTGCATTAGCCATTTTCCAATGTAAAGCCACTTTGCTGTGCAGAGTGCACTGTAAAGGGATTGGAGAAGTGCCATGAGGGTTTCTGAGACACTGGTAATTGTTGGATTAGTATGTTACTAACAAATGGATAAATGAGGGCCAATGAATGTAATATACTGAGATTTTCAGAAGGCTTGTGTGAGATGCCCAAAAGGAGGATGAGTTGAAAAAAAACTAAAGTACATGGGAGGGGATGTAACATAGTTAGTGGATTAATGATGAGTTACCAGACAGAACAGAGTGCAGGAATAAATGGCACATTCTTGCATTGACAGACTGGCTGGTGAAGTACTGCACAGATGTGTACCTGGCCCTACCTATTCACCATAGGTATTGATGATTTGGACCATCCTTGTCTCAGAGGGTTGAAAACACTCACTTATATGGCTCTTTTCCCAGAAACCTCTGCTCTCCAAGGTGCTGCCACTGCCGATGCTCGAGGTAAGCTGTTAAAGTTTTAAATCAGTGACTCACCTTTGCCGACAGGCCCCTAGTCCAAGTAAGTAATCTAATCTAATCTAATCTAATCTCCCAGTCTTTCTACTGCTGGCAACTGAACGTTAGCCTTTGTTGAAAGAGGATTTGAGTACAGGAACAGTGAAATCTTGCTTTAATTATATAAGAGCTTGGTTAGACTGCCCCTGGAATATTGTAGGCAATTCTGGTCTCCTTATCTCAGGAAAGATATTATTGTCATAGAGGGAGAGCAATGGATATTCATCAGATTGGTTCCCAAAATGGCAGGACTGAGAGATCGGACAACTGGACCTGTATTCTTTGGAGTTTCAAAGAATAAGAGGTGATTGTATTAAAACTTACAAAATATTTAAGGGAATAGACAGGGTTGATGCAGATGAGGTGTTGTCCCTGGTTGAGAAGTCTACAACTGGGGGGTACAATTCAAAGGTGAGGCGATGCCACTCAGGTTTACGATGAGGGCTAATATTTTCACTCAGTGGATTGTGAACCTTTGGAATTCTCAACCGCAGAGGTTTGTGGGAGCACAGTGTTTGGGTATGTTTAAGGCAGAGATTGATAGGTTTCTGATGACCAATGGTATTTCGGGTAAGGGTGAATAAAAGGCAGCAAAATGTTGATCAACCGTGATCATATTGAATTGTGGAGTAGGTTTGATGGACTGAATAGCATTCTCCTGTTCTTATGTTCCTATGTTGCTGTGTTCCTAAGATTTCCATAAGTAGAGTAGGTGGCATAATGGTAATATTAAACTATTAATCCAGGGGTGTAGGCTTGATGCCCTGAGGATATGGATACAAATCTAATCGTGGCAACTAATGGAAATTAGATTTAAATAACAAAAATAGATTTGACTTCTAGCCTCAGTAGTAAAAACCATGTACCAATAGCTATGAAAGAAAATCTGGTTCACTGTTCCTTTAGAGAAGAAAATCTATCCTCATGTGGTTTGGCCTACAGGTGACTCCAGACCTACAGCAATGCCATTGACTTTGAATTGCCCCTTGCAATGGCTGAGCAAGCCATTCATATAACATAGAACATTATAACGCAGCACAGGCCCTTTAGCCCTCGATGTTGCGCTGACCTGTCATACCAATTTGAAGCCCATCTAACCTACACTATTCCATGTATGTCCATATGCTTGTCCAATGACGACTTAAATGTACTTAAAGTTGGCGAATCTACTACCGTTGCAGGCAAAGCATTCCATACCCTTACTTCTCTTTGAGGAAAGAAACTACCTCTGACATCTGTCCTATATCTATCACCCCAAAATTTAAAGCTACGCCCTTTCGTGCTCACCGTTACCATACTTGGAAAAAGGCTCTCCCTGTCCACCCTATCTAACCCTCTGATTATTTTATATGTCTCTATTAAGTCACCTCTCAACCTTCTTCTCTCTAACAAAAACAGCCTCAAGTCCCTCAGCCGTTCCTTGTAAGACCTTCCCTCCATACCAGGCAACATCCTAGTAAATCTCCTCTGCACCCTTTCCAAAGCTTCCACATCCTCCTTATAATGCGGTGACGAGAACTGTATGCATTACTCCAGGTACGGCTACACCAGGGTTTTGGGGTACAGCTGCAGTATAACCTCATGGTTCTGGAACTCGATCCCTCTATTAATAAAAGCTAAAACACTGTATGCCTTCTTAACAACCCTGTCAACCTGGGTGGCAACTTTCAAGGAACTGTGTACATGGACATTGAGATCTCTCTGCTCATCTGCACTACCAAGAATCTTACCATTAGCCCAGTACTTTGCATTCCGGTTACTCCGACCAAAGTGAATCGACCTCACACTTGTTCGCATTAATCTCCATTTGCCACGTCTGCAGCTTATCTATGTCTCTCTGTAACCTACAACATCCTTCGTCACTATCCACGACTCCACCGACCTTAGTGTTGTCTGCAAATTTACTAACCCACCCTTCTACGCCCTCATCCAGGTCGTTTATAAAAATAAAAGTGGACCCAACACCGACTCTCGCGATACACCACTAGTACCTGGACTCCAGGATGAACATTTCCCATCAACCACCACCCTCTGTCTTCTTTCAGCAAGCCAATTACTGATCCAAACTGCTATATCTCCCACAATCCCATTCTTCCACATTTTGTACAATAGCCTACTGTGGGGAATCTTATCAAATGCCTTGCTGAAATCCATATACACCATATCAAACGGTTTACTCTCATCTACCTGTTTGGTCATCTTCTCAAAGAACTCAATAAGGTTTGTGAGGCACGACCTACCCTTCACAAAACCGTGCTGACTATCCCTAATCAAATTATTCTTTTCTAGATGATTATAAATCCTATCTCTTATAACCTTTTCCAACACTTTACCAACAACTGAAGTAAGGCTCACTGATCTATAATTACCAGGTTGTCTCCACTCCCCTTCTTGAACAGGGGAACCACATTTGCTATCCTCCAGTCTCCTGGCACTATTCCTGTAGACAATGACGATTTAAAGATCAATGCCAAAGGCTCGGCAATCTCCTCCCTGGCTTCCCAGAAGATCCTAGGACAAATCCCATCCGGCCCAAGGGACTTATCTATTTTCACACTCTGCAGGATTTCTAATACCTCCTCCTTGTGAATCTCAATCCCACCTAGTCTAGTAGCCTGTATCTCAGTATTCTCCTCGACAGCATTGTCATTTTCTAGAGTGAATACTGTTGAAAAATATTCATTTAGTGCTTCCCCTATCTCCTCTGACTCCACACGCAACTTTCCACTATTATCCTTGATTGGCCCTAATCTTACTCTCGTCATTCTTTTATTCCTTAAATACCTAAAGCCTTAGGGTTTACCCTGATCCTATCCGGCAACAACTTCTCATGTCTTCTCCTGGCTCTTCTGAGCTCTCTCTTTAGGTCTTTCCTGGCTACCTTGTAACCCTCAAGCTCCCTAACTGAGCCTTCACATCTCATCCTAACACAAGCCTTCTTCTTCCTCTTGACCAGAGATTCCACTTCCTTCATAAACCATGGCTCCCGCGCTCTACAGCTTCCTCCCTGCCTGACAGGTACATACTTATCTGGGCCACACAGGAGCTTTTCCTTGAATAAGCTCCACATTTCTAATGTGCTTATCCCCTGCAGTTTCCTTCCCCATCCTGTGCTTCATAAATCTTGCCTAATTGCATCGTAATTGCCTTTCCCCCAGTTGTAACTCTTGCCCAGTGGTATACACCTATCCCTTTCTATCACCAAAGTAAACATAACAGAATTGTGATCGCTATCACCAAAGTGCTCACCTACTTCCAAATCTAACACGTTGCCGGGCTCATTGCCCAGTACCAAATCTAATGTGGCTTCACTCCTTGTAGGCCTGTCTACATACTGTGTCAGGAAGCCCTCCTGCACACACTGGACAAACACTGACCCATATATAGTACTCGTACTATAGTGTTCCAATAGCTATTAAAGATGACCAAGACAGTGATGTCCAAATCTCATGAAAGTTTAAAAATAAATCTCACCTATTTTTCCAGTGTCAGAGATCTGATTGTGGGGATGGAAACAGGTAAAATTGAGGGTCAGGAGATGGTTAAGTATTCCTACTGCTGTTAACACGCAAGCAGCTTTCCATGGTGCCTTCAGCTTCCAATTTTCTCTCGCCTCAAAATACCTATCCAATTGATATGAAATCGAGTAAAGGATAAAATCTGAGACATGTAACCTCATTAAAATACTTTAATGACTATGCGGCTTCTGGAGAGCGAGTAAATGCTTTCCATCTCTCCAGGCTCCACCTGTCTTGTTAAAACTAGAGATGGCCATATTTGGTGATAATTCTCTTTTTTTCCAACACAATCTTCTTCAGGATTTGAAACAAATGTAACTCCAACAGGAACAAGCTGATGAGGTTGGTGGTGTGAAAGGTGAGAACTGGAATAATTTGATGGGCTGAGTGGAATTTTCCGATACTGTAAGATGCTCTTAATCAGATATTCTTAACCACAAGATGTTTGCCAATGGAAGTCTTTTGGCATTGATAACAAAATAGATGAGGTTGAGTAATTTGGTTATGTACATTTCTACAATTATAACTGTCCTTCCTCTTTGTTCCAGATTTCAATGATAAATGGCAGAATTAAACATGGATCTTAGACTTCAATGGATACTTTGCTTGTCCCAAATATAAGATTATATGTGGGTTTTCAGATAAAACAATTAGTATTATGTTTACAAATAACCAGATTGCTCTCGTATAGATTAAAAGTTCTACATAGAACATACAGCTCAGAACAAGCCCTTCATCCCACGATGTTGTGACAAGGATTAATCTTAACCTAAAGTAAAATAACCTAATCTACACACCCCTCAATTCATTGCTGTCCATGTGCATGTCCAGCAGTCGCTTAAATGTCCCTAATGACTCTGCTTCCATGCATTCACAACTCTCTGCGTAAAGAACCTACCTCTGATGTCTCCTCTATACCTTCCGCCTAATGTCTTAAAACTATGACCCCTCATACCAGTCAATCCTGTCATGGCTATTGACACTATCCATGCCTCTCATTATCTTGTACACCTCGATCAGGTCACCTCTCTTCCTCCGAGCTTAGTCAACCTCTCTTCGAAAGACAAGCGCTCCAGTCCAGGCAGCATCCTGGTAAACCTTCTTTTCACCCTCTCCAAAGCCTCTGTATCTTTCCTATAGTAGGGCGACCAGAACTGGACACAATATTCCAAGTGTGGTCTCACCAGGCACTTGTAGAGCTGCAGCAAAACCTCGTGGTTCTTAAACTCGATCCCCCTGTTAATGAAAGCCAAAGCACCATATGCTTTCTTAACAACCCTATCCACTGGGATGGCAACTTTGAGGGATCTATGCACTTGAGCACCAAGATCCCTCTGTTCCTTCACACTGCCAAGAATCCTGTCTTTAATCCTATATTTAGCATTCGAGTTTGACCTTTCAAAATGCATCACTTCGCATTTATCCAGGTTGAACACCATCTGCCATTTCTAAGCCCAGCTTTGCATCCTATCTATGTCGCGCTGCAGCCTGCAGTAGCCCTCGATACTATCAACTGCACCTCCAACCTTTGTGTTATCTGCAAATTTACTAAACCACCCCTCAAGTTCCTCATCCAAGTTATTTATAAAAACCACAAAGAGCAGAGGCCCAAGAACAGAGTCCTGCAGGACCCCACTCAACATTGACCTTCAGGCAGAATACTTTCCATCTACAGCCACACTCTGCCTTCTGTCAGCCAACCAATTCTGAATCTAGATAACTAAATCTCCCTGTATCCCATACCTCCTGACTTTATGAATAAACCTACCATGGGGAACCTTATCAACCTGTCTCGTCACCTCCTCAAAGAACTCAATAAGATTTGTGAGGCATGACCTGCCCCTCTCAAAGCCATGCTGACTGCCTTGAATCACACTATGTTTTTCCAAATAGTCATGAATCCTACCCCTCAGAATTCTTTCTTGCTGACCACAGATGTAAGACTGACTGGTCTGTAATTGCCAGGGATTTCCCTATTACCCTTCTTGAAAAGAGGAACAACATTCACCTCCTTCCAATCCTCCAGTATGACTCCCGTGGAGAGTGAGGAAGCAATGATCTTTGCCAGTGGCTTAGCAACCTCCTTTCTCGCTTCCCGGAGCAGCCTAAGATAAATCTGGTCTGGCCCTGGGGACTTATCAATCTTAATGTTTTCCAAAATTTCCAGTACAACAACTTCCTCAATCTTGATCTGTTCAAACCTGTTTCCCAGCTCCTCAAAATTCTCATTCACAACAAGGTCCCTTTCCTTGCTGAAAACCAAAGCAAAAAACTCATTTAGGGATTCCCCTATCTGCTCAGACTCCACGCACAAGTTCGCTATGCTATCCCTGACTGGTCCTACCTTCTCCCTGATCATTCTCTTATTCTTCACATATGAGTAAAATGCCTTTGGGTTCTCCCGAATTCTTTCTGCCAAGCCTTTTTCATGCCCCCTCCTGGCTTTCTTCAGTCCATTTCTGAGCTCCTTTCTAGTAAGCCTGTAATCCTCTAGAGCTGTACTAGATCCTTGCTTCCTCCACCTTATGTAAGCTGTCTTCTTGCTTTTGACGAGAAGCTCCTCTGTTCTCGTCATCCAAGGCTCCTTAATCTTACCCCTTCTTGCCTGTCTTAGACGAACAAATTTGTGGTCACTCGCAACAACTGCTCCTTAAACAGTCTCTACATGTTTCTGTACAACAATTGCTCCCAGTCTGTACTTCCCAACTCCTGTCTGATAGCTTCATAATTTCCTTTTCCCCAATTAAATATCTTCCCTTGGCAACTGCCCCTTTCCCTCTGCAAGACTATGGAAAATGTGAGGCAGTTGTGATCACTGTCACCAAAGTGTTCTCCCACCGCGAGATCTGACACCTGTCCTGGCTCATTGCCGAGCACCAAATCCAAAATGCCCTCTCCCCTTGTCGGCTTGTCTACATACTGAGTAAGGAAACCCTCCTGAACACACCTGACAAAAACAGCTCTGTCCAAACCATCTGCACTAAGGAGGTTCCAGCCAATATTGGGAAAGTTGAAGTCATCCATAACAACAACTCTGCTACATCTACATTTTTTCCAAAATCTGACGGCCTATGAGATCTTCAATCTCCCTACTGTTATTAGGGGGTCTGTTGAAAATCCTCAATGAGGTGTCTGCTCCCTTGCTGTTCCTAACTTCCACTTAAGTTCTAATAAAATACTGGGAATGATGCTGAGAATCTGATATAAAAACAGTGCTAGAGAAACTCAGCAGGTCTGGCAGCATTTGTGGAGAGAGAGCATACTTACTGTTTTGAGTCTCGTTTCTCTCTCCCACACATGCTGCCAGACCTGTTGAATTTCTCCAGCACTTATTGTTTGTGAAGCTCTAATGTTGATTGTAAAGCTGTGGACAAACATTTATTTCACAGAAAACTATCATTAATATCACAAATATTATAGGTTGGGTTACTGTACATAAATTCAACCATGAAGGAAATTCTGCATTTCTGTCCTTGACCCACACACTCTCACCTTCCCAAACAATCACATTCTCATATCTCTAATGCCAAAGAAACCTGTCGTTCTTGTGCTCAGCTGAGATGACAGTCAAATTTCCCCAAGGAATTGAATTATACTCTTTCACCTGAGCCTTCCAATTATAGAGCAAAACCACGTTTCACTGGGCATTGAGAGAACATTTTTCTTTTGTCCAAACGCAGCACATTTCAAGGGTATGGTACCAAATTTATCCCTACAGCTGTAGTTGACCCACTTTCCATACCAAAGTAAGACAGATGAAGGTGAAAACTTCAGGGAGGAATTGTTTCTGTGATTAATTAAAGTGCTTTTCCTGTCCCAGAACTGAAAAGAAAAGGAGACAGCATGTTGTATAAATCTTGAGTTGCTGCAGCTCGCTGAGATATTGCCTCAGATTGTAGCATTCCGCAGGAAAAAGACTTGATGAAAAGGCACACCATTGTCTGATTGACAGAATAATGAACAAAATGCAGCCCTTGTCTGGGACAGTCAATGGACTGTTCCTTGCTACCGGGGCAAACACATCTTTAATTCTCCACACCAGTGGCACATGGACATTGGATCATTCAATATATTCAAGGCTGAGGCAGTTGGATTATTAATCCACAGGTGAGATAACGGGCCTCCATGAATGCCACTGATTACACCACCTCCACTGCTCACACCGCTAGCCATATCGACCCCCCCTCCAACCACAACCCCCCCCTCTCCAACCACATCGACCCCCTCTCCAATCACGTCGCCCTCCCCCAACCACATCGTCCCCCTCCAACCACATCGCCCCACCCCTCCAACCACATTGACCCCCCAACCACATCGCCCCCCCCCCCCCCCAACTACATCACCCCCACCAACCAAAAAACACCGGCCTCCACGACTGACCCTGGCAACCACACCTTCCCCCCAAATACACTGCCCCTGCCAATCACACCACCCCTACGAACCACACCACTCCTATGAACCACACCACCCCTGCCAATCATATTGCCCCCACCACCACTGCTTTCCACATCACTTCTGCCAGCATTGTTGTTTCCAATGAAGCCATCAATCACGTGATTGCTGATGTCACTGCCAATTGCATGGTCATTTCCACACACATACTGACCCCAGAGACAATCTCCAGCTGCACACCCAACTCTACCTCAACACTAGGCCCCAGCCCCAAGCCCCAAGTCCTGCCATGTATTTACCATTCCCCTGACTGAGGACGAATGGTCAGTCCTCAGCAAAGGGCTCACCTTCATTCTACTATGCCAGCATATTAACGAATTTCGTTCACGTCTAGATGTTGAACACTTTCTCCGTTGTCTCCCTGCCTACTTCTTCAAAAGTGAATCCCACTCACCATATGAAAGCCTCTTCTCCTGCGTCCAACAGACGCTATCCTCTTGGACACCCCATTTTTGATTAGCAGCAGGAATGGGAGGCAATGACAGGGGGCTCCCGGGAAAGTAAATGACTGCTTTAAAAACTGACCATGAGCATCACGACCCTCCATTTTTGTTTAGCAGCAGGAAGAGCAGGAGGCAATGACAGGGGGCTGCCAGGAAGCTAAGTGACTGCTTTAAAAACTTACCTCGTGAATTGGCGGAGCGCACACTGAGCAGGAGCAAACACGGTATGACTAAGTAAATGAGGTAATATATTTGGGTTGTTGCATTACCCGAAATACCACTTCGGTAGTGTCACCCACCCATCCTCCTCCTCTAATCAAAAAAAAAGTTCTGTGCACCGGATTGGTAAGGTCTTTTCTTCTTTTTTTGTCAATAATCTCTTTGGGAATTTAGAATAGTGGGAATGGAGGTTAGGCGGTTGAACATTCCTCCTTTAGAATGTGGAAAGTAAGTGGCACCCAACTCCAGCTCCTCGAAAACCACATTAGGGAACTGGAGCTGGAGCTGGATGAACTTCAGATATTCGGGAGGTGGAGGGGGTTATTGAGAGAGGTTAGAGGGAGATAGTCACATCTCAGGTACCAGAAGAAGGTAGATGGGTTACAGTCAGGGGACTGAAAGGGAACCAGCAGGCAGTGCAGGGATCCCATAGTATTGGGGGGAGCGACTTACCAGGGTAAGCAATGGGGCACAGATCTCTGGCACAGCGTCTGTCCCTGTTGCTCAGAGGGGAAGGGGAAGAGGAGCAGAGCAGTAGTCATTGGGGACTCCATAGTTAGGGGGACAGATAGGAAGTTCTGTGGGGACGAGAGAGACTCACGGTTGGTGTGTTGATTCCCAGGTGCCAGGGATCAATATATCTCAGATCGTGCTTTCAGGATCCTTGAGGGGGAGGGGGAGCAGCCCCAAGTCATGGTCCACATAGGCACTAAAGACATAGGTAGGAAGAGAGATGGGGATTTAAGGCAGAAATTTAGGGAGCCAGGGTGGAAGCTTACAGCTAGAACAAACAGAGTTGTTATTGCTGGTTTGTTGCTTATGCCACGTGCTAGCAAGTCAAGGAATATGGAGAAAGAGGAGTTGAACACGTGGCTACAGGGATGGTAGAGGAGGGAGGGTTTCGGATACCTGGATAATTGGGGATCATTCTGGGGTAGATGGGACCTTTACAAACAGGATGGTCTACACCTGAACCAGAGGGGTACCAATATCCTGAGGGGGCAGATTTGCTAATGCTTTTCGGGTGGGTTTAAACTAATTCAGCAGGGGGATGGGAACCTAAATTGTCCAGTGTCCAGGAGGTTGAGAGTAGTGAGGTCAGAAATATGGTTTCAAGGTCGCAAGAGTGCACCAGCAGACAGGAAGGTGGTTTGGAGTGTTTCTACTTCAACACCAGGAGCAATCGGAATAAAGTGGGTGAACGTGCAGCATGGGTTGGTACCTGGGACTTCGATGTTGTAGCCATTTCAGAAACATGGATAAAGCAGGGACAGGAATGTTTGTTGTAGGTTCCTGGATTTAGATGTTTCAGTAAGAACAGAGAAAATGGTAAAAGAGGGGGAGGTATGGCATTGTTTTTCAAGGACAGTATTACGGTGGCAGAAAGGACATTTGAGGACTTGTTTACTGAGGTTAGAAACAGGAAAGGAGAGATCACCCTGTTGGGAGTTTTCTATAGGTCTCTGAATAGTTCCAGAGATGTAAAGGAAAGGATAGCAAAGATAATTCTTGATAGGAGTGAGAGTAACAGTGTAGTTGTTATGGAGGACTTTAACTTTCCAGATATTGACAGATAATACTATAATGGGAGTACTTTTGATGGGTCAGTTTTTGTCCAGGATGGTTTCCTGACATAGTATGTAGACAGGCCAACAAGAGGCAAGACCACAGTAGATTTGGTACTGGGTAATAAACCAGGCCAGGTGTTAGATTTGGAGGTAGATGAGCACTTTGATGATGGTGACCACAATTTGGTTATGTTTACTTTAGTGGTGGAAAGGGATAGGTATATACTGCAGGGCAGGAGTTATAGCTGGGGGAAGGCAATTAGGATGCAATTAGGCAAGATTTAGGATGCATAGGATGGGGAAGGAAAACTGCAGGGGATGGGCACAATTGAAATGTGGAGCTCGTTCAAGGAACAGCTACGTGTCTTTGATAAGTATGTACCTGTCAAGCCGAGAGAAAATGGTCGATTGAGGGAGCCGTGGTTTACTAAGGAAGTTGAATCTCTTGTCAAGAGGAAAAAGGCAGCTTATGTTAGAATGGATGTGAAGGCTCAGTTAGGATGCTTGAGAGTTAGAAGTTCGCCAGAAAGGAACTAAATAGAGAGCTAAGAAGAGCAAGGAGGGGACGTGAGATGTTGTTGGCAGATAGAATCAAGGAAAATCCAAAGGTTTCTATAGGCATATCAGGAGTAAAAGAATTACTAAAGTAAGATTAGGGCCAATCAATGACAGTAGTGGGAAGTTGTATGTGGAGTCCGAGGAGGAAGGAGAAGTGCTAAATGAATATTTTTCATCAGTATTCACATTAGAAAAAGACAATGTTGTCAAAGAGAATAATGAGATACAGGTGACTAGACCGGTCTGAGGATCACCAGGAAGAGGTGTTAGCAATTCTGGAAAGTGTAAAAATAAATAAGTCCCCTGGGCCAGATGGGATATATCCTAGGATTCAAAGTTTGTGAGAAGATTTGTAGGTCGGGTGCTCGTTGCTGTGGTTCTGTTCGCCGAGCTGGAAGTTTTTGTTGCAAACGTTTCGTCCCCTGTCTAGGTGACATCCTCAGTGCTTGGGAGCCTCTTGTGAAGCGCTTCTGTGGTGTTTCCTCCGGCATTTATAGTGGCCTGTCCCTGCCGCTTCCGGTTGTCAATTTCAGCTGTCCGCTGTAGTGGCGGTATATTGGGTCCAGATCTATGTGTTTGTTGATGGAGTTTGTGGATGAGTGCCATGCTTCTAGGAATTCCCTGGCTGTTCTTTGTTTCGCTTGCCCTATAATGGTAGTGTTGCCCCAGTCAAATTCATGTTGCTTGTCGTCTGCGTGTGTGGCTACTAGGGATAGCTGGTCGTGTCGTTTCGTGGCTAGTTGATGTTTGTGGATGCGGATCGTTAGCTGTCTTCCTGTTTGTCCTATATAGTGTTTTGTGCAGTCCTTGCATGGGATTTTGTACACTACATTAGTTTTGCTCATGCTGGGTATCGGGTCCTTCGTTCTGGTGAGTTGTTGTCTGAGAGTGGCTATTGGTTTGTGTGCTGTTATAAGTCCTAGTGGTCGTAGTAGTCTGGCTGTCATTTCAGAGATGTTCTTGATGTATGGTAGTGTGGCTAGTCCTTTGGGTTGCGGCATGTCCTCGTTCTGTTGTCTTTCCCTTAGGCATCTGTTGATGAAATTGCAAGGATATCCGTTTTTGGCGAATACCTTGTATAGGTGTTCCTCTTCCTCTTTTTGCAGTTCTGGTGTGCTGCAGTGTGTTGTGGCCCTTTTGAATAGTGTCTTGATGCAACTTTGTTTGTGTGTATTGGGGTGGTTGCTTTCATAGTTCAGGACTTGGTCTGTGTGTGTGGCTTTCCTGTGTACCTTAGTGGTGAATTCTCCGTTTGGTGTTCTCTGTACCATCACATCTAGGAATGGAAGTTGGTTGTCCTTTTCTTCCTCTCTCGTGAATCGGATTCCTGTGAGTGTGGAGTTGATGATCCGGTGTGTTTTCTCTATTCAACTCCACACCGGATCATCAACTCCACACTCACAGGAATCCGATTCACGAGAGAGGAAGAAAAGGACAACCAACTCCCATTCCTACACGTGAGGGTACAGAGAACACCAAATGGAGAATTCACCACTAAGGTACACAGGAAAGCCACACACACAGACCAAGTCCTGAACTATGAAAGCAACCACCCCAATACACACAAACGAAGTTGCATCAAGACACTATTCAAAAGGGCCACAACACACTGCAGCACACCAGAACTGCAAAAAGAGGAAGAGGAACACCTATACAAGGTATTCGCCAAAAACGGATATCCTTGCAATTTCATCAACAGATGCCTAAGGGAAAGACAACAGAACGAGGACATGCCGCAACCCAAAGGACTAGCCACACTACCATACATCAAGAACATCTCTGAAATGACAGCCAGACTACTGCGACCACTAGGACTTATAACAGCACACAAACCAACAGCCACTCTCAGACAACAACTCACCAAAACGAAGGACCCGATACCCAGCATGAGCAAAACTAATGTAGTGTACAAAATCCCATGCAAGGACTGCACAAAACACTATATAGGACAAACAGGAAGACAGCTAACGATCCGCATCCACGAACATCAACTAGCCACGAAACGACACGACCAGCTATCCCTAGTAGCCACACACGCAGACGACAAGCAACATGAATTTGACTGGGACAACACTACCATTATAGGGCAAGCGAAACAAAGAACAGCCAGGGATTTCAGGGAATTCCTAGAAGCATGGCACTCATCCACAAACTCCATCAACAAACACATAGACCTGGACCCAATATACCGGCCACTACAGCGGACAGCTGAAACTGACAACCGGAAGTTGCAGGGACAGGCCACTATAAATGCCGGAGGAAACACCACAGAAGCGCTTTACAGGAGGCTCCCAAGCACTGAGGATGTCACCTAGACAGGGGACGAAACGTTTGCAACAAAAACTTCCAGCTCGGCGAACAGAACCACAGCATATCCTAGGATTCTCTGGGAAGCCAGGGAGGAGTTTGCAGAGCCTTTGGCTTTGATCTTTATGTCATTATCATTGAAAGGAATAGTGCCAGAAGACTAGAGGATAGCAAATGTGGTTCCCCTGTTCAAGAAAGGGAGTAGAGACAGCCCTGGTAATTATAGACCAGTGAGTATTACTTCTGTTCTGGGTAAAGTGTTGGAAAAGGTTATAAGAGATAGGACTTATAATCATCTCGAAAAGAATAAGCTGATTAGGGATAATCAACATGGTTTTGTGATGGATAGGTCATGCCTCTCAAACCTTATTGTGTTCTTTAAGAAGGTGACCAAACAGGTTATTGAGAGTAAAACAGTTGATGTGGTGTATGTGGATTTCAGTAAGCAGTTTGATAAGGTTCTGCACGGAAGGCTATTGCACAAAATATGGAGGCATTAGATTGAGGGTGATTTAGTGGTTTGGATCAGAAATTGGCTAGCTGAAAAAAGCCAGAGGATTGATAGAAAATGGATTTCTGTTACTAGTGGGGTACCGCAAGGATCTGTTTTGGATCCACTGTTGTTTGTCATATATATAAATGACGTGGATGAGGGCGTAGAAGGATGGTTAGTAAATTTGCGGATGACACTAAGGTTGGTAGAGTTGTGAAAAGTAATGAAGGATGTTGTAGGTTACAGAGAGACATAGATAAGCTGCAGAGCTGGGCTGAGGGGTGGCAAATGGAGTTTAATGTGGGAAAATGAGAGGTGATTCACTTTGGAAGAAGCAACAGGAATAAAGAATACTGGGCTAATGTTAAGATTTTTGGTAGTGTAGATGAGCGGAGAGATCTCATTGTCCATGTATATAGATCCCTGAAAGATGCCACCCAGGTTGAAAAGGTTGTTAAAATGCATACAGAGTATTGCTTGCAGTTCTGGTCACTGCAATTTAGGAAGGATTTAGAAGCTTTGGAAAGGGTTCAGAGGAGATTTACTAAGATGTTGCCTGGTATGGAGGGAACAAGTTTTGAGGAGAGGCTGTGGCACTTGAGTCTATTTTCATTAGAGAGAAGAAAGTTGAGAGGTGGTTTAATTGAGAGATATAAGGTAATCAGAGGGTTAGATAGGGTGGGTAGTGAGAGCCTTTTTCCTCAGATGGTGATGGCTAGCATGAGGGGTCATAGCTTTAAATTGAGGGGGGAGAGATATAGGACAGATTTCAGAGGTAGTTTCTTTATTCAGAGAATAGTAGGGGCGTGGAATGCCCTGCCTTCAAGAGTAGTAGACTCGCCAACTTTAAGGGCATTTAAATGGTCATTGGATAGGCATATGGATGATAATTGAATAGTGTAGGATAGATATGCTTCAGATTGATTCCACAGGTTGGCGCAACATCGAGGGCCAAAAGTTCTGTACTGTGCTGTAATGTTCTATGTTCCTGGCCTCCTTACTCTTCCTTGACATCTTCATCTCCAACTGCTGTCGTGACATCAATTTCCTGAGTCTTTCCCCATCTGAAAGCGTAGCTCTCCCATCCCCAACCTCAATCAAACCAATTGATAAGAGAGGTGCAGTGGTAGTTTAATGTACTGACCTCTACCTCACCAAAGTCACACACCAGCTCGCTGACATGTCCTCCTACCACCCCCTCGATCACAGCCCAACCTCTCATCACCAAACCATTATCTCCCCTGCCGTCAAGAACCTTAAGATCTCGGCACATCTCCCATCCACAGTCTCCAGTCTCAAAGTTCCCCAACCTCGCACCGTCTATTTCTATCTTCATAAGCCTGACTGCCCCACTGAACTCGTCTCCTCTTATTTCGACTCTGTTCTGTCGTTTTTGGTCCAGGAATTCCTCACCTATGTTCAGGGCACCACTCACACCATTCACTTTCTCCATGGCAATTATTTCCCCGGCTCCCAAAACCTCACCTTCACCATGGACATCCAGTCTCTCTACAGTTGTATCCCATATGTGGAGGGCCTCAGGCTCTCTGTCTCTTCCCTGCCTGCAGACCCAATCAGTTCCCTCCACTGACACTCTCATTCACTTGGTTAGAACTGGTCCTCACCCTTAACAACTTTTGTTTTGAATCCCCCCACTTCCTAGAAACCAGAGGAGTGGCAATGGATACCTACATGGCCACCAGCTATGTCTGCATCTTTGAAGGATACTTAGAACAGTCCATCTTCCACAGCTACACTGGCACCAGTCCCCACCTTTTCCTCTGCTACATCAACACTGTATCAGTGATGCCTCATGCTCCCACAAGGAGGTTGAACAGTTCATTCACTACACCAACACCTTCCACCCTGACCTCAAATTCACCTGGACCATTTCTGACACCTCTCTACCCTTCCTGGACCTCGCCTTCTCCATCTCCAGCAACCAACTCAGCAATAACATCTATTACAAATCCACCAACTCCCATAGCTACCTCGACTATACCTCCTCTCACCCCATCCCCTGCAAAAACACAAAACATACAAAACATACTTTGCAAAACATACTCCCAATTCATCCGCCTCTGCCGTATCTGCTCCCAGGATGAACAATTCCACTCCAGGACATCCCAGATGTCCTCCTACTTCAAGGGCCACAATTTACATGATCAACAATGCCCTTAACCACACATCCTCCATTTCCCACACCTCTGCCGTCAAATAAAACCTACCCAACCACAATAAGGTTTGAGTCCCTGTGATCCTCACATTCCATTCCATTAATCTCCAAGTCCAATGCATCATCCTCCACCACTTTCACCACCTGCAGTCTGACCCCATCACCAAAATGATTTTTCCCTTCCCACCCCTATCAGCTTTCTGTGGAAACTGTTCCCTCCGCAACTCCTTGTGAGGTCCACACACACCATCAACCGCTCTTTCACCAATGAAACCTTTCCCATGTGGTCATAGGAGGTGCAAAACCTACGCCCATGACTCACCCATAACCTCTGTCCAAAGCCCCAAAGCATCGTTCCAAGTCTGGCAAAGATTCATGTGCATTTCCTCTAACCTGATGTATGGTATCTGTTGCTCCCAATGTGGTCTCCTATACATCGAAGAGACTGTGTGCAAACATTCAGAGTGGTTCATGGAACATTTATGGTTCATATGCTCCAATCAACCTCACCTTCCAGTCACCATCCATTTCATCTCCCCCTCCCACTCCCCTGATGATATGTCTATCCTGGGCCTCTTCCACCATTAACACAAGCCCACACACAAACTGGAGGAAGAACATCTCATCTTCTGCCTTGGGAGCTTACAAAGATATGGCCTTAACATAGAATTCAGCAGCTTCCAAATATCCCCACACCCTCTCATTCCAGGTCCAGCCCTACCTCTTCACCCTACCCCATTAACCTGACCATACCTGTCCATCTTCCTTCCCACCTATCTGCTCCACCCTTCCCACTGACCAATCACAGCCATCTTCTACCTGCATCACCTATCGCCATCCCACCCACATTTTCCTCAGCCCCACCCCCCATTTATTTCTCAGCACTGTACCCCTCCCCCAGTCCTGATGGAAGGTTCCAACCTGAAATGTCAACTCTCCCCCTCCTCCCCCCACCGTCCTCGTCCTCATCCTCCAAAATTGGAGTTGAGGCCAATATTGGATCAGTGATGAATGGCAGAGCAGGCACAGGATTGCTGTAAAGGCCTACATTCCTGCTCCTATTTCTTCTATGCTGCATAAGTAGAGCACTTCGATAATAGAGACTTCTATAACAGAGACTTGAGACAAATTGCTGTTTTAAATGATTTTAGATTTTGATAGCTAATTATTGCTGAGGGCTCAGCAATTAAAATTTCCAGAGAAAGTACTGGGACAGAGATTTTGGAAAGGCTCAGGAATGAAAAATCATGGATAGTAAGTGAAAGGGCAGCTATGAGAAGGGGCTCAGTCACAACTGAGGGTATTGTACTTAAGTGCACACAGTAAATGGCACACAGTAAATGGCACACGGTAAATGGCACACGGTAAATGGCACACGGTAAATGCGGACATTAAATGGCACATGGTAAATGACCCACGGTAAATGCACACAGTAAATGGCACATGGTAAACAACACACGGTAAATGGCACACGGTAAAGGACACACAGTAAATGAGTTTGCAGCTCAAATTGAAACTGGCAGGTGTGGTGTTGTGGGTATTACAGAGATATTGCTGCAGGGTGATCGTGGCTGGGAACTAAATTCACAAGAATACATGCCCTATTGAAAGGACAGGTAGTTGGGTGGAGGGGTGGGGTTGCCTTGTTAGTAAGAAATGAAATTAAGTCAATAGCAAGAAATGATACAGAGTCAGAAGGCATAAAATCTGTGTGAGTACAGTTGAGGAACTGCAAAGGTAAAAAGATCCTGATGAGAGCTGTGTACAGGCCTCCTGTCGGTAATCAGAATTTGTGGCAGAAAATAAATCAGAAGATAGAAAAGGCACCATTGCTGTCATCATGGGGGACTTCAATATTCAAGTGGACTGGGAAAATCCAGTCGTATAAATGTATAAATCACCCAGCCCACAATGGATGCCAAGAGAAGGAATTTGTGTATTGCCTCTAGAGTTTTTCTTTCAGTTTGTGTAGAGCCCATTAAGGAGTGGGTAATTCTGGATTTGGTTCTGGATCAGTGGTGCTGGAAGAGCACAGCAATTCAGGCAGCATCCGAAGACAGGCAAAATCGACGTTTCGGGCAAAAGCCCTTCATCAGGAATAAAGGCAGAGAGCCTGAAGCGTGGAGAGATAAGCTAGAGGAGGGTGGGGGTGGGGAGAGAGTGGCATAGAGTACAATAGGTCAGTGGGGAAGGAGATGAAGGTGATAGGTCAGGGAGGAGAGGGTGGAGTGGATAGGTGGAAAAGGAGCTGGGCAGGTCGGACAAGTCCGCACAGGTCAGGGGATCGAGTTGCTGGAGGTTGGAAGCTAGGATGAGGTGGGGGAAGGGGAAATGAGGAAACTGTTGAAATCCACATTGATGCCCTGGGGTTGAAGTGTTCTGAGGCGGAAGATGAGGCGTTCTTCCTTCAGGCGTCTGGTGGTGAGGGAGCGGCGGTGGAGGAGGCCCAGCACCTCCATATCCTCGGCAGAGTGGGAGGGGGAGTTGAAATGTTGAGCCACTGGGCGATTTGGTTGATTGGTGCGGGTGTCTCGGAGATGTTCCCTAAAGCGCTCTGCTAGGAGGTGCCCAGTCTCCCCAATGTAGAGGAGACCGCATCGGGAGCAACGGATACAATAGATGATATTAGTGGATGTGCAGGTAAAACTTTGATGGATGTGGAAAGCTCCTTTGGGGCCTTGGATAGAGGTGAGGGAGGAGGTGTGGGCGCAGGTTTTACAGTTCCTGCGGTGGCAGGGGAAAGTGCCAGGATGGGAGGGTGGATCGTAGGGGGGCGTGGACCTGACCAGGTAGTCACGGAGGGAACGGTCTTTGCGGAAGGCGGAGAGGGGTGGGGAGGGAAATATATCCCTGGTGGTGGGGTCTGTTTGGAGGTGACGGAAATGTCGGCGGATGATTTGGTTTATGCGAAGGTTGGTAGGGTGGAAGGTGAGCACCAGAGGCATTCTGTTCTTGTTGCGGTTGGAGGGGTTGGGTCTGAGGGCGGAGGTGCGGGATGTGGATGAGATGCGTTGGAGGGCATCTTTAACCACGTGGGAAGGGAAATTGTGGTCTCTAAAGAAGGAGGCCATCTGGTGTGTTCTGTGGTGGAACTGGTCCTCCTGGGAGCAGATACGGCGGAGGAGGAGGAATTGGGAATACGGGATGGCATTTTTGCAAGAGGTAGGGTGGGAAGAGGTGTAATCCAGGCAGCTGTGGGAGTCGGTGGGTTTGTAGAAGATGTCAGTGTCAAGTCGGTCGTCACTGATGGAGATGGAGAGGTCCAGGAAGGGGAGGGAGGTGTCAGAGATGGTCCAGGTAAATTTAAGGTCAGGGTGGAATGTGTTGGTGAAGTTGATGAATTGCTCAACCTCCTCGCGGGAGCACGAGGTGGCGCCAATGCAGTCATCAATGTAGCGGAGGAAGAGGTGGGGAGTGGTGCCGGTGTAATTACGGAAGATCAACTGCTCTACGTAGCCAACAAAAAGACAGGCATAGCTGGGGCCCATACGTGTGCCCATGGCTACCCCTTTGGTCTGGAGGAAGTGGGAGGATTCAAAGGAGAAATTGTTAAGGGTGAGGACCAGTTCAGCCAAACGAATGAGAGTGTCGGTGGAGGGGTACTGTTGGGAACGTCTGGAGAGGAAAACACGGAGGGCTTGGAGGCCCTGGTCATGGCGGATGGAGATATAGAGGGATTGGATATCCATGGTGAAGATGAGGCGTTGGGGGCCGGGGAAACGGAAGTCTTGGAGGAGGTGGAGGGCGTGGGTGATGTCTCGAACGTATGTGGGGAGTTCCTGGACTAGGGGGGATAGGACAGTGTCGAGGTAGGTAGAGATGAGTTCAGTGGGGCAGGAGCATGCTGAGACAATGGGTCGGCCAGGGTGGTCAGGCTTGTGGATCTTGGGAAGGAGGTAGAACCGGGCAGTGCGGGGTTCCCGGACTATGAGGTTGGAAGCTGTGGTTTACCTCTATTCTGGATTTGGTGATGAGTGATGAAGCAGACTTGATTTGGGAGCTGAAGGTGAAGGAATTCCTACGGAGCAGTGACCATAATGTAATAGAATTCATTCTGCAGTTTGAGTGGGAGAAGCTGGAATCAGATATAATGGTATTACAATTAGACTCACAGAGTCTTGCAGCACGGAAACAGATGTTTCAGTCCAACTCATCCATGCCAAACAAGTCACCCAAGTTAAGCTCGTCCCACTTTCCTGTGTTTGGGTCATATTTCTCAAAACATTTCCTATTCAAGTACCTAACTGAATATCTTTTAAATGTTGTAACTGCACCTGCATCTACCACTTCCTCTGGCTGAAGTTAACGACAAAGACATGAGGAAGGAGCTAACAAGGGTTGATTGGAAGAGGAACATAGCAGAGGAGATGGTGAAGCAGCATAGGCAGGGTATTTTGGGAGTAATTCAGGAGGGCTCGGGAAGAAGACACGTACTAAGGGGAGGATGAGGCAACCAGGGCTGACAAGGGAAGCCAGAAACAACATAAAAGCAAAAGAAAACACGATGAAGATTAGTGAGAAGCCACAGAATTGGAAAGCCTTTAAAAACCAGCAAAAGACAGCTACTAAAAGCACTTGAGGGAGACAGGATGAAATATGAGAGTATGCTAACTAGTAATATTAAAAAGTTTGCAAGAGTTTTTTTAATTTATATAAAAGATAAGAGAAAGGCAAGAGTGGACATTGACCACTGGAAAATGAGGCTGGAGAAGTAATAGTGAGGAAGAAAGAAATGGCAGAGGACCTGAAAGGTAACTTGCATCAGTTTTCACAGTGGAAGACACCAATAGCATACCAGAACTTCAAGAGAGTCAGGGCATAGAGGTAAATGTAGTGGCCATTACTAAGGACAAAATACTGGAAAAGCTGGAAGATCTGAAGGTGTATAAATCACTCGGACCAGATGGATTACACACCCGAGTTCTGAAGGAGCTCACTGAGGAGATTGTAGAGGCATTGGTGGTGATCCTTCAGGAATCACTGGAGTCAGGGAGGGTCCCGAGGACTGTAAAATGGCTAATACTTATTTAAGAAGGAAGGGAGGCAGAAGAGAAGAAACTCTAGGTCGGTTTGCCTGACATAGGTCATTGGCAAGATTTTAGAGTTCATTACTAAGCATGAGATTGAGAGCATGGTAAAATAAGGCTAAGTCAGCAGAGCAAGGACAGCCAGTGGACATGATCTAATTAGATTTCTCGAAGTGCATCGCACTAACACCCACACCACACCCTATCCCTGTAACCCTACATTCAGCATGGCCAATCCACCTAACCTGCACATCTCTGGACTGTGGGAGGAAACTTGAACACCAGGAGGGAACCCACACAGACCCTAAGAGAATATGCAAACAGACAGGCACCCAAGGTTTGAATTGAGGCCAGGTCTCTGGTGCTGTCAGGTTGCAGTGCTAACTACTGAGCCACTTTGCCACCCAAATACATACAGATTAGTGAGAGACCTGGACAGAATGAACATGGGGAAGATGTTTAACTAGCAGGAGAGGCTAGGACCTCAGGGTAAAGCCTCAGAATGAAGGGACGATCCTTTAGAACTGATGACGTGGAAATTCTTCAGCTAGAGGGTGGTGAATCTGTGGAACTCATTATCACAGAGGGTTGTGAAGGCCAAGTCATTGAGTGTATTTAAGACAGAGACAGATTCTTGATTATCAAGGGGATCAAAGATTACAGAGGGATGGTAGGAGATTGGGGTTGAGAAACATATTAACTATGATTGAATGGTGGGGCAAACATGATGGGCTGAATAGTCGGATTCTGCTCCTTTATCTTAGATTAGATTCCCTACAGTATGGAAACAGGACCTTTGACCCAACAAGTCCACACTGACTTTCCAAAGAATAACCCACCCAGACCTATTCCTCTACCCTATATTTACCTCTGACTAATGCACCTAACACTATGGGCAGTTTAGCATGGCCAATTCACCTGACCTGCACATCTTTTGATTGTAGGAGGAAATCCCTGCAGAGATGGGAAAATGTGCAAACACCACACAGACAGTCGCCTGAGGCTGGAGTCAAACCTGGGTCCCTGGCGCTGTCAGGTAGCGGTGTTAACCACCGAGCCACCGTGCTGGCCATGGTGGTCTTATCACCTTAACTTCAAGTTATATTTTATAGAATGCTTATCATTATTTTAATCTTATTTAGTGAATACTCAAAGACAAGCATTAAAAACAATCAAATTGGCAGGTAGCGTGAGTGATTGCAACCAATGTAGACATGAATAGGCCTTTCAAAATGGTCTGTCTCAGGAGCAGTTTCCAATCTCATTTTACTGTTCCTGTTGAAAGGCAGGCACTTACAGTACATATTCTTGCTGGAAACTATTTAAACATTTAAATGATGGAGGATAATTTGTACATTGGACAACAATCAAATAATGTGCACAATTCTAGAATTTCCATTGTGCAAAGGGCCACTGGTACGCACTGATATTCATAATTTACCCAACTCTTTCTCAGCACTGAAAATACACAGATGAAGCAAATGTATTCACCCTCAAAACATCTTATATAGCATTGAAAAAGCTAAGATGTGGGTGAAAATTTGGAGAAAGATCACCCTGAATGACATTGTTTTGCATTATGGCTCTTCCATGGTCCAAATGGGGTTGGAAATCATGGCCAAGGGTGTGTTGTTGGAATAATGAAGAGTTCTGATTGGAGGAGCATTGAGCATAGAGAGATTGATTTTGTAAGGACCTTCTTCTCCCATCACAGATTCTGTCTCTCCCATTCTTGTTGCTTCTTCAGGTACAGCACATATGATTGGAGAAACATCAAAGGTCAAAATTGTGAGGCATTGGATAATTAACAATTTTTCACCTCCTTTTGGAATGATTTATTTTTCTGATATTCAATAGGTTCCAGACCAGAAAATCATTAAACTTTCATACAGTGATACAACATCATGTTCTGGTATAAAGATTTCTACCTTATCTTCAGTCAGTCTATGAGTGTGATACAGTCTCAATAATGCATTCAGTTATCAATATGGAGCATACAGTAAGCAATGAACTCCAAATACTCGGGGAAGGTGGTCATGTGATAGTAATGTCACTAGACAAGTAATCCAGAATCCCAGGCCAATGTTCTGGGACATGGAAGTTCATGGCAGACTGTGACATTGAATTTATTAAGTAGCTTAACTGACAGTAACCATGGAGTGTTTCTTTGGTTAGGTATCTGTGTCGGCAAATTTCTCAGAGGTCATTGTCTGCAAGGCTTAGTGAGAACTCTTGCTGGAACTTATCTCATTAAAAATTGCCTAGCCAAATCCAATAACACCTCTGGCTCTGTCCTACCACCCATCATTCCCTGAAAAACTCACCATTTATTAGATGTCTGTCAAAAGAACAGTATCACTGTTGCTGTATGATCTTTGAAAGGACACAGTGCACCCACATGAAGCATGGGTATTCTGAAGCTGCCCTATTTGTCGTAGGATTGTCTTTTCAAACATGTCTGAGAAATAAGGTATGATGTTGTGATTCCTAAACAGGACATGGATGGGGAGGTCCGGAGAAGGTACATTCTCTTCTTGAAGGACCAGCAGAGGATGTGCCACTAGACCCTGGCAGCATGGTCCAAGGTCACCCCACCTGGCTCAGTGTTATATCTACAGTCCAGAGGGATGGTCGGCAGTGCAAGAGTTGATCAATGACCTTCTCCCTTCCACCAAGGTAAGTTTCACATTCTTCTCTTTGTGACTTCATGCTTACTCTTTCTCGGCTACTGTACTCACCTTCCATCAAGGCTTTTACTTTACTACTCTGACCATTGCCTGCAACATCTTCCCCATTCACGCTTAACTCCTCCTCCAGGCTCCCACACCACTAATCTTGCATGGCCTCTAAACTACCTACCCATTCACTCACCCAGAGCACCTCGTCAGCTTTTAATCACCCGCATCTAAGCATGGCACATCTCGAAAGCACAAAGAACATTACAAAATTGGCTTGATGGTAGGAGACAGAAGATGGTGGTGAAAGGTTGTTTTTCAGAGTGGAAATCTGTGCCCAGTGGTGTGCTGCAAGGATTAGTGCTGGGTCCACTTTTGTTTATATAAACTATTTTGATAAGAATATAGGAGGCATAGTTAGTAAGTTTGCTAATGACATCAGAATTGGTGATAGTGGAGAGTGAGGAAGGTAATCTGAGAGTTCAATTAAATCCTGATCAGCTGAGCCAATGGACTGAAGATTGGCAAATGGAATTAAATTCAGATAAATGTGAGGTGTTGTACTTTGGTAAGATTACCCAGGGCAGGACTTAGACAGTTAATGGTGGAGTCCTGGGCAGTGTTGTCAAACAGAGACCGAGAGGTGCAGGTAGATAGTTCCTTGAAGATGGTGTCATAGACAGGGTGGTGAACATGGCAAATAGCATGTTTGACTTTATTGGTCAGAGCATTGAGAACAGAGTTGGGACATCATGTTAAAGACATTGGTAAGGCCACATTTGGAATAGTGTGTTCAATTCTGGTTGCTTTGTCATGGGAAAGATGTTATCAACCCGGAAAGAGTGCAAAAAAGATTTACAAAGGTGATCCTAAGACTGGAAGGTTAGAGTTAGAAAGAGAGGCTGGATAGGCTGGGACATTTTTCCCCAGAGTGTAGGACCATCGGGGTTTATAAAATCATGAGCAGCATCGGCAAGATGAATAGCCAAGGTCTTTTCTCCAGGGTATGGGAGTGCAGAACTAGAAGGCATAGGTATAAGTGAAAGGGGAAAACATTAAAAGGACCTGAGTGGCAACATTTTTTAATAGGTTGGTGCATGTATGGAATGAGCTGCCAAAGAAAGTGGCGGGGGTGGGTACAATTACAACACTTAAAAAGCATTTGGACAAGTATGAGGATAGGAAAGATATAGAGGAATATGGACCAAATTCAGGCAAGTGGGACTAGTTCGACCATAAGACCATAAGACCTAGGAGTGGAAGCAAGGCCATTCAGCCTATCGAGTCCACTCCACCATTTATTCATGGCCGATGGGTGTTTCAATTCCACTTACCCACACTCTCTGTATAGTCCTTAATTTCTTGCGAGATCAAGAATTTATCAGTCTCTGCCTTGAAGATACCCAACGTCCCAGCCTCCACTGCGCTCCATGGCAATGAATTCCACAGGCCCACCACTCTCTGGCTGAAGAAATCTTTCCTCATTTCCATTCTAAATTGACCCCCTCTCATTTTAAGGCTGTGCCCATGGGTCCTAGTCTCCTTGCCTAATGGAAACAACTTCCCAGCATCCACCCTTTCTAAGGAGGAGAAAGTGAGGACTGCAGATGCTGGAGATCAGTGCTGAAAATGTGTTGCTGGAAAAACGCAGCAGGTCAGGCAGCATCCAAGGAACAGGAGAATCGACATTTCGGGCACAAGCCCTTCTTCAGGAATGAGGAAAGTGTGTCCAGCAGGCTAAGATAAAAGGTAGGGAGGAGGGACTTGGGGGAGGGGCATTGGAATTGCGATAGGTGGAGGGAGGTCAAGGTGAGGGTGATAGGCCGGAGTGGGGTGGGGGCGGAGAGGTCAAGAAGAAGATTGCAGGTTAGGAAGGCGGTGCTGAGTTCGAGGGATTTGACTGAGACAAGGTGGGGGGAGGGGAAATGAGGAAACTGCACCCTTTCTAAGCCATGCTTTATCTTGTAAATTTCTATTAGATCTCCCCTCAACCTTCTAAACTCCAATGAATACAATCCCAGGATCCTCATCATTAGGCCTACCATTCCAGAGATCATGCGTGTGATTTGCTGGACACGCTCCAGTGCCAGTATGTCCTTCCTGAGGTGTAGGGCCCAAAATTGGACACAATACTCTAAATGGGGCCTAACTAGAGCTTTACAGGTTGAGGAGCAGGTAAACATGCAGGAACGGACAGAGATAGAGGAAGCTGATGTGCTGAAAATTTTGACAAACATTAAGATTGACAAGTTGCCAGGGCCAGACCAGATTTGTCCTCAGCCTTTTTGGGAACCGAGAAATGTGATTGCTTCGCCGCTTGCGAAGATCTTTACATCCTCGTTCTCCACCGGAGTCATACCTGAGGACTGGAGGGAGGCAAATGTAATTCCTCTCTTCAAGAAAGGAAATAGGGAAATCCCTGGCAATTATAGACCAGTCAGTCTCACGTCTGTCATCTGCAAGGTGTTAGAAAGGATTCTGAGGGATCGGATTTATGACCATCTGGAAGAACATGGCTTGATTAAATGCAGTCAGCACGGCTTTGTGAGGGGCAGGTCACAAATCTTAATGAGTTCTTTGAGGATGTTACTAGACAAGTTGATGAAGGTCGAGCGGTGGATGTGATGTATATGGACTTCAGCAGGGCATTTGATAAGGTTCCCCATGGTAGTCTTGTTCAGAAGATTAGGAGGAATGGGATACAGAGGAACTTAGCTGTCTGGATACAGAATTGGCTGGTCAACAGAAGATAGCGAGTGGTAGTGGAAGGAAAGTATTCTGCCTGGAAGTCAGTGGTGAGTGGTGTTCCACAGGGCTCTGTTCTTGGGCCTCTACTCTTTGTAATTTTTATTAATGACTTGACTGAGGAGATTGAAGGATGGGTCAGCAAGTTTGCAGACGACACAAAGGTTGGAGGTGTCATTGACAGTATAGAAGACTGTTGTAGGCTGCAGCATGACATTGACAGGATGCAGAGATGGGCTGAGAGGTGGCAGATGGAGTTCAACCTGGATAAATGCGAAGTGATGCATTTTGGAAGGTCAAACATGAAAGTTGAGTACAGGATTAAAGACAGGATTCTTGGCAGTGTGGAGGAACAGAGGGATCTTGGTGTGCAGGTACATAGATCTATTAAAATTGCCACCCAAGTGGACAGGGTTGTTAAGAAAGCATATGGTGTTTTGGTTTTCATTTACAGGGGGATTGAGTTTAAGAGTCGTGAGATCTTGTTGCAGCTCTATAAAACTTTGGTTAGACTGCACTTGGAATACTGTGCCCAGTTCTGGTCGCCCTATTATAGGAAAGATATGGATGCTTTGGAGAGGGTTCAGAGGAGGTTTACCAGGATGCTGCCTGGAATGGAGGGCTTATCTTACGAAGAGAGGTTGACTGAGCTCGGACTTTTTTCATTGGAAAAAAGAAGGAAGAGAGGGGACCTAATTGAGGTATACAAGATAATGAGAGGCATAGATATATTTGATAGCCAGAGACTTTTTCCCAGGGGTCATAGTTTTAAGCTGTTTGGCAGAAAATATAGAGGGGATGTCAGAGGTGGGTTCTTTATACAGAGAGTTGTGAGAGCATGGAATGTGTTGCCAGTAGCAGTTGTGGAAGCGAGGTCATTGGGGATATTTAGGAGACTACTGGACATGCATATGGTCACAGAAATTTGAGGGTTCGTACATTAGGTTTACATTACATGAGGATCAATGGTTGGCACAACATCGTGGGCTGAAGGGCCTGCTGTACTGTTCTATGTTCTATGTTCTATTATAAAGTCTCAGTAGCACAACGGTGCTTTTATATTCCAACCCTCTTGAGATAAATGACAACATTACGTTTGCTTTCTTAATCACAGACTCAACCTGCAAATCAACCTTTAGAGAATCCTGAATTAGCACTTCCAGATCTCTTTGTACTTTGGCTTTATAAATTTTTCTTTCTATTTAAAAAATAGTCCATGCCTGTATTCTTTTTACCAAAGTGCAAGATTTCGCACTTGCTCACATTGAATTTCATCAGCCATTTCCTGGACCACTCTCCTAAACTGTCGAAATCCTCCTGCAGCCTCCTCACCTCCTCAGAACTACCTGCCTGTCCACCTAACATTGTGTCATCAGCGATCTTTGTCAGAATGCCCCCAGTCCCTTCATCCAGATCATTAATATATAAAGTGAACAGTTGCGGCCCCAACACTGAACCCTGTGGGACACCACTTGTCACCGGCTGCCATTCCGAAAAAGAACCTTTTATCCCAACTCTCTGCCTTCTGTCAGACAGCCAATCCTCAATCCATGCCAGTAGCTCACCTCGAACACCATGGGCTCTCACCTAACTCAGCAGCCTCCCGTGAGACACCTTATAGAAGGCCATTTGGAAGTCTAGATAGATAGCATCCACTGGGTTATCCTAGTCTAACCTACTTCTTACCTCTTCAAACAATTCCTAAAAGGTTTGTCAAGCACAACTTCCCCTTACTAAATCCATGTTGACTTGTTCTAATCTGACCCTGCACTTCCAAGAATTTAGAAATCTCATCCTTAATGATGGATTCTAGAATTTTACCGATAACTGAGGTTAGGCTAATCAGCCTATAATTTTCCATCTTTTGTCTTGATCATTTCTTGAACAAGGGATTATGGAAGGAAACTTGCCAGGGACATCAAAATCAACAAGAAGAAATTTTAAAGTTGAGAGGGGGAAAGTTCAAAGGAGATGTGAGGTGCAAGATTTTTATGCAAAAGTTGGTCGGCTTCTGGAATGAGCAAACAGGGCTTGTGGTGGAGGCAGATACGATAGGGGCATTTTAGGTAAGTACATTGTTACAATACAGCGGTGAACCCCTCGGCTAATTAAACCAAAACACCCAGAAAAGCTCACCTCATCTCATAATCTGTTAAAGTATGATTGACAGAGTGGGGCGGCACAGTGGTTAGCACTGCTGCCTCACAGCACCAGGGTCCCAGGTTCAATTCCAGCCTTGGGTGACTGTCTGTGTGGAGTTTGTACATTCTCGCTGTATCTGTGTGGGTTTCCTCCCACAGTCTCAAGATGTGCAGGTCAGGTGAATTGGCCATGCTAAATTGTCCATAGTGTTAGGTGCATCAGTCAGAGGGAAATGGGTCTGGGTGGGTTACTCTTTGGAGGGTCGGTATGGACTTGTTGGGCTGAAGGGCCTGTTTCACACTATAGGGAATTTAATCTAAAATTTCCAAATTCCACTATTTAAAAAAATATAAATTTATTCTTTAACTCTAAAAATGAACATTAAACAACAACTATTTACAACTTTAAGCCTCCTTTGTCTTAAAGTCTGTAATGATATACTGTTCCAATAACCACATGTATTAAAATTACATCAATTTAATTTTAAAACAGACAGCGGCTGTCATTGTCCGGTGTCTATCTCCTCTCAGCTGCAGATCCTCCTGAGTCATCTTCAGTCTTTTGCTGCAAAGATGTTTCATATGATAAAGGAACCTTTGATAGAGAGTGTTTTGCTGGTAGTTACTCTGGCAATGGCAGTCAGTTGCTTGCTGGCTAACTCTCAAAATGCTGGTTTCTTTATCCCAAACATTGGATCATCTCATTGGTTCGATGTTGTCAAAACAGTAAATTCAAAATCAATTGGGTTTTAGTGTCCTGGGGCATAATTTAAACTCATTAAATTTGAATGGTTGTCAACATAACAACCAAACTCAGGTATTTGTTTCACAGCCAAATGTTACATATTTTCAATTTTCTGGTACACTCTGAGACAGCTAGTCAGTCACATGACAGGTGCCTACAAGCTCTCAATGCAAAACAGCTTTCACTCTCTCGTAAAGGTACAGTACATGCCTTCAACTTCATAACAACATGGATATGCAGGAATGGAGGGATATGGACCAAGGGCAGGCAGAAGTGATTAGTTTAATTTGGCGTCATGTTTAGCACAATATAAAATAAAACTGAGAACTATCGATGCTGTAAATTAGAAACCAAAACAGAAATTTCTGGAGGAACTCAGCAGGTCTGGCAGTATCTGTGGAGAGAAAGGAGAGTTAGTGTTTTGGGCCCTTCTTCAAAATACTCAGAAGACTGATGTCAGTTACTTGCTGCAGTATTCTTAACCTCTGACCTGCTGTTGTAGCCATAGTATTTATACAGCTAATCCAGTTCAGTTTCTGGACAATGGTAAGATGCAGGATGTTGTTGTGGGGTTTGGGATGGGCGTCTGGGTTTCATTGTTGATAATGCCTTTGAAAGTCAAACAACAATGGTTAGATTGTCTCTTATTGAAGATGCATTTGTGTGACATGAATGTTATTTGCCACATTTCAGACCAAACTTGAATATTTTCCAGATCTTATTGCATTTGAACATGGACTGTTTCAGTATCTGAAAACTGTGTAACCGCTGGTGAATATCCTCACTTCTGACCTTATGACAGAGAGCAGGTCATTGATGAAGCACTTGAAGGTGGTTGAGCCTAGTACACTTCCCTGAGGAATTCCTGGAAAGATGTCCTGGAGCTGGGATGATTGATTTCCAACAACCACAACCATCTTCCTATGTGTCAGGTTGACTCAAACCAATGGAGAGTTTACCTCCTGATTCCCATTGACTTCAGTTTTGCTCGGAATCCTGATGTCCCACCTGGCCAAATGCAGCCTTGATGTTAAGGATTATCACTCTGACCTCACCTTTGGAATTCAGCTATTTTGTATGGACCAGCATTGTAATGAGGTCAGGAGTTGGGTGACCCTGCACTGTTGATGATATCTTCCATTACTTTACTGATGATTGAGAGGAGGCTGGTGGGATGGTAATTGGCCTTGTTGAAATTGTCTTGCTTTTGGTATACAGGATGTACCTGGGCAGTTTTCCACATTGTTTGGTGGATGCCAGTGTTATAGCTGTACTGAAACACCTTGGCTAGGAAAATGGGCAAATTCTGGAGCACAAATCTTCAGTACTGTTTCCAGAATGTTGTAAGGGCCCATAACCTTTGCAGTATCCTGTACATTCAGCTGTTTCTTGTTATCACGTGGAGTAAGTTGAATTAACAGAAGACTGGCATCTGTGATGCTGGGGACAACTGGAGGAGCCCAAGATGGATCACCCACGCGGAGCTTCTAGCTGAAAATAGTTGCAAATGCTTCAGCTTTCTCGTTTGCACTGATGTGCTGGGCTCTTCCATCATTGAGGATGGGGATATTGTGGAGCCACCTCCTCAAGGGAGTTGTTTAATTGTCTGTCATCATTCTTGCATCGACATGTCAGGACTGCAGAGCTTAAATATAATCTTTGGGTTGTGGGATTACTTAGCTCCGCCTGTCACTTGCTGCTTATGCTGTTTCACACATAAACCAGGTTTATACCTCATTTTTATGTATGCCTGGTGCTGCTCATGGCATGTGCCCTCCTGCAGTCTCCATTGAATCAGGATTGATCCCCTGGCTTGATGGTAATGGTTGAGTAGGGGACATGTCAGGCGATGAGGTCGCAGATTGTGCTGGAGTGCAAGTCTGCTGCTGCTGATGGCCCACAGGGCCCCATGGATCCCCATCTTGAGTTGCTAGATTTGTAGGAAGTCTGTCCCATTTAGCACTGTGATAGTGCCACACGATGATGTAAGGTATCATCAATAGGAAGATAATACTTATCTCCCAAGTACTGTGCAGTGGTCACTCTTGCTGATACTGTCTTGGGCAGATGCATCTGCAGCTGGCAGATTGGTGAGAATGAGATTGGTTCCCTCACCATCTGTTGCAATCCCAGTCACAAGCTTCTGCATACAGCAGTGAGATAATAACAAGATATTCTGTTTAAGTGATGTTGATAGAGGGGTTGATATTGGACAGGAGACTCTTTTCCAAAGTAGTCTCGTGGGTCTTTTTAATCCACTTGAAGGGGTAGATGAGGCCTGATTTAAGGGTCTGATTTGAAAGCCAGACCATTAGCAGTGCAACTGCAGTGATAGCTTTCGTCTTGCTTTCAAACCCTGGTCCTGGACATTAACCCACAACTATCTGAATCTGAGACAAGTGCTATCAACTGAACCAGATGTGACTGACAATTCTCACATACCTCCATGAAGAAATTGAATTTTCTTGAAAGAAATTGAAAAAGAATGAAAATAATGTATGTTCCCTGAGCTGCTGTGAGCTGTGAATCTGTAGCTGCTTCATCAAGGATTATTTTAATAAAGACCATTTTAAAAAAGTATTTTGGAGTCTGGCCCTCAATTATCAGGTGATCCAACAAACCCATTGAAATATTTCATTAACACAATGACTATTAATAAAGGTGAGTTAGCAGGTGATTATCACCTATTTCTGAGAATTGTGCGCAATACGGCTTTTGTATTTCTTATTTTACAATTGTAACAATGCTCACAAAATACTTCCTTGCTGTAAAGTGTTTCGGAGCATTCCAAGTCAAGACAATTGTTTTTGCTGTTTTGATGTTCAAACATTAGTGGCTTACCCATAAAATCAGATCTATTCTGGAGGTGATGATATGTGTGGACTACATCAACAGCAGAGATAAATCTCCTTAGTGGGAGGGAATCCTCATCATAGATTTGATGTAGAAAGCACTGGCAAGTAAGGGAAGGCTTTTGATTTATTATTCATGATAGTGGGTAATACATTACATGGTCTTGGGACATAAAGATGTGTCATGTAAGAAGTGTTTGTAATTCAGAACATCTGCAGAGTGGGTGGAAAAGCTTAGAGCCCTTTCTTTCACTAATCATTTTCTTATATTTGTCTGATGTTAGATCACATATCATTCTAGTGACTAAACCGGTCTTCCAGATTTGCGTGATGTGAGAGTTCAGTTTTGGAGTTAGAGACTGCGTTGAAGGTGGTTCAAGCTCATGAGAGGAGGTTTTTAAGAAGCAACTGTTTAAATCTGATGCATAAGCTAAATAGACAGGAAAGTTGTCGACCTGTCACAGGTGCGGTTAGTTTCCATGTCCTGGAAGATAAATAGACAAAAGTGCAGAATGACACTTAGACAACAATGTCTGCATGTTAATCCAAGTGTTAAGAAATTCTTCTGTGGTTTTCCTGTCCAAATTCCATTATCTACCAATGCAGGATTATGAATCCTGGTCCCCGGAACGCTATCTGGGTCTCTGAATTAACCAACCAGCGATTAATGTCATACATCATCATCTTTTTCCTTTCAATGTTGACCACAACCAAACTTGAAAAAAGAATGACAAGCAGTTTCGGTGTCAAAGAGGCATGGAGTCACATGGCACAGAAGAGACCCTTCAGCCCATCAAGTCTGCACCAACAGAAACTGCTCTAAATCTATTTGAATCCCATTTCCCAGCACTTGAATATTATGATATTTCAAGTGTTCATCCAAATACTTTTTAAAGGCTATGAGGTTTCCCACTTCGACCACCCTCCCAATCTGTGCATTCCAGATTCCTACCATCCTCTCGATGTAAGCATCTTTTATCAAAGCTCCTTTGAAAGTCTTGCCTTTCACCTTAAAATTATGTCCTTTGTCATTGACCCTTTAAGGAGAATTACTGTATCCTATCCACCAGGCTCATGCCTCTCATAATCTTATGCACCTTAATCAGGTCCCCTCAACCGTCTCTACTCCGAAGAGTACAACCCAAGCTTATTCAGCCTCTCTCCATCACTGAAGTGCTCCATCCCAGGCAACGTCCTGGTGAATTTCCTCTGCACCACCTCCAGTGCAATCACATCCTTTCTATAGTGTGGGGCGCAGAACTGCAAATGGTGCTCGAGCTGGGGCCGAATCAAATTTCTCTACAGTTTCAACATAACCTCCCTGCTCTTATAATCTCTGCCAGCACTGATAAAGGCAAGCATCCTGTACGTTTTCTTAACTGCCCAATTAATCTGCCCTGCTACCTTCAGCGGTCTGTGGACAAGCTCCCCAAGATTACTCTGTTCTTCTGAGCTTCCTAGTGTACTGCCATTCACCCAGTAATCCCTCATTTTGTTACTTCTTCAAAATGCATCACCCCACATTTATCACGGTTAAACGCCATCTGTCACTGATCTGTCCATTTGACCAAGCCACCTATATCATAGAATCTCTATAGTGCGGAAGCAGGCTATTCAGCCCATCAAATCCATACCAATCTTGCGAATAGCATCCCACCCAATCCCTATGTCATTGCATTTCCCACGGCTAATCCACCTAATCTACACATCCCTGGACATAATGGGCAATTTAGTATGGTCAATCCACCCAACCTGCATATCTTTGAACTGTGGGAGGAAACTGGAGCATCAGAGGAAACCCACGCAGATACAGGGAGAATGAGCTGTCATGATCATATTGAATGGTGGTGTAGGATTGAACAGTCTACTCCTGCACCTATTATCTATGTTTGTGTGTTTCTAATGTGCAAACTTGACACAGACAGTTGCTTAAGGCTGGAATTGAACCGAGGTCCCTGGTGCTGTGAGGCAGTAATGCTAACCACTGAGCCACTATGCATATCCTCCCGTAACCTAACGCCTTCTTCCTTATTATCATCCACTCAGCTAATCTTCATCGTCAAACGTACTCATCATACACCCCCCACCCTCTACCACACGTTACATTCTCTTAGAGTCATAGAGTCATACATCACAGACACAGTCCTTTCAGTCCAACTTGTCCATGCCAACCAGGTTTCCCAACTGAACTAGTCCCATGTGTTTGCATTTGACCCATATCCCTCCAAACCTTTCCTATTCATGTACCTGCCCAAATGTCTTTGAAGTGTTGTAACTGCATTTGCATCTACACTTCTTCTGGTAGTTCATTTCACACACCAACTTTAAAAACTTACCATGAGCGTGGGAGTCCTCCATTTCTGTTTTTCAGCGGGAGCTTGCACCAGGGGCCTGCCGGGAGCGGTGAGTCACTGATTTGTGCTTTTAAATTTGAAGTCAGAGAGCAGAGGTTTTTGGGAAAGGAGGGACTTATTTTTATTTCCATTCAGCTATATAAGTCAGTGTTTTCTCAACCCGAGACCCTACCTGTAGGGCCTCCCACCCAACCACCTCCTCTAACCTTAAAGACCAGGGACATATGAGGCAAGCGTCTCTTCTTTTTTACTTTGTGATAAGGAGTGCATGGATGGCAGTGCAGGGAGAGCAATGTTATTCCTGCATGATGTTTGAGGTGAGGGACGCCATTAGTGTCCCATCCAAGTAAATCTGCAGGAAGTGCACCCAACTCTCGCTTCTTCAAGACTGTTTTAGGGAACTGGAGCAGGAGCTGGATGAACTTTGGATCATTCGGGAGGCAGAGGCTGTGATAGATAGGAGTTACAGGGAAGTAATTACTCCTAGGCAAGAAGAAAGCTGGGTGACTTCAAATGGGGTAAAAACAGTCAGTGGAGGGATCCTCTGTGGTCGTTCCTCTGAAAAACATGTATACCATTTTGGATACAGTTGAGGGGGACGACTTACCACGGTGTGCAGTGGGGCCCAGGTCTCTAGCACAGAGCCTGTCCCTGTTGCACAGAAGGGAAGGAGGGAAAGAAGGAGAGTGTTAGTCATTGGAGACTCAATAGTTAGAGGGTCAGATAGAAGGTTTGTTGGGAACGAACGAGACTCGTGATTGGTGTGTTGCCTCCCAGGTGTCAGGATCCGTGATGTCTTGGATCGTATCTTTGGGGTCCTGAAGGGAGAGGGTGACCAGCCTCAAGTCATGGTCCATGTAGGTACCAACGACATAGGTAGAAAGAGGGATAGGGATGTAAGGCAGGATTTCAGGGGGCTAGGGTGGAAGCTGAGAGCTAGAACAAACAGAGTTATTATCTCTGGTTTGTTACCTGTGCCACGTGATAGTGCGGCAAGGAATAGGGAGAGATATCAGCTGAACACATGGCTGCAAGGATGGTGCAGGAGAGAGGGTTTCAGGTACTTGGATAATTGGGGCTCATTCTGGGGAAGGTGAGACCTCTACAAACAGGACAGTCTTCACTTGAACCAGAGGGGTACTAATATCCTGGGTGGGAAATTTGCTGGTGCTTACTTCTGTTGTAGGAAAGGTTTTGGAAAGGATTATAAGAGATAGGATTTATAATCATCGAGCAAGCAACAATTTGATTTCAGATAGTCAACATGGTTTTGTCAAGGGCAGGTTGTGTCTCACAAACCTCATTGCATTTTTTGAGAAGGTGACCAAGCATGTAGATGAGGGTAGAGCAGTTGACGTGGTATACATGGACTTCAGTAAAGCCTTTGATAAGGTTCCACATGGTAGGCTGTTGGAGAAAATGCAGAGGCATGGAATTGAGGGTGATTTAGCATTGTGGATTAGAAACTGGCTTTCTGAAAGAAGGCAGCGAGTGGTGGTTGATGGAAAATATTCAGCCTGGAGTCCGGTTATTAGTGGTGTGTTACATGGATCTGTTTTGGGACCACTGCTGTTTGTCATTTTTATAAATAGACAATACACAATAGGTGCAGGAGTAGGCCATTCTGCCCTTTGAGCCAGCACCACCATTCATTATGATCATGGCTGATCATCCTCAATCAGTATCCTGTTTCTGTCTTACCCCCATAACCCTTAATCCCACTATCCTTAAGAGCTCTATCCAACTCTTTCTTGAAAGTATCCAGAGACTTGGCCTCCACAGCCTTTTGTGGCAGAGCATTCCATACACCCACCACTCTCTGGGTGAAGAAGTTTCTCCTCAACTCTGTTCTAAGTGGCCTACCCCTTATTTTTAAACTGTGTCCTCTGGTTTGGGACTCACCCATCAGCGGAAACATGCTTCCTGACTCCAGAGTTTCCAATCCTTTAATAATCTTATACGTCTCAATCAGATTCCCTCTCAGCCTTCTAAACTCAAGCATATACAAGCCCAGTCGCTCCAATCTTTCAGCGTAAGATAGTCCCGCCATTCTGGGAATTGACCTCATGAACCTATGCTGCACTCCCTCAATAGCCAGAATGTCTTTCCTCAAATTTGGAGACCAAAACTGCGCACAATATTCCAGGTGCAGTCTCACCAGGGCCCTGTACAGCTGCAGAAGAACCTCTTTGCTTCTATACTTAATTCCTCTTGTTATGAAGGCCAGCATGCTATTAGCTTTCTTCACTACCTGATGTACCTGCATGCTTGCTTTCATTGACTGATGTGCAAGAACACCTAGATCTCGTTGTACTGCCCCTTTACCTAACTTGACTCCATTTAGGTAGTAATCTGCCTTCCTGTTCTTGCCACCAAAGTGGATAACTAAACATTTATTCACATTAAACTGCATCTGCCATGCATCCGTCCACTCACCTAGCATGTCCAGGTCACCCTGTATTCCCCTAACATCCTCCTCACATTTCACCCTGCCACCCAGCTTTGTGTCATCAGCAAATTTGCTAATATTATTTTTAATACCTTCATCTATATCATTAATGTATATTGTAAAAAGCTGCGGTCCCAGCACTGATCCCTGTGGCACACCACTGGTCACCGCCTGCCATTCCGAAATTGAGCCGTTTATTCACATTAAACTCTTTGTTTCCTGTCCGCCAACCAATTTTCAATCCATGTCAGTATTTTGCCCCTGATACCATGTACCCTAATTTTGCTCACTAACCTCCTATGTGGGACTTTATCAAAGACTTTCTGAAAGTCCAGGTACACTACATCCACTGGATCTCCCTTGTCCATCTTCAGAGTTACATCCTCAAAAAATTCTAGAAGATTAGTCAAGCATGATGTCCCCTTCATAAATCCATGCTGACTCTGACCTATCCTGTTACTGCTCTGCAGATGTGTCGTAATTTTGTCCTTTATAATTGACTCCAGCATTTTTTCCACCACTGAGGTCAAACTAACTGGTCTATAATTCTCTGTTTTCTCTCTCCCTCCTTTCTTAAAAAGTGGGACAACATTAGCCACCCCCCAATCCGCAGGAACTGATCCTGAATCTATAGAACATTAGAAAATGATCACCAATGCATCCATGATTTCTAGAGCCACCTCCTTCAGTACCCTGGGATGTAGACCATCAGGTCCTGGGGACTTATCAACCTTCAGACCTAACAGTCTCTCCAACACCATTTCCTGCCTAATATAAATTCCCTTCAGTTCAGGTCCTTTAGCCACTATTACATCTGGGAGATTGCTCATGTCTTCCCCAGTGAATGCAGATATAAAGTACCAATTCAACTCTTCTGCCATTTCTTTGCTCCCCGTAATAAATTCACCCGTTTCTGTCTTCAAGGGCCCAATTTTAGTCTTAACCATTTTTTTCCCTTTCACATACCTAAAAAATCCTTTCCTATCCTCCTTTATATTTTTGGCCAGTTTACCTTTAGTACCTTATTTTTTCTTTGCGTATTTCCTTTTTAGTTATCCTCTGTTGTTCTTTAAAAGCTTCCCAGTCCTCGATTTCCCACTCATTTTTGCTATGTTATACTTTTTCCCTTTTGTCTTTAAATGGTCCTTAACTTCCCTCGTCAGCCATGGCCACTCCTGCCTCCCCTTAGGATCTTTCTTCCTTTTTGGAATGAACTGATCCTGCACCTTCTGCATTATACACAGAAATACCTGCCATTGTTGTTCCACTGCCATCTCTGCTCGGGTATTGCACCATTGAACTTTGGCCAGCTCCTCCCTCATAGCTCCATGGTTATCCTTATTCAACTGAAATATTGTCACTTCCGATTCTACCTTCTCCCTTTCAAACTGCAGATTAAAGCTTATTGTATTGTAGTCACTACCTCCTAATGACTCCTTTACTTCGAGGTCCCTGATCAAATCTGGTTTGTTGCACAACACCAGATCCAGAATTGCTTTCTCCTTGTAGGCTCCAGCACAAGCTGTTCTAAGAATCCATCTCGGAAGCACTCTACAAACTCCCTTTCTTGGGGTCCAGTGCCATCCTGATTCTCCCAGTCTACTTTCATGTTGAAAACCCCCATAACAATTGTAATAATATCTTTGCGACAGGCCAATTTCAGCTCCTTATTCAACTTACACAATACATACAGACTACTGTTTGGGGGCCTGTAGATAACTCCCATTAGGGTCTTTCTACCCTTAGAATTTCTCAGCTCTATCCACATTGACCCTATGTCCCCTGATTGCAGGTCCCCCCGTGCAAGGGACTGAATATCATTCCTTACCAACAGGGCCACCCCACCCCCTCTTCCAGTCAGTCTGTCCTTACGATAGCACGTATAGCCTTGAAAATTCATTTCCCAGGCCCTGTCCACTCGAAGCCACGTCTCAGTTATCCCCACAACATCGTAACTGCCAATTTCCAAATGAGCCTCAAGCTCATCCACCTTATTTCTAATGCTTCGTGCATTCATATATAATATTTTTAATTTGTTACTCCCCTCACCCTTCCTATCAATCCCTATTTCACTTGACCTTACGGCATGATCCTTTTTTGAGTTTTCTGCTCCATTGATTCCGTTGTCTTTCTTGACTTCTCTTGTTCTAACTTTCCCTTTAACTTCCTTCTTAAACTTCCAGTTTGTCCTCCCCCCCCCCCCCCTCCCCCCCCCACCCCACGCTTGTAGTTTAAACGCAGCTGTGTTGCAGTAGCAAACCTACCTGCCAGAATGCTGGTCCCCCACCTATTAAGGTGCAACCCGTCCCTCTTGTATAATTTACCCTTACCGCTAAACATACCACGGTGATCCAAGAATTTAAATCCTTGCTTCCTGCACCAGTTCCCCAGCCACACATTCAAATCCATTATCTCCCTGTTCCTGTCCTCTCCAGCCTGAGGAACTAGAAGCAAACCGGAGATAACCACCTTGGACGTCCTGCTTTAGAGCCTTCTTCCGAGTTCTCCGAAGTCCCACTGTAGAATGTCCCTCCTCTTCTTCCCGAAGTCATTTGTACCGAGATGCACAACCACGTCTGGCTCTTCACCTTCGCCCTTGAGGATTTCCTGCACTGTCTGCGATGTCCTTAATCCTGGCACCAGGAAGGCAACACACCATCCTCAAATCCTGCCTGTTGCTGCAGAAACCCCTTTCAGTCCCTTTCACTATGGAGTACCCTATTACCACGGTTCTGTGTGATGTCTGGTTCCTAGGCTCTGTCTCCATGCCAATTTCTGATTGGCAGACCTGACTGCCTCTCGGACTGGCAGCGGCGTCTGTCTCTACGGTTTCCAAGAGATTCAACCTGTTCCTGACAGGTACTTCCCCCGGGGTCTCTTGCACTTGTCTCATCTCTGCCTTCCTCATCGTCTTCTCCCTTCTACTCTCTTCTGGTATGCTCGGTGTAATAACCTCGCTGAAGGTCCTGTTCAGAAAGATCTTGTTCTCTCGGATGAGCCTGAGATCATCAAGTTCTTTCTTCATGCACACAGTACTGAATCAGCTTGGCAGTCATGTCTTCACCCTCTTCAACTGTGGCGTAATCACTTCTCTCAACTTCTTTGTCGAAGACTCCTGAGCCAAAGACTCGCTTTTTTCTCAACAGAAACTTCCCTCGACCCCCGTATTTTATTGCAAGTCTGTGGACTTTTAATTTAGGGTAGAGGAGGCCCTACTGTGTCGGACCTAGGGCCTAGAACACACCTACTTAAATAGCACTCACCCACCTTCCCAAGAGCCTCTGTGCTCCGACTTCACTTCCGCCCAGCTCCCTCCGCTTTCTGCTGCAAAAATGACTTAGATGCAGGCATAGGTGGATGGATTAGTAAATTTGCAGACGATACTAAAGTCAGTGGAGTAGTGGACAGTGTGGAAGAATGTTACAAGTTGCAGGGGGACTTGGATAAACTGCAGAATTGAGCTGAGAGGTGGCAAATGGAGTTCAATTGAGCTTAGTGGGACAACACAGATCACAGGCGTCCAGTCTGAACTACAATCCTCTACCACCACCTTCTGCCTTCTACCGTCAAGCTAATTTTGTATCCAATTGGCTAGCTGTCCCTGGATCCCAAGTGATCTGACCTTACTAACCAGTGTATCATGCAATACTTTGTTGAAGGCCTTGTTTAAGTCCATGCAGACAACATCACATTCATCTATCTTCTTCACCTCTTTGAAAAACTCAATACAATTTTTGATATTTCCCACGCACAAAGCCATGCTGACTATCCCTTATCAGTCCTTGCCTTTTCAAATGCGTGTAGATCCTGTCCCTCAGAATACCCTCCAACAGTTTACCCACCACTGACATCAGGCACTCCTGTCTGTAGTTCCCTGGTGTTTCTCGCAACCTTTCTTAAATAATGGCATATATCAATAGGTGGGTGGCATGGTGGCTAAGTGGTTAGCACTGCTGCCTCACAGCACAGGGACTCAGGTTTGATTCCCACCTCAGGTGACTGTTTGTGTGGAGTTTGCACATTCTCCCCGTGTCCTCATCAGTTTCCTCCCACCATCCAAAGATGTGCAGGTCAGGTGAATTGGTCATGCTAAATTGCCCATAGTGTGAGGTGTATTAGTCAGAGGGAAATGGGTCTGGGCAGGTTACTCTTTGGAGGATTGGTGTGGAATTGTTGGGACAATGGGGCTGTGTCCGCATGGTAGGGAATCTAATCTAAACATTGTATCGGACCTTGGGGGTGTTTTTGCTAACGTTGTTGGGGAAGGTTTAAATTAATGTGGTAGAGGGATGGGGACCAAATGAGGAGGCTAGTGGACAGGAAGGAGGTAGTAACTAAAGCCGATAAGGAACTAGATAATGAAGTCAGCATGAATAAGGGGAAGAGTAGGCAGGGAGCAGATGATGAACGCAGAGGGACTGGTGGTCTGAGATGCATTTGTTTTAGTGCAAGAATATAGTAGGTAAAGCAGATGAACTTAGGGCTTGGATTAGTACCTGGGAGTATGATGATATTGCTATTACTGAGACTTGGTTGAGGAAAGGGCATGATTGGCAACTAAATATCTCAGGATATAGATGCTTCAGGCAGGATAGAGAGGAAGGTAAAAGAGTTGCATTACTGGTCAGAGAGGATATCACAGCTGTGCTGAAGGAGAGCACTATGGAGGACTCAAGCAATGAGGCAATATGGGCAGAGCTCAGAAATAGGAAGGGAACGGTAACAATGTTGGGGCTGTACTACAGGCCTCC
Source organism: Chiloscyllium plagiosum (assembly GCF_037043375.1). Lineage (NCBI taxonomy): Eukaryota > Metazoa > Chordata > Chondrichthyes > Orectolobiformes > Hemiscylliidae > Chiloscyllium > Chiloscyllium plagiosum. The sequence goes on from NW_028270156.1 coordinate 497,335, forward strand.
CAACAGCGAGCGTGAGACAGAGGCATAAATATGTAAACAGATTATGGAAAGATGTAGGAGCAACAAGGTGGTGGTAAAAGGAGATTTCAATTTTCCCAACATTGACTGGGATTCATTTGGTGTCAGAGGTCTGGATGGAGCAGAATTTGAAACGAGCATCCAGGAGGGTTTTCTAGAGCTGGATGTAAATAGTCCAACTCAGGAAGGGGCCATACTGGACCTGGTGATGGGGAATGAGCCCGGCCAGGTGGTTGATGTTCCAGTGGGGGATTACTTTGGCTATAGTGATCAATTTCATAAGTTTCAGAATACTCTTGGACAAAGACAAGGATGATCCTCAAGGAAGAGTGCTCAATTAGGGGAAGGCTAACCATACCAAACTTCGGCAGGAGTTGGGTAGTGTAGATTGGGAGCAGCTGTTTGAGGGAAAATCCACATTCGCTATGTGGGAGGCTTTTAAAGAGGGGTTGAATAGTGTTCAGGAGAGATATGTTCCTGTGAAAATGGGGAATAGATATGGGGAATCATGGATGACAGGTGAAATTGCGAGACGAGCCAAAAGGAAAAAGGACGCGTAAATAAGCTTGAGGTGACTATGAAAAGATGAAGCTTTGGAAGAATATCGGGAATGTAGGACCAATCCAAAGTGAGAAATTAAGAGGGCTAAAAGGGGTCATGAGGTATCCTGAGCAAACAGGATTATAGAAAACCCCAAAGCATTTTATTCATATATAAGAAGCAAGAGGGTAACTGGGGAAAGAGTTGGCCCACTCAAGGACAAAGGAGGAAAGTTATGCGTGGAGTCAGAGAAAATGGGTGAGATTCTTAACGAGTACTTTGCATCGTATTCACCGAGGAGAGGGACATGATGGATGTTAAGGTTAAGGATAGATCTTTGATTACTCTCGGCCAAGACAACATAACGAGGGAGGATGTGTTGTGTATTCTAAAAGGCATTAAGATGGATATGTCCCCAGGTCCGGTTGGGATCTATCCCAGGTTACTGAGGGAAATGAGAGAGGTAATAACTGGGGCTTTAACAGATATCTTTGCAGCATCCTTGAAAACGGGGGAGGTCCCAGCAGACTGGAAAATTGCTAATGTTGTCCCCTTGTTTAAGAAAGGTAGCAGGATAATCCAGGTCATAGAGTCATAGAGTCATACGGCATGGAAACAAACCCTTCGGTCCAACCCGTCCATGCCGACCAGATATCCCAACCCAGTCTAGTCCCACCGGCCAGTACCCGGCCCATATCCCTCCAAACCCTTCCTATTCATATACCCATCCAAATGCCTCTTAAATGTTGCAATTGTACCTGCCTCTACCACATCCTCTGGCAGCTCATTCCATACACATACCACCCTCTGTGTAAAAAATAGCCCCTTATGTCTCTTTTATATTTTTCCCTTCTCACCCTAAACCTATGCCCTCTAGTTCTGGACCACCCGATCCCAGGTAATAGACTTTTTCTATTTATCTTATCCATGCCCCTCATAATTTTGTAAACCTCTATCAGGCCACCCCTCAGCCTCCAACACTCCAGAGCAAACAGCCCCAGCCTGTTCAGCCTCTCGCTGTAGCTCAGATCCTCGAACCCTGGCAACATCCTTGTAAATCTTTTCTGAACCCTTTCAAGTTTCACAACATCTTTCCGATAGGAAGGAGACCAAATTGCACACAATATTCCAACAGTGGCCAAACCAATGTCCTGTACAGCCACAACATGACCTCTCAACTCCTGTACTCAGTACTCTGGCCAATAAAGGAAAGCATACCAAACGCCTTCTTCACTATCCTATCTACCTGCGACTCCACTTTCAAGGAGCTATGAACCTGCACTCCAAGGTCTCTTTGTTCAGTAACACTCCCTCGGAACTTTCCATTATGTGTATAATTCCTGCTAAGATTTGCTTTCCCAAAATGCAGCACCTCGCATTTATCTGAATTAAACTCCATCTGCCACTTCTCAGCCCATTGGTCCATCTGGTTCAGATCCTGTCGTAATCTGAGGTAACTCTCTTCGCTGTCCATTACACCTCCAATTTTGGTGTCATCTGCAAACTTACTAACTGTACCTCTTATGCTCGCATCAAAATCATTTATGTAAATGACAAAAAGTAGAGGACCCAGCACCGATCCTTGTGGCACTCCACTGGTCACAGGCCTCCTGTCTGAAAAACAACCCTCTACCACCACCCTCTGTCTTCTACCTTTGAGCCAGTTCTATCTCTAAATGGTTAGTTCTCCCTGTATTCCATGAGATCTAACCTTGCTAATCAGTCTCCCATGGGGAACCTTGTCAAACGCCTTACTGAAGTCCATGTAGATCACATCTACTGCTCTGCCCTCATCAATCTTCTTTGTTACTTCTTCAAAAAACTCAATCAAGTTTGTGAGACATGATTTCCCATGCACAAAGCCATGTTGACTATCCATAATCAGTCCTTGCCTTTCCAAATACATGTATATCCTGTCCCTCAGGATTCCCTCCAACAACTTGCCCACCACCGAGGTCAGGCTCACCGGTCTATAGTTCCCTGGCTTGTCTTTACTGCCCTTTAAACAGTGGCACCACGTTTGCCAACCTCCAGTCTTCCAGCACCTCACCTGTGACTATCAATGATACAAATATCTCAGCAATCACTTCTCTAGCTTCCCACAGAGTTCTCGGGTACACCTGATCAGGTCCTGGGGATTTATCCACTTTTATGTTTTTCAAGACATCCAGCACTTCCTCCTCTGTAATCTGGACATTTTGCAAGAAGTCACATCTATTTCCCTACAGTCTATATCTTCCATATCCTTTTCCACAGTAAATACTGATGTAAAATATTCATTTAGTATCTCCCCCATTTTCTGTGGCTCCACACAAAGGCCGCCTTGCTGATCTTTGAGGGGCCCTATTCTCTCCCCAGTTATCCTTTTGTCCTTAATATATTTGTAAAAACCCTTTGGATTCTCCTTAATTCTATTTGCCAAAGCTATCTCATGTCCCCATTTTGCCCTCCTGATTTCCCTTTTAAGTATACTCCTACTTTCTTTATACTCTAAGGATTCACTCGATCTATCCTGTCTATACCTGACATATGCTTCCTTCTTTTTCTTAACTAAACCCTCAAGTTCTTTAGTCATCCAGCATTCCCTATACCTAGCAGCCTTCCCTTTCACCCTGACAGGAATATACTTTCTCTGGATTCTTGTTATCTCATTTCTGAAGGCTTCCCATTTTCCAGCCGTCCCTTTACCTGCGAACATCTGCCTCCAATCAGCTTTTGAAAGTTCTTGCCTAATACCGTCAAAATTGGCCTTTCTCCAATTTAGAACTTCAACTTTTAGATCTGGTCTATCCTTTTCCATCACTATTTTAAAACGAATAGAATTATGGTTGCTGGCCCCAAAGTGCTCCCCCACTGACACCTCAGTCACCTGCCCTGCCTTATTTTCCAAGAGTAGGTCACGTTTTGCACCTTCTCTAGTAGGTACATCCACATACTGACTCAGAAAATTGTCTTGTACATACTTAAGAAATTCCTTTCCATCTAAACCTTTAACACTATGGCAGGCCCAGTCCATGTTTGGAAAGTTAAAATCCCCTACCATAACCACCCTGTTACTCTTACAGATAATTGAGATCTCCTTACAAATTTGTTTCTCAATTTCCCTCTGACTGTTGGGGGGTCTATAACACAATCCCAATAAGGTGATCATCCCCTTTTTATTTCTCAGTTCCAATCAAATAACTTCCCTGAATGTATTTCCGGGAATATCCTCCCTCAGCACAGCTGTAATGCTATCCCTTATCAAAAATGCCACCTCCCTCCTCTCTTGCCTCCCTTTCTATCCTTCCTGTAGCATTTCTATTCTGGAACATTAAGCTGCCAGTCCTGCCCATCCCTGAGCCATGTTTCTGTAATTGCTATGATATCCCAGTCCCATGTTCCTAACCATGCCCTGAGTTCATCTGCCTTCCCCGTTAGGCCCCTTGCATTGAAATAAATGCAGTTTTATTTATTAGTCCTACCTTTTCCCTGCCTGCCCTGACTGTTTGACTCACTTCTGTTCTCAGCTGTACCCATCTCAGGCCGATGTCTTTCCTCACTATCTCCCTGGGTCCCACCCCCCACCTTACTAGTTTAAATCCTCCCAAGCAGCTCTAGCAAATGTCCCTGCCAGTATATTAGTCCCCTTCCAAGTTAGGTGCAATCCGTCCTTCTTGTACAGGTCACTTTGACCCTAAAAGAGATTCCAATGATTCAAAAATGTGAAATCCTTTTCCCAAACACCAGCTCCTCAGCCATGCATTCATCTGCTCTATTCTCCTATTCCTGCTCTCACTAGCTTGTAGCACTGGGAGTAATCCAGATATTACTACCCTTGAGGACCTGCTTTTTAAATTTCTGCCTAACTTTTTGCAATCTCCCTTCAGAATCTCAACCTTTTCCCTTCCAATGTCGTTGGTTCCAATGTGGACAATGACCTCCTGCTGGCCTCTCTCCCCCTTGAGAACATTCTGCACCCTCTCTGAGACATCCTTGATCCTGGCACCAGGGAAACAACACACCATTCTGCTTTTTCTCTGCTGGCCACAGACACATCTCTCTGTACTACAGAATCCCCTAACACAATTGATCTCTTGGAAGCTGACATACCCCTCGTTGCATTAGAACCAGTTTCAACACCAGAAACTTGGCTGTTCGTGCTACGTTTCCCTGAGAATCCATCACCCCCTACATTTTTCAAAACAGCATACCTGTTTGAAATCGGTATATCCACAAAAGACTCCTGCCCTCGCTGCCAACCTCTCTTACCTTTCCTAGAGTTAACCCATCTATGTGACTGTATCTGAGACTTTCCCCTGCTTCCTATAACTGCCATCCATCACATACTGTTGCTGTTGCAAATTCCTCATCACTTCTATCTGTCTCTCCAACCGATCCACTCGATCTGATAAGATTCGCATCCAACAGCATTTATGGCAGATATAATCCGCAGTAACCCTTAAAATCTCTTTAAACTCCCAAATCTGACAAGAAGTACATATCACTCTATTAAAGACCATTTTTGCTCCTTCACAATCTACAGACCCAGAAAATAACACCGTCTTATTCCTCTACAAACACTGCCCCAGGTTAAATTAATACTTACAGCTTATATTTTAAATTTAATCAAGAGACATATCTCCAAAAACATATAATCAAGAAAGAATCCACTATACTCACTACGGCAGCCTTCCTCTTGGACAGACTTAAAACAACAATTAACTTATCTGATTCTGTGCTGTGAACTTCACCCAACAGTTCCTCCAAGATCAGTTGTGAATTTCACTGTTTGATCATTTTCCCAGATGCACTCTGATGTCCAGTGATACACGAATTCAAACAGCAAAGGCAGTAACTGTGCAGGTTCTCTCTCTCTCGCTCTCTTGCACTGTCCTAACCACGTGCTTCCTTTGTCTGCTCTTCTTTTTAAATTGCTGTTGTTTTGACTTTTTTTTCCCAAAGTTCCAAAACAATGCAACAGCATATAAAACAGTAATTGCTGCTCCTGGAATTCGAGGAAATCACCTCCAACACCTAAAATACCTCAAAATACCTCTTATAGCCAGAATTTTTTCCTGTCCTCCATCTTGGATTACCCAGAATCCACAGATAATTACAGACCTGTGAACCTGACGTCAGTGGTAGGGAAGCTGGTGGAGAAGATATTAAGGGATAGGATATATACCTATCTGGAAGAAAATAGGCTTATCAGTGATAAGCAGCATGGTTTTACGCAGGGACAGTCATATCTTATAGACCTAATAGAATTCTTTGAAGACGTGACAAAGTTGATTGATGAGGTTAAAAAATCACACAACTTGATTGATGAGGGAAGGGATGTAGATGTCATATACATGGACTTTAGCAAGACATTTGATAAGGTTCCCCATGGTAGGCTGATGAAGGTGAAGTCGCATGGGGTCCAGGGTGTTCTAGCTAAATGGACAGAGAATTGGTTGGGCAACAGGAGACAGAGAGTAGTAGTGAGCTTCTCAAAATGAAGATCTGTGACCAGTGGTGTCCCACGGGGATCTGTGCTGGTACCACTGTTGTTTGTGATATACAGAAATGATTTGGAGGAAGGTGTAGTTTGCCTCATTAGCAAGTTTGAAGGTGACACTAAGATTGGTGGAGTAGCAGATAGTGAAGGGGACTGTCAGAAAATGCAGCAGAATATAGACAGATTGGAGAGTTGAACAGTTGCAAGAACTCCAATTTGCCTATCAGACCAACAGATCCACGTTAGATGCCATATCACTTGCCCTTCACTGCTCCCTAGAACATCCTGACATCAAGAACAGCTGTGTAAGAATCCTACTCATTGACGACAGTTCAGCGTTCAACACTATTATCCCCTCGAGACTGATTACTAAACTTAGTGATCTCGGACTAAGCTCCACTCTCTGCAACTGGATCCTCAGTTTCCTGACCCACAGGCCACAATCAGTGAAGATTGGGGACAATATTTCATCCTCACTAACACTCAACACTGGAGCCCCCCAGGGGTGCGTACTCAGCCCCCTATGGTACTCACTGTATACCCATGACTGCGTCAGGATTGTAGTGGTGCTGGGGGGGTCACAGTGTGTCGGGCAGTGTCCGAGGATCGAGAAGGTCTACGTTTCAGGCAGAAACCCTTCATCAGGAATCCCGGTGGGCGTCAGTTTTCCTGCTCCTCGGATGATGCCTGACTGCTGTGCTTTTCCAGCACCACTCTAATCTTGACTTTAATCTCCAGCATCTGCAGTATCCATTTCTGCCCATGACTGCGCCACCAAATACCAGATTAATGCCATTTACAAGTTCGCTGCTGACACCACCTTAGTCGGTCGAATCTCAGATGGTGATGGAACAGACTACATAGGGGAGGTGGAAGACCTGGAAAAACGGTGCACTGAGAACAACCTTGCTTTCAATACCGGCAAAACCAAGGAACTCATTATTGACTTTTGGCAGGATGTTACTCATGCCGCCCCCTACACATTAACAGCACAGAGGTGGAATGAGTGGAGAGTGTCAAGCTCCTGGGAGTGGTCATCCACAACAAGCTTTCTTAGACTCTTCATGTGGACGGACTGGTTACAAAGGCCCAACAACGTCTCTTCTTCATCAGGCAGCTGAGGAAATTTGCCATGATGGTGAATACCCTTGCCAACTTTTATAGGTGCGCCATCAAGAGCATTCTGACTGGATGTATCACTACCTGGTATGGCAACTGTACCATTCAAGATCAGAGATGGTTACAGAGAGTGGTGAACTCGGCCTGGACAATCACAAAGGCCAACCTCCCGTCTATAGAATCCATCTACCAGGCCCGCTGTCAAGGAAAGGCCGCCAGCATTCTCAAAGATCCATCCCACCCTGGCAATGTTTTTCAACAACCTCTACCATCGGGGAGAAGGTACAGAAGCCTGAACACATGCACCAGTCGGTTTTGAAACAGGTTCTACCCTACTGTTGTTAGAATATTGAATGGACTCACAAACCCTTAACATTCACCTGTACCTGGGTTTTTGTTTTTGCTGCTGTTTACCTATTATTTACTTTGATTATTTACATTGGATAAAATAGCAAGCTGAATATTAATAAGGAGAAGTGTGATGTTAATAAGGCATTGAACAAGCAATAATCTTCCTTAACTGACATCTTGCCAATTAGTGAGAAACTCACCCCACCATTTGAAAAAAACATAAGATACTGAGTGTGTTGTTCCCGATGTGTAGGCCTCATCAGACTTTATAATCTAAATCTGCCACAAATCTTCTCATAGCCCACATCACGCAGAGTCCAATTAGATTCTATCTTTAATCTTTGGGCTGATGGCAGGAACAGATTATGAACCTACACCTTGAGTTTTGGACATTGGATCTTTTTCTGTCTGTTATCTATGTGTTTAGTATTAATGACTGAGAGGGGATCTGATGAGGAAATTGCAGTACCGTTGGCAATGATCTTTTCGTCTTCACTGTCAACGGGGGTGGTACCAGGGGACTGGAGAGTGGCGAATATTGTGGCCCTGTTCAAAAAAGGGAATAGGGATAACCCCGGGAATTACAGGCCAGTTAGTCTTACTTCGGTGGTAGGCAAAGTAATGGAAAGGGTACAGAGGGATAGGATTTATGAGTATCTGGAAAGACACTGCTTGATTAGGGACAGCCAGCACGGATTTGTGAAGGGTAGGTCTTGCCTTACAAGTCTCATTGAATTCTTTGAGGAGGTGACCAAGCATGTGGATGAGGGTAGAGCAGTGGATGTAGTATACATGGATTTTAGTAAGGCATTTGATAAGGTTCCCCATGGTAGGCTTATGCGGAAAGTCAGGAGGCATGGGATAGAGGGAAATTTGGCCAATTGGATAGAAAACTGGCTAACCGGTCGAAGTCAGAGAGTGGTGGTAGATGGTAAATATTCAGCCTGGAGCCCAGTTACAAGTGGAGTTCCGCAGGGATCAGTTCTGGGTCCTCTGCTGTTCGTAATTTTTATTAATGACTTGGATGAGGGAGTCGAAGGGTGGGTCAGTAAATTTGCAGATGATACGAAGATTGGTGGAGTTGTGGATAGTGAGGAGGGCTGTTGTCGGCAGCAAAGGGACTTAGATATGATGCAGAGCTGGGCTGAGGAGTGGCAGATGGAGTTCAACCCTGCCAAGTGTGAGGTTGTCCATTTTGGAAAGACAAATAAGAATGCGGAATACAGGGTTAACGGTAGGGTTCTTAGTGAGGTGGAGGAACAGAGGGATCTTGGGGTCTATGTTCATAGATCTTTGAAAGTTGCCACTCAGGTGGATAGAGCTTGTAAGAAGGCCTATGGTGTATTAGCGTTCATTAGCAGAGGGATTGAATTCAAGAGTCGTGAAGTAATGTTGCAACTGTACAGGACTTTGGTTAGGCCACATTTGGAGTACTGTGTGCAGTTCTGGTCGCCTCACTTTAGGAAAGATGTGGAAGCTTTGGAGAGGGTGCAGAGAAGATTTACCAGGATGTTGCCTGGAATGGAGAATAGGTTGTACGAGGATAGGTTGAGAGTGCTAGGCCTTTTCTCGTTGGAACGGCGAAGGATGAGGGCTGACTTGATAGAGGTTTATAAGATGATCAGAGGAATAGATAGAGTAGACAGTCAGAGACTTTTTCCCCGGGTGCAACAGTGTGTTACAAGGGGACATAAATTTAAGGTGAAGGGTGGAAGGTATAGGGGAGATGTCAGAGGTGGGTTCTTTACTCAGAGAGTGGTGGGGGCATGGAATGCGCTGCCTGTGGGAGTGGTAGAGTCAGAAGCTTTGGTGACCTTTAAGCGGCAATTGGATAGGTACATGGATGGGTGCTTAAGCTAGGACAAATGTTCGGCACAACATCGTGGGCCGAAGGGCCTGTTCTGTGCTGTATTGTTCTATGTTCAATGTTCTATGTTCTAAGATTATTAAAGGAGTGGACACTCTGGAGGCAGGAAACATGTTTCCGCTGATGGGTGAGTGCCGAACCAGAGGACACAGCTTAAAAATACTGGGTAGACCATTTAGGACAGAGATGAGGAGTAACTTCTTCACCCAGAGAGTGGTGGCTGTGTGGAATGCTCTGCCCCAGAGGGCAGTGGAGGCCCAGTCTCTAGTTTCATTTAAGAAAGAGTTGGATAGAGCTCTCAAGGAGAGTGGAATCAAGGGTTATGGAGATAAGGCAGGAACAGGATACTGATTGAGGATGATCAGCCATGATCATATTGAATGGTGGTGCAGGCTCGAATGGCAGAATAGCCTACTCCTGTACCTATTGTCTATTGTCTATTGTTTTGCTATTAAACATTGGCTTCTTGGCTGTTTATGGAAGAATAGATGGAAGAATATCGTGCATTTTTGTCGTGATTTTCATGACTATCAGGCACCTCCACGAAGTTTGCAAACAATGAAGCATTGTTTTAGGGTGCAGTCACTGTTGTAATATGGGAAACAATAACTAATTGCAATTGTGAGAATGATCAGAGAATTTGTTTTGTTGTGTTGATGAAGTGAAAAGGATTCAGCAGGAACTAGATAAATGCCTGCTATTCTTCAGAATATTGAGAGGGGATCTTCCACCTCCAACTGAGAGGGCCTGCAGGGTCTTGGTTTAACATCTTATCTGAAAAATCATACCTGAAGAATATTCTGATGCTGCTGCTTTGGAATGATCGCCTTATTTTCTGTGCTCATTTGCTGAGGCAGGATGTAAATCTGCAGCCTTGTGGTTCAGAGGTGAGCCTGCAACTGAACTGCTTATAGAGTCAGAGTCATACGGCACAAAAACAGACCCTTTGGTCCAACCAGTCCATGCCAAACATAATCCCAAACTAAACTTGTCCCACCTACCTGCTCCTGACCCATATCCCTCCAAACCTTTCCCATTCATGTATTTATCCAAATGTGTTTTAAATGTTGTAATTGTAACTGCATCCACCACTTTCTCAGGAAGTTCATTCCATACGTGAACCACCTTCTGTGTAAAACATTTGCTTCTTACGTCCTTTTTAAATCTTTCTTCTCGCACTTTAAAATGTGCCCCCAGTCTTAAAATCCTCCACTTTAGGGAAAGAACTACCATTAACTCTGTCTATCCCATTAACTTTCTCTCATTAACCCTATACCAGTAACTCTATGTATACCCTTCATTATTTTTATAAGCTTCTATCAAATTGCTTCTCAACCTTCCATGCTCCAGTGAAAAAAGTGCATGGTGGTTCAGTGGTTAGCACTGATGCCTCACAGCACCAGGGACCCGGGTTTGATTCCTGCCTTGGGCAACTGTGTGGAGTTGCACATTCTCGCCGTGTCTGCTTGGGTTTCCTCCTACAATCCAAAGATGGGGAGGTCAGGTGAATTGGCCATGCTAAATTGCCCATAGTGATAGGTGCATTAGTCAGGGGTAAATATAGGGTAGGGGAATGGGTCTGGATGGGTTTCTCTTCAGAGTGTCGGTGTGGACTTGTTGGGCCAAAGGGCCTGTTTCCATACTGTCGGGAATCTAATCTATCCGTCCTTTCTTTCTATCAAGCCTTCCATACCCAGCAAGATCCTGGTAAGTCTCTTCCGAATTCTGTCCAGCTTAAATAATATCCTTCCTGTAACTGGATACATTATGCTTGAAAAGGCCTCACCAATTTCCTGTACAACATCAACATAGCTTCCCAACTCCGATACTCAAAGGACTAAGCAATGAAAGCAAGCAGGCCAAATGCCTTTTTAACCACCATCAAATGTGACTCAATCTTCAAAGAAGCATGTACCTGAACTCTAGGTCCATCTGTTCCACAACACTACCTATTAATTGCATAAGCTCGACCCTTGTGTTGTACAAAAATGCAATACCTCGCATTTACCCATTCTTAGATCCCCTACAGTACGAAAACAGGCCCTTCAGCCCAAATAGTCCACACTGACCCTCTGAAGTGTAACCCACCCAGACCCATTCCCATAACCTATATTTACCCCTGACTAATGCACCTAACACTAGGGGCAATTTAGCATGGCCAATTCACCTAAACTGCCCAGCCTTGGACTGTGGGAGGAAACCTACGCAGGCACAGAGAGAATGTGCAAACTTCATACAGACAGTCACCTGAGGCAAAAATCAAACTCAGGTCCCTGGCACTGTGAGGCAGCAGTGCTCACCACTGAGCCACCATGCCGCCACTTAAATCCAGCTTGAACTTTATCTGCAATTTTTCAGCCATTGACCCACTTACAGTCATAGAGATGTACAGCACGGAAACAGACCTCTCAGTCCAACTCGTCCATGTGAACCAGATATCCTAACCTAATCTAGTCCCATTTGCCAGCATTTGGCCCATATCCCTCTGAACCCTTCTTATTCATATTCCCATCCAGATGCCTTTTAAATGTTGCAATTGTACCAGCCTCCATCACTTCCTCTGACAGCCATACACGCATTCCATACACGAACTACTCTCTGTGTGAAAAAGTTGTTCCTTAGGTCCCTTTTATAAATTTCCCCTCTCACCCTAAACCCATGCTCTCTAGGCCTTTTTCTTTATTCAGTAACACTCACCAGGATCTTACCATTAAGTGTATAGGTCCTGCTCTGATTTGCCTTTCCAAAACGCAGCACCTCACATTTATCTAAATTAAACTCCATCTGCCACTCCTCAGCCCATTCACCCATCTGATCAAGATCCTGTTGTACTCTGAGGTAACCTCCTTCGCTGTCCAATACATCTCCAATTTTGGTATCATGTGCAAGCCTCATTCCTGATGAAGAGCTTTAGCCCAAAACGTTAATTCCCCTGCTCCTGGAATGCTGCCTGACCTGCTGTGCATTTCCAGCATCACTCTAATCTTGACTCTAATGTCCAGCATCTTGCCAACTTTAAGTATATTTAAGTCATCATTGGACAAGCATATGGACATACGTGGAATAGTGTAGGTTAGATGGGCTTCAGATTGGTATGACAGGTCGGCGTAACATCGAAGGCCGAAGGGCCTGTACTGCGCTGTAATGTTCTACGTTCTATGTTCTATCTGCAGTCCTTACTTTTGCCTAATTAGTCTACCAGGTGGAACCTTGTCAAAGGATTTACTAAAGTCCAAATAAACAATGTCTACTGCTCTGCCATCATCAATCTTTTTGGTAACTCCCTCAAAAAACTCAGTCAAGTTTGTGAGACACAATTTTCCTCATACAAAACCATCCTTACTATCATTAATCATTTTTTGCCTCCCTAAATCCTATCTTTTATAATCACCTCCAGCAACATTTGAACTGACAATGTGCTGTGTTTTTCATTACACAGGAAATAAAATATATCACAAACTTCAACTATAATCTAGTTATAGCAACAGTGCTACTTTACCATCGCACAGTTATTGTCAATTTGCTGAAAGGATGTAAAAATGTTCTTCTTTTCACATTCCAGACCAAGTAAGTGGGTTTCATCGACGATGAGGAAGTCTCTTTAGTGTTCTGAACCAATTACAGTCTGACGCAATTTGTCAACATCATCTCATTTTGTGTAAACAGACAAACCCTTTGATATATTTTTTGTGATGACAACTGAAAGGCTCAGGTAAGTTTTCAAAATCATGCTCAAGTACCTGTTCATAATTAGCTGTCTGTCCTTGGTTTAATTCCAGGGTTAGACAGATGTTTCACTGATGGAAATGTGTTGCTGGAAAAGCGCAGCAGGTCAGGCAGCATCTAGGGAACAGGAGAATCGACGTTTCGGGCATTAGCCCTTCTTCAGGAATGAGGAAAGTTGGTCCAGCAGGCTAAGATAAAAGATAGGGAGGAGGGACTTGGGGGAGGGGCGTCGGAAATGTGATAGGTGGAAAGAGGTCAAGGTGAGGGTGATAGGTCAGATTGGGGTGGGGGCGGAGAGGTCGGGAAGAAGATTGCAGGTTAGGAAGGTGGTGCTGAATTTGATGGATTTGACTGAGACAGGCTGGGGGGAGGGGAAATGAGGAAACTGGTGAAATCCGAGTTCATCCCTTGTGGTTGGAGGGTTCCTAGCCGGAAGATGAGGCGTTCTTCCTCCAACCGTCGTTTCGCTGTGGTCTGACGATGGAGGAGTCCAAAGACCTGCATATCCTTGGTGGAGTGGGAGGGGGAATTGAAATGTTGAGCTACAGGGTGGTTGGGTTGGTTGGTCCGGGTGTCCCAGAGGTGTTCTCTGAAACGCTCCGCAAGTAGGCGGCCTGTCTCCCCAATATAGAGGAGGCCACATCGGGTGCAAAGGATGCAATAGATGATATGTGTGGAGGTACAGGTGAATCTGTGGCGGATATGGAAGTTTCCTTTGGGGCCTTGGAGGGAGGTGAGGGGGGAGGTGTGGGCGCAAGTCTTGCACCTCCTGCGGTTGCAGGGGAAGGTGCCGGGAATGGAGGTTGGGTTGGTGGGGGTGTGGATCTGACGAGGGAGTCACGGAGGGAGTGGTCTTTACGGAATGCTGATGGGGAGGGGAGGGAAATATATCCCTGGTGGTGGGGTCCGTTTGGAGGTGGCGGAAATGACGGCGGATGATGCGCTGTACATGGAGGTTAGTGGGGTGGTAGGTGAGGACCAGTGGGGTTCTGTCCTGGTGGCGGTTGGAGGGGCGGGGTTCAAGGGCGGAGGATCGGGAAGTGGAAGAGATGCGGTGGAGGGCATCGTCGACCACGTCGGGGGGGAAATTGCGGTCCTTGAAGAAGGAGGCCATCTGGCCCAGCCTCCTTGAAGATGTTTCACTGCTCTACTCTGGTTTGGAGGATCATATTTGATCAGTTTGATCATTTTAACTTGGTCAGAAAAACAGCTGCTTGAAAATAAAGTGCTAAAAAAAAACACTTTGCCCTAAAAGTGATCATCTCAATGTTAAACAGAATTCTAAGGATTCAGTTTTATTTTACTTTAGTCAATGTAGAAAATGGTTCAATGGTTAACAAAACCATACAAAGATCTGGAAACCTTGGCTGTTTTCTGACTAATTTAATTAGCAAACGTTTTGTGTTGGACAGCCGAGAGCAAGCATTAAATGATAAATTGCTAAACAGAAAAATGTTGTTTACCTGAGCATAGGGAAATTGTTTATTATTTAAGGACAGTACCCCCGTTTTGAGCAGGTTGGTGCCTTTAGGAAATGGAAGAGTATCAAAGAGTGTCTCAACACAGAGTCAATTGATTCAATCCATCATCTCACTCTTTAGTGATTTTTAACTTTTTTTTGAAGGCTTGTCTCTTCGTCACTGACCAAACCAAATTTTTAAAAAAATTCCAGAGCTGTGGGCATTGCTGGCTGGGCCAGCATTTACTGCCTGTGGTGGTGGAGGAAGTGGATATTTGTGGGTGTGGCAGCAGTTAAGCATGCTGCTTTGTCATAGGTTCTTAGAATATAGGAGCAGAATTAGGCCATTTGGCCCATCGAGTCTGCTCTGCCATTTGATCATGACTGATAGGCTCTTCACTCTCATTTTCCTGCCTTCTCCCCATAACCCTTCAACCTATTACCAATTAAAAATCTGTCTAACTCTTCCTTGTCCTGGTTATTGTCAAGCTTCTTGAGTGTTATTGGAGGTGAGTAAGGAGTATTCCATTGCTAACGTTTGATACTCAAAGCTCAGTTTCCATTTTAAGCCTTCACCCAAGAATAAATCTAGAGAAAACCCAAAGAAACATGGAGTCAGCAACCGACATACTTTATCCTGAAGAGGCCGATATCAAGCAACGTTACACAGTAGCCCTGATCACCCTGGTCTCATTACAGAGGGAACTGAGAAAACATTAAAGCGTAGCACTGGTAATTCTGACAAGGTCAACTATCCCCTATGGACAAGTCCTGTGCATAGACAGGAGCTATTCAGATAAGGAGGAATGTGACAAACATCTGAAGATTTTGAAGGATGACCTCATAAAAACAGAATATGATGCTCAACTCATTGCTCACCAGTTCTGATGTGACACAGTGAAAACTGCAACGACCTCCTCAGAAAACAGACACAGGATACGATCGATAGAGTGCGCTTTGTCATCTAACATTTTATTGAAGCAGAGAAACTACACTATGTTCTTCGCAGCCTTCAATGTGTATTTGATGACAACAAACATCTGGCCAAGATCATCCTTATACCTCCACTTCTCACCTTCAAACAATTGCCAAACTTTAAACAGACTATTGTTCGCAGCAAACTACCCAGCCTTGAGGATATCATTGACCAGAAAGCCACACAACCCTGCCATGGCAACCTCTGCAAGATATGTCAGATCATCAACATGGATACTACCATCACACATGGGAATACCACCCACGACAGATACTCATGTGACTCAGCCAAAGTTGTCTATTTGAATCACTGCAGGGAAGGCTGTCCCGAGACATAGTACATTGGCGAGACCGAGTAGACGCTATGACAACGTATGAATGGACAGTACAACAATCACCGGATAGGAATGTTCTCTCCCAGTCAGGGAATAGGTCTGTGGTCAAGGACATTCAGCCTCCGATCTTCGGGTGAACACCCTCCAAGGCGGACTTCAGATACACAACAACATAGAATCACCGAGCAGAAGCTGATAGCCAAGTTCTGTATCCATGAAGACAGCATCATCCGTGATCTTGGGTTCATGTCGCGCTACATGTGACCCTACCATACTGTTCTGTATCTGTAAAACCTTCCTTACTGTGCTGTTTTGACATCATCATCTTGATAACTTGCTATGATTTCTCTACCTTAATTAGTTTGTACAGTTATGGATTACTTACTACTTTGGTTTGACATAGAATGTAAGAACTAGGAGCAGGAGTGGTACATCTGGCCCTTCGAGCCTGATCCACCATTCAGTAAGATCATGGCTGATCTTTTCGTGGCCTCAGCTCCTACTCTCTCATCATAACCCTTAATTCCTTTACTGTTCAAAAAAATTCTCTCTTAGCTTTATAAACATTCAATGAGGAAGCCTCAAGTACTTCACTGGGCAGGGAATTCCACTGATACACAACCCTCAGTTCAGGCCTAAATCTGCTTCCCCTTATTTTGAGGCTATGTCCTTTTG
This sequence comes from Chiloscyllium plagiosum, assembly GCF_037043375.1. Lineage (NCBI taxonomy): Eukaryota > Metazoa > Chordata > Chondrichthyes > Orectolobiformes > Hemiscylliidae > Chiloscyllium > Chiloscyllium plagiosum. Next base: position 513,882 of record NW_028270156.1, read on the forward strand.
TCCTAGTTTCATCCACCAGTGGAAACAACCTCCCTACTTCTACCTTATCTATTGCCTTCATAATTTTATATGTTTCTATTAGATCCCCCTCATTCTTCTAAATTCCAAAGAATATAATCCCAGTCTACTCAGTCTCTCAACTCTGGAATCAACTTAGTGAACCTTCTCCTCTGCCAGTACATCCTTTCTCAAGTGATGAGACCAAAACTGCATGCAGACCCTCAGCATGTGACTCTTTCCGTATTATGTTATTCCAGTCATTTGGTTTGTCTCCATAACCACCTTATTTTAAAATTTTTGTAATAATCTCTCTGCCTCATTTAATCAAATTATAAATCATCCCTTTGCTAGTTATTCAGATGTTGACACATTAATCACACTGTTTGACACTTTTGATCACCTGCAGAGACCTATTATTTGGTTTGTTGACACTCTACTCACACCATTTGTATGATCTTTTGATCTCTCTGATTACAAGTTCAGTGCCTGAGTACTTTTCTCTCACTTCACCTGATGAAGGGGCAGCGCTCCGAAGGCTTAAGATTTCAAATAAACCTGTTGGACTAGAACCTGGTGTCACCTGACTTCAGAACTAAGGCAGCGTGCAGCAGTAAGAGCAGGGGCTGTTTGAAGGAAATGACAAGGAAATCGAGAACTCTGATCAATAAAATGTCAGCTGATCTCAAAGCTCACCTGACTGCAGTGACCAGCCAATGGAACCAAACAGCGACCATCAAGCCTGCAGCACCCTTCATCATTAACTGAGGATCGTCCAAAATGACCAGGGACTCCCACTCACTAAGAAGTCACTGGACACTGATACTGGTGATTTAAAGCAACTTCAATGAAACACTAAAATCAGTCTATGGACCAACAAATTAAACCCAATACTCCTGAGGGATTTTGGATTAGTGGTGCTGGAAGAGCGCAGCAGTTCAGGCAGCATCCGAGGAGCAGCAAAATCGACGTTTCGGGCAAAAGCCCTTCATCAGAATAAAGGCAGAGAGCCTGAAGCTGGAGAGATCAGCTAGAGGGGGGTGGGGTGGGGAGAAAGTAGTGCCCCCACCTCACCCTAGTTCCAAACTTCCAGCTCATCACTGTTCCCATGACTTGTCCTACCTGCCTATCTCCTTTTCCACCTATCCACTCCACCCTCCTCCCTGACCTATCACCTTCATCCCCTCCCCCACTCACCCATTGTACTCTATGCTACTTTCTCCCCACCCCCACCCTCCTCGAGCTTATCTCTCCACGCTTCAGGCTCACTGCCTTTATTCCTGATGAAGGGCTTTTGCCCGAAACGTCGATTTTGCTGCTCCTCGGATGCTGCCTGACCTGCTGTGCTCTTCCAGCACCACTAATCCAGAATCTGGTTTCCAGCATCTGCAGTCATTGTTTTTACTCCTGAGGGATGTCAATGGCAAGACATTACATTCTGACACGGAGTCAGTTAAACATCAATGATTAAAGAAATTTGAAACACTCTTCAGCACCAAATGCACAGTGCACTGATCTGTGATCAACTACACCCACTATGCCTGTCAAAAAGAGACCCTTAATCCATGCTCGTTTATTATCCAGAATCCCATGTGCTCTAACTTTGTTTACTATTCTCCTGTGTAGGAATTTATGAAAAGTTTTCTGAAAATGCAGTATATCATTATCTACTATTTCTTCTTATAAATGTTATAGACAATAGACAATAGACAATAGGTGCAGGAGTAGGCCATTCAGCCCTTCGAGCCTGCACCGCCATTCAATATAATCATGGCTGATCATTCCTAATCAGTATCCTGTTCCTGCCTTATCTCCATAACCCTTGATTCCACTATCTTTGAGAGCTCTATCCAACTCCTTCTTAAATGAATCCAGAGACTGGGCCTCCATTGCAGAGCATTCCACACAGCCACCACTCTCTGGGTGAAGAGGTTTCTCCTGAGCTCTGTCCTAAATGGTCTACCCCGTATTTTTAAGCTGTGTCCTCTGGTTTGGCACTCACCCATCAGTGGAAATATGTTTCCTACTGCCAGAGTGTCCAATCCTTTAATAATCTTATATGTCTCAATCAGATCCCCTCTCAGTCTTCTAAACTCAAGGGTATACAAGCCCAGTCGCTCCAGTCTTTCAGTGTAAGGTAATCCCGCCATTCCAGGAATTGCCCTTGTGAACCTACGCTGCACTCCCTCAATAGCCAGAATGTCTTTCCTCAAATGTGGAGACCAGAACTGCACACAGTATTCCAGGTGTGGTCTCACCAGGGCCCTGTGCAGCTGCAGAAGAACCTCTTTGCTTCTATACTCAATTCCTCTTGTTATGAAGGCCAGCATGCTATTAGCCTTCTTCACTACCTGCTGTACCTGCATGCTTACCTTCATTGACTGGTGTACAAGAACACCCAGATCTCTCTGTACTGCCCCTTTACATAAATTGATTCCATCGAGGTAGTAATCTGCCTTCCTGTTCTTGCCACCAAAGTGGATAACCATACATTTATCCACATTAAACTGCATCTGCCATGCATCTGCCCACTCACCTAACTTGTCCAGGTCACCCTGTAATCTCCTAACATCCTCATCACTTTTCACCCTGCCACCCAGCTTTGTATCATCAGCAAATTTGCTAATGTTATTGCTGATACCATCTTCTATATCATTAACATATATTGTAAAAATCTGTGGTCCCAGCACGGATCCCTGCGGTACCCCACTGGTCACTGCCTGCCATTCCGAAATGGAGCCATTTATCACTACCCTTTGTTTCCTATTAGCCAACCAATTTTCAATCCAATCTAGTACTTTGCCCCCAATACCATGCACCCTAATTTTACTCACTAACCTCCTGTGTGGGACTTTATCAAAAGCTTTCTGAAAGTCCAGGTACACTCCATCTACTGGATTTCCCTCGTCTAACTTCATAGTTACATCCTCAAAAAATTCAAGAAGATTAGTCAAGCATGATTTCCCCTTCATAAATCCATGCTGACTCTGTCCTATCCTGTTACTACTATCCAGATGTGCAGTAATTTCATCCTTTATAATAGACTCCAGCATCTTTCCCACCACTGAGGTCAGACTAACTGGTCTATAATTTCCTGCTTTCTCTCGCCCACCTTTCTTAAAAAGTGGTATAACATTAGCCACCCTCCAATCCTCAGGAACCGACCCCGAATCTATTGAACTCTGGAAAATAATCACCAACGCATCCACGATTTCCCGAGCCACCTCCTTCAGTACCCTGGGATGCAGACCATCAGGCCCCAGAGACTTATCAACCTTCAGACCTAACAGTCTCTCCAACACCAAATCCTGACAAATATAAATTCCCTTAAGTTCAGGTCCTTCAGCCACTGTTACCTCAGGGAGATTGCTTGTGTCTTCCCAAGTGAACACAGATCTGAAGTACCCATTTAATTCCTCTGCCATTTCTTTGTTCCTAGTAATATATTCCCCTGTTTCTGTCTTCAAGGGCCCAATTTTTGTCCTAACCATTTTTTTGCCTTGCACATACCTAAAAAAAGCTTTTACTATCCTCCTTAATATTCTTGGCCAGTTTAACTTCGTACCTCATTTTATCTCTGCGTATTTCCTTCTTAGTAATCCTCTGTTGCTCTTTAAAAGCTTCCCAGTCCTCAGTTTTCCCACTTATCTTAGCTGTGTTATACTTTTTCTCTTTTAACTTTATATGTTTCTTTACTTCCCTCGTCAGCCACGGCCACCCCTGCCTCCTCCTGGGATCTTTCTTCCTTTTAGGAATGAACTGATCCTGCAACTTCTGCATTATACACAGAAATATCCGCCATTGTTCCTCCACGGTCATCCCTGCTAAGGTATTGCACCATTGAACTTTGGCCAGCTCCTCCCTCATAGCTCCATAATTCCCTTTATTCAACAGAAGTACTGTCACTTCCGACTGTACCCTCTCCCTTTCAAATTGCAGATTGAAGCTTATTGTATTATGGTCACTACTTCCCAATGACTCCTTCACTTCGAGGTCTCTGACCAATTCTGGTTCGTTACACAATACCAGATCCAGAATTGCCTTCTCTCTGGTCGGCTTCAGCACCAGCTGCTCTAAGAATCCATCTCTGAGGCACTCCACAAAGTCTCTTTCTTGAGGCCCAATACCTTCCTGATTCTCCCAGTCTACCTGCATGTTAAAATCCCCCATAACAACTGTAGTGACATCTTTGCGACAGGCCAATTTCAGCTCCTGATTCAACTTACATCCGACATCCAGACTACTGTTTGGGGGCCTGTAGATGACTCCCAAGAGGGTCTTTTTACCCTTAGTATTTCGAAGCTCTATCCACACTGACTCTACATCTCCTGACTCTAGGTCCCCCCGCGCAAGGGACTGAATATCGTCCCTTACCAACAAGGCCACCCCTCCCCCTCTGCCCGTCAGTCTGTCCTTACGATAGCACCTGTATCCTTGAATATTCATTTCCCAGGCCCTGTCCACTTGAAGCCATGTCTCAGTTATCCCCACAGTATCGTATCTGCCAATTTCCAAAAGAGCCTCAAGCTCATCCATCTTATGTCTAATGCTTCGTGCATTCATGTATAGTATTTTTAATTTGTTACTGCTCTCACCCTTCCCATCAACCCTTATTTCACTCAACCTTACAGCATGATGCCTTTCCGAGTTTTCTGCCTCATTAATACAGTTGTCTTTCTTGACTTCTCTTGTTCTAACTTTCCCTTCAATTTCCTTTTTAAACATCCAGCTTGTCCCCCCCCCCCCCCGCTACTTAGTTTAAATGTAGCGGTGTTGCAGTAGAAAACCTGCCTGCCAGAATGCTGATCGCTAACCTATTAAGGTGCAAGCCGTCTCTCTTGTAGAATTTATGTTTACCACAAAACATACCCCAGTGATCCAAGAACTTAAATCCTTGCTTCCTGCACCAGTTCCCCAACCACACATTCAAGTCCATTATCTCCCTGTTTCTGGCCACACTGGCCCGAGGAACTGGAAGCAAACCGGAGATAACCACCTTGGACGTCCTGCTTTTCAGTCTTCTTCCTAGTTCTCCGAAGTCTGGCTGTAGTATGTTCCTCCTCTTCTTCCTGACATCATTTGTGCCGACATGTACCACCACCTCTGGCTCTTCACCCTCATCCTTGAGGATTTCCTGCACTCTGTCCGCGATGTCTTTCACTCTAGCACCAGGAAGGCAACACACCATCCTTAAATCCCGTCTGCTGCCACAAAAACCCCGGTCAGTTCCTCTCACGATGGAGTCCCCTATTACCACGGCTCTGTGCGATGTCCGACTCTTCCGCTCTGCCTCTGCGGCAACTTTTGATTGACAAACTTGGCCGCTTTGCGAACTGGCAGTGTCATCAGTCTCTGCTTCCAAAAGCTTCAACTTGTTCCTGACAGGTACTTCTCCCGGGGTCTCTTGCACCTGTCTTCTCTCTGCCTTCCTCATCGTCTGCTCTCTTCTGGCATGATTGGTGTAATAACATCGCTGAAGGTCTTGTCCAGAAAGATCTCGTTCTCTCGTATGAGCCTAAGGTCTTTGAGTTCTTTCGTCAGCGCTGCAATATGCTCGGTCAATTGCTGAATGTGCACACATTTTCCACACATATACGAGCCAGACACACCAGAGTCGTTGACCTCCCACATCAAGCACGTAGCGCACTGAACCAGCTGGGCAGTCATGTCTTCACCCTCTTCAACTGTGGTGTAATCACTTCACTCAACCTCCTTGTCAAAGAGTCCTGAGCTGAAGCCTCACTCTTCGATCTAAACTTCCTTAGACCCTCTTTTTGTGGCACATCTGTGGACTCTTAATTAAGGTTAGAGGAGGAGGGAGGGAGGGAGACCCTACTTTGTAGGACCTGGGGTCTAGAACACACCCACTCTAATAGTAATCACTTACCTTCCCAACCGGCTTTGCGCTCCGTCTGAACTTCCGCCCAGCTCCCGCCGCTCTCTGCTGTGAAAAGCCGTGGGAGCTCTTCGCAGCAGAGAATGTTGCTGTCATCATCCTCCAAAATTCTGTCTGATTTGTCAAATATGATTCCTTCTTTATAAATACAATCTGGAAACTTTTTTTAAAATATTCAATAGTCACATTGTTTATAATAGTTTCAATATTTTCTATCCTAACAATATCAATCTAATCGGTGTTTCACTTCCCATTTTTTCCCTCCGTCATTTTTTTAAACATTGTTCACCTTTGCAATCTTTGAATCTTATCGGCATAATTGCAGAATTGACAGAATTTTAAAAAATAATCACTAATGCAACCTTTATCTCCGTAACCATCTCTTTCAACACTCCAGAGTGAAGGTTATCAGATACCAGGGATTTGTTACCTTTCAGTCCCCTCATTTATCCCAAACTACTAATTTCTCATATCCCTGTATATTAATAATCGTTTCACAGGCTTCTATCTTCCTCTGTGAAAATACCTGCCAATTCAGTCTTCGCATGTAATTGCTCCATATTTGTCTTTGTTAATCTTTTCTGTTTTGCATACCCATAGAAGCTTTTACAATCCACTTTAATATTTCTTGCTATTTTAATTTATGTTCTATTTTCTCATAGAGAGAGATACACAGCACAGAACCAGATCCTTTGGTCCAATTCTTCCTTTATCAATATCTTGATCATCCTTTGCTGAATTCTCAAACTCTCCTTATTTGGCATTTTTGACCCAATGTTATCTTTTAATTTCCTTTCTTAGTCATGTTTGTTTTCTTCACTCATGGGATGTAGGCGTCACTGACCAGCCCAGCATTTATTGCCATTCCTAATTGCCTAGAGGGCTGTTAAGAGTCAACCACATTGCTGTGGGTTTGGAGTCACATGTAAGCCAGATCAAGTGAGGATGGCAGTTTCCTTCCCTAAGGGGGATAAATGAACCAAAAACAAATTTTCAACAATCTATCAATGGTTTTGTAGTCATCATTAGAGTCTTAATTTCAGATTTTTACTGAATTCAAACTTGTTAGTGGGCTTGTTAGTGGGTGAACATTTTGGTGATGGTGACCACAATTCTGTGACTTTCACCTTGGTTATGGAGAGAGATAGGTGCGTGCAACAGGGTAGGTGTTACAATTGGGGGAAGGGTAATTACGATGCTGTAAGACAGGATCTGAGGAGCATAAGTTGGGAGCATAGGTTGTCAGGGAAGGATGTTGTGGAAATGTGGAACTTTTTCAAGGAACAGATACAACGTGTCCTTGATATGTATGTACCTGTCAGGCAGGAAAGAGATGGTCGTGTGAGGGAACCTTGGTTGACGAGGGAGGTTGAATGTCTTGTAAAGAGGAAGAAGGGGGCTTACATAAGGTTGAGGAAACAAGGTTCAGATAGAGCATTGGAGGGATACAGGATTGCCAGAAGGGAGCTGAAGAAAGGGATTAGGAGAGCTAAGAGAAGGCATGAAAAATCTTTGGCAGATAGGATCAAGGATAACCCAAAGGCATTTTATGTGTATGTGAGAAACATGAGAATGACGAGAACGAGGGTAGGTCCGGTCAAGGACAGTAGTGGGAGACTGTGTATTGAGTCGGAAGAGATAGGAGAGGTCTTGAATGAGTACTTTGCTTCAGTATTTACAAACGAGAGGGACCATACTGTTGAAGAGGAGAGTGTGAAACGGACTGGTAAGCTAGAAGAGATAATTGTTAGGAAGGAAGATGTGTTGGGCATTTTGAACAACTTGAGGATAGACAAGTTCACCGGGCCTGATGGGATATATCTTAGGATTATGTGGGAAGCAAGACATAAATCGCAGAGCCGTTGGCAATGATCTTTTCGTCTTCACTGTCAACGGGGGTGGTACCAGGGGACTGGAGAGTGGCGAATATTGTGCCCCTGTTCAAAAAAGGGAATAGGGATAACCCCGGGCAATTGGTCTTACTTCGGTGGTAGGCAAAGTAATGGAAAGGGTACAGAGGGATAGGATTTATGAGTATCTGGAAAGCCACTGCTTGATTAGGGACAGCCAACATGGATTTGTGAAGGGTAGGTCTTGCCTTCCAAGTCTCATTGAATTCTTTGAGGAGGTGACCAAGCATGTGGATGAGGGTAGAGCAGTGGATGTAGTGTACATGGATTTTAGTAAGGCATTTGATCAGGTTTCCCATGGTAGGCTTATGCGGAAAGTCAGGAGGCATGGGATAGAGGGAAATTTGGCCAGTTGGATAGAAAACTGGCTAACTGATTGAAGTCAGAGAGTGGTGGTAGATGGTAAATATTCAGCCTGGAGCCCAGTTACAAGTGGAGTTCCGCAGGGATCAGTTCTGGGTTCTCTGCTGTTTGTAATTTTTATTAATGACTTGGAAGAGGTAGTTGAAGGGTAGGTCAGTAAATTTGCAGATGATACGAAGATTGGTGGAGTTGTGGATAGTGAGGAGGGCTGTTGTCGGCTGCAAAGAGACTTAGATATGATGCAGAGCTGGGCTGAGGAGTGGCAAATGGAGTTCAACCCTGTCAAGTGTGAGGGTGTCCATTTTGGAAGGACAAATAAGAATGCGGAATACAGGGTTAATGGTAGGGTTCTTAGTAAGGTGGAGGAGCAAAGGGATCTTGGGGTCTATGTTCATAGATCTTTGAAAGTTGCCACTCAGGTGGATAGAGCTTGTAAGAAGGCCTATGGTGTATTAGCGTTCATTAGCAGAGGGAATGAATTCAAGAGTCGTGAAGTGATGTTGCAGCTGTACAGGATCTTGGTTAGGCCACATTTGGAGTACTGTGTGCAGTTCTGGTCGCATCACTTTAGGAAAGATGTGGAAGCTTTGGAGAGGGTGCAGAGAAGATTTACCAGGATGTTGCCTGGAATGGAGAATAGGTCGTACCAGGATAAGTTGAGAGTGCTAGGCCTTTTCTCATTGGAACGGTGAAGGATGAGGGGTGACTTGATAGAGGTTTATAAGATGATCAGAGGAATAGATAGAGTAGACAGTCAGAAACGTTTTCCCCGGGTACAACAGATTGTTACAAGGGGACATAAATTTAAGGTGAAGGGTGGAAGGTATGGGGGGATGTCAGGGGTAGGTTCTTTACCCAGAGAGTGGTGGTGGCATGGAATGCGCTGCCTGTGGGAGTGGCAGAGTCAGAATCATTGGCGACCTTTAAGCGGCAATTGGATAGGTACATGGATGCTTAAGCTAGGACAAATGTTCGGCACAACATCGTGGGCCGAAGGGCCTGTTCTGTGCTGTATTGTTCTATGTTCTATGTTTACCGTCTGCCATGGTGCAATTCAAAACCAAGTCCCAAGAACATTACCTGGGCCTCTGGATTAATAGTCAAGCAATAATCCTGTTAGGCCAATACCTCTTGTGCTATCGGTAGACCCATAATGCCATTCAGGAGGGAATTCCAAAATTATAACCTAATGACAACTGAAGGAATGGTGATATATTTCCAAGTCAGGATAGTGAAATGCTTTGAGGGGAACTTCCAGGTGGGGGTGTTTCCATGTATCTGCTGCCCTCGTCCTTCTAAGTGGAAGTGGTTGTGTTTTGGAAGGTGCTGTCTCAGGATCTATGGAGAATTTCTGCAGTGCATCTTGTAGATAATACACACTGCTGCTACTGAGTATTGGTGGTGGAGAGAACAGATGTTTATGGATATGATGCCAATCAAATAGGCTGCTTTAGACAATAGACAATAGACAATAGGTGCAGGAGTAGGCTATTCTGCCCTTTGAGCCTGCACCACCATTCAATATGATCATGGCTGATCATCCTTAATCAGTGTCCTGTTCCTGCCTTATCTCCATAACCCTTGATTCCACAATCCTTGAGAGCTCTATCCAACTCTTTCTTAAAGAGTACAAACTGATGTCAAACCTTGGACCGAGAACATCAGTCAACATTCCAAGTCAAAGCACCCTTATTGGATATTTCTCACCAGGTTCATCATGGCTCGATTATTCTAGTTAGCGACAGCTCTTCCTTATTGGTAGGCACAGGGCAGCCTTGATTCATGAAGAAAAAGTGATTAAAACACTGTTAGTAAGCACTGAGGCCTCAATTCAATAACAAAAGATTTTACAGAATCACTGAAGGTTCTAACAAACAAGAACATTTTAGGTTATTCCTCATTGTTGTGACTGTTCGCTCAATAGTTGCAGAACCAGCAAGAAAATAAAAGAGGAGAGAACCATTTTTAAAGAACAATGTTACATGCAATATTCAAATGAATTTCCTGTTTAAAATAAAAGTAATGCTATTAAAAACTGTAAGTTTTTCATTCGTTTTTGTGGAATTCTGTACTGATATCAGGACCCACATTAATAAGACCATTGTCTTTCTAACTCTTCCATATGCTCCAAAACTTGATATAGATGCCCTTCTTAAAGCCTTTGATACAGATGTCCCCCCTTAAACCCTTGATATAGATGCCAGATTAGTACCATCACGGGCATTTGAGACAGATTCTCTGCAGCAGCTGGGACAACTGCTGTGTCCTTAAAGGAGCTAGTAGCACCAGCATCTCACCCATGATCAAAGCTGTATTTAACTGAGTGCGGTATCAAGGAGCCCCAGCAGAACTGGAATCAATGGATATCATAGGCAAACTCTCCACTGGTTGGAGTTATAGTTGGCATATGGGATGGTGGTTGTGGTTGTTGGAAGTCAGTCACCTCAGCTCCAGGACAACTCTCAGGAGTTCCTCAGGGCCTCAGGGTAGTGTTGTAAGCCCAACCATTTCCAACTGCTTCATGAATGACGTGGGGATCAGAAGTGGGGATATTTGCCAATGATTGCACAATGTTCAGCACCATTCACGACTCCTCAGATACTGAAGCAATAAGATCCATACAATAGTCAGGCTTGGGCTGGCAAGTGGCAAGTAACACTCACTCTACACAAATGCCAGGCTATGACCATCACCAATAAGAGACAATCTTACCACTACCCCAACCATCAACATCCTGGGGATTACCATTGATGAGGAACTCAACTGGACTCACCACATAAACACAATAATTACGAGAGCAGGTCAGAGGCTAGGAGTCCTTGAGCAAGTAACACACTTCCTCACCCCCTAAAGCTTGTCCACCACCTACAAGATACAAGTCAGAAATGCAATGGAATACTCCCCACTTTCCTGGATGGATGCAGCTCCAACAACACTCAAGAAGCTTGACACCATCTAGGACAAAACAGCATGCTTGATTGACACCCTATCCACAAACACCCTCTTACTCCAACACTGATGCTCAATAGCAGCAGTGTACATTGTCTACAGAACTTCACCAACGATCCTTAGTACTGTCCAAATCCATGATCACTTTCTTCTGGAAGGCAAAGGCAGCAGGTACATGGGAGCACCACCACCATCAAGTTCCCTCCAAGCCCCTCACCATCCTGACTTGGAAATATATTGCCATTCTTTCACTGTTGCTGGGTCAATATCTTGGAATTGCCTTCCTAAAGGAATTATGGTCAACCCACAGAAGACAACACTTCAAGAAGGCAGTTCACTATCGCCTTCACAAACATAACATGACACCCAGATGCAATGAAAATGAATAAATAAATAATCTGCATGAGTAATTCTTCTTCTCCAGTCAAGTGCTTAGGATGCCTGAGTTCCGACTGTCAAAGAAAACCATCTTCGATAAGTTCAAGGAAAGCATTTGAATGAGAGGAAGTCAAAGGAAGCATTTCAAATACTTGCTAAAGATATCCCTGAAAAAGTGCAACACAGATGTCAATGTCGAGAAGAAACTAACTTAACCCTAACACCCACTCCAACCACAACCCCAACCCCAATCCCAACTGTAACCTACTATGTGAAGAGACACCGTTCTTTGAGAACACCTGTTTGCCCAAAGAAGTACAGAAAAGGAACCAGAGAAAGGAATGCCAACAATTCCAAGGTCAAGGACTAATCCCACCTCCCGAAAACACCTGCCAAGTATATGGTGGGAGATGTGGCTTTAGGATCAAGCTCATCAGACACACAAGGATCAAGAGAATCCATGACCAGGAATATGGAATTTCCCAGATGGGCAATCATAGCGTTAGTGAGTGATTGCCAATGATGATGGTGATTGGGAAAAATTATGTTGTGAGGACATGTGGAGAACAGTATAGGAAAGAGTACTTCACAATAAGAACACATCAAAATTTAGACCAGATATCTGTGACTTCAAAGTTTATAAAATGCAAATATGACTAAAGTGATTTGACTTGCAATGTGGTCATTTATCTTCATCTTTGAAGTAAACAAGTTTCTCAGTCCAATCTGTCACTCACTCATATTAATTCTGCCAATGTATCCAAATACACCTAATTTTTATGACAATACAGTCAACATTTGGGTGAGAAATGTAATTAGCAAGAACTGTAGGAAAATAAGCAAAACTGTTATTATGTTAGATCTGACAATTTATGGTAGTTATTTTGTAGTCTATGGAACTGAATACATTACAACCTTTGACTGGAATTATCAGAAATGTTTTTACAAGTAAAACAAAGATGAGACTTTATTCTGCAAAATATAACACAAACGTACATTCCTAAATGAATGTGTAGTGAATTGAACTGAAGACTAGCTTCAGTTTGAGTTTGTTTGAGAGTTAAAACTATTTTGCTAATTTTTGGAAAGTCTAGCATGAAATTATCAATGTCAATGTACACTGCTATCTAGGGAAGGTGAGGAAAATGGATTTGAAAATGTCATATTCCAGCACTTTTCTGTCTTTGCGTAATGTTATGAATTCCGCCTACTTGCGGAACGTTTCAGAGAACACCTCTGGGACACCCGGACCAACAAACCCACCCACCCCATGGCTCAATACTTCAACTCCCCCTCCTACTCCACCAAGGACATGCAGGTCCTTGGACTTCTCCATCGCTAGACCATAGCAACACGACGGTTGGAGGAAGAACGCCTCATCTTCCGCCTAGGAACCCTCCAACCACAAGGGATGAACTCAGATTTCTCCAGTTTCCTCATTTCCCCTCCACCCACCTTGTCTCAGTCAAATCCCTCGAACTCAGCACCGCCTTCCTAACCTGCAATCTTCTTCCTGACCTCTCTGCCCCCACCTCCACTCAGGCCTATCACCCTCACCTTGACCTCCTTCCACCTATCGCATTTCCTACGCCCCTCCTCCAAGTCCCTCCTCCCTACCTTTTATCTTAGCCTGCTGGACACACTTTCCTCATTCCTGAAGAAGGGCTCATGCCCGAAATGTCGATTCTCCTGCTCCTTGGATGCTGCCTGACCTGCTGCGCTTTTCCAGCAACACATTTTCAGCTCTGATCTCCAGCATCTGCAGCCCTCACTTTCTCCTCAGAAACATCAGGGACCCAGGTTCAATTCCAACTTTAGCTGAGTGCCTGTGTGGAACATAACACAGTACAGGCCCTTCATCCCTCAATGTTATGCTGGACTTTTATCCTACTCTAAGATCAGACCCTTCACTATCCTCCATATGCCTTTGGATAGGCATATGGAGGATAGTGGGCTAGTATAGGTTAGGTGGGTTTGGATCGGCGCAACATCGAAGGCCAAAGGGCCTGTACTGCGCTGTATTCTTCTATGTTCTATGTTCTATGTACTATTTTCCATGTGCCTATGCAAGAGTTGTTTAAATGTGGAGTTTGCACGTTCTCTCTGTGTCTAAATGGGTTTCTGTTGGGTGCTCCAGTTTTCTCTCTCAGTCCAAAGATGCACAGGTTTAGGTGGATTGGCCATGCTAACTTGACGCATATTGTGCACAGATGTGAAGACATGCCTGGTACGACATGCCATTTGGTCTAAAGTGGAGGTGGAACTGGAAAGGCTGGTGAATCTGGGAACATTAGAACCAGTAACCACCAGTGAATGGGCCACCCTCAACACCCCAATCTTAAAAACAGATGGCACAGTGTGGATTTGTGGCAACTTTAATGCTTTAGACAACCTAGACCTGAGTATGGATCCATACCCACTTCCACTCATAGAAGACTAATTCAGTGGACTGGTAGGGGAAAACATTTGTCAAAAATAGACTTGTTGCAGGCCTACTTACAGATGGACAATAGTGACTATTCCACTATATGTGACTTCCTTTTGCCATCACATGAGCACCAGCTGTTCCAGAGGGTCATGGATCAAACAGTAAGTGGGTTTCCAGGAGTCCAGTTCAATCTGGATGATATTTTGTTGACTGGATCATCTGAAGAGGTGTGTTTGAAAAATTTAGAAAGAACACTAAAAAGGTGGCAGAAGCATGGTCTACAAACAAAAAGAGAGAAATGCAAGTCTTCTTAAAGACTCCAAAAAGTGCTTAAGCCATGTAATTGATGGTGAGGGACTACACAAGTTGCCCAAGAAGATGGAGGCTATCATAAATGAACCTAGACCAGAGAATGTGTCACAATTGAGATAATTCTTGGGACTCATAAATTGCTGTGGCAAATTCATGTCTGATCTGGCAACCGTGCTAAATCCCTGCATTGATGGTTGGGAAAAGAATGGCCATGGAAATTGACCCAGGAGTGTGAGGTGGCTTACTGGCAGGTGAAGCAAATCTTAAAAAGGTGGGAAGTGTTAATGCATTTTGACCTGCATTTGTCACTACAGTTAGTATGTGATAACTCTCCTTATAGGGTTGTTGCTGTATTGTCACAATCTTACTGAATGGACAGGAAAAGCCATCACATGTGCATCAAGGTCACTAATGAACACCGAGAAGAAGAATACCCAAATAGAGAAGGAAGGATTGAGCATTGTGTTTGGTGTTAAGAAGTTCACTCATTTCCCTTACAGCCACACTTTGTGCAACTGACAGACCACAGGTCACTAGAGTCATTGAGTCATAGAGATGTACAGCATGGGAACAGACCCTTCGGTCCAACCCGTCCATGCTGACCAGATATCCCAACCCAATCTAGTCCTACCTGCCAGCGCCTGGCCCACATCCCTCCAAACCTTTCCTATTCATATACCCATCCAAATGCCTCTTAAATGTTGTAATTATACCAGCCTCCACCACTTCCTCTGGCAGCTCATTCATTACACGTACCACCCTCGGTGAAAAAGTTGCCCCGTAGGTCTCTTTTATATCTTTCCCCTCTCACCCTAAACCTATGCACTCTAGTTCTGGACTCTCCGACCCCAGGGAAAAGACATTGTCTTTTTATCCTAACCATGCCCCTCATGATTTTATAAACTCTATAAGATCACCCCCTCAGCCTCCAACACTCCAGGGAAAACAGCCCCAGCCTGTTCAGCCTCTCCCTATAGCTCAAATCCTCCAACCCTGGCAACATCCTTGTAAATCTTTTCTGAACCCTGTCAAATTTCACAACATCTTACCGATAGGAAGGAGACTAGAATTGCACGCAATATTCCAACAGTGGCCTAACCAATGTCCTGTACAGCCACAACATGACTTCCCAACTCCTGTACTCAACACTCTGACCAATAAAGGAAAGAATACTAAATGCCTTCTTCACTATCCTATCTACCTGTGACTCCACTTTCAAAGAGGTATGAACCTGCACTCTAAGGTCTCTTTGTTCAGCAACATTCCCTAGGACCTTCCCATTAAGTGTATAAGACCTGCTAAGATTTGCTTTCCCAAAATGCAGCACCTCGCATTTATCTGAATTAAACTCCATCTGCCACTTCTCAGCCCATTGGCCCATATTTGGCAATACCATCAATGGTGGCAGCACACCTGGAAGATGGGCACCGACTCTGTTAATCTACTCACACAAAATCAAATATAGACAGGTAGAGAAGCACAACACTGCAGATGTTCTGTCAAGGCTGCCACCAGGTGAGAAATAAAAATGTTCCTAGATGGACCTCAAAAATGATGTACTTTTCCAAAGGTGACAAGGTGCTGGTGTCGGTGAATCAGGAGTAGAATGTTACTTGGAATTCACCCAGTTTTTGAAATGAGTGATTGACTTTGTCCTGAGAGGGAGAACTAGTCATGGAAACTGCCTGTAATTATACCCTGACCTGTCCAGGAGGTGGGAATTGTCCGTATCAGATATGAGTTTGATTTGGGGAATGGGAGGTATTATTCCTCTTCTGTTAAGAGGAAAGATGCTGAAACTAGGGCACCCCGGCACGGTCCTAATGAAGGAAATAACCAGAAACTACTTTTGGTGGCTAAGCGTGAGCTCACAAATTCAGGAGAAAGTAGGTTCATGCGAATCCTGCACATTAGTAAGAAAGGTGTCACTGTTACGCAAGAGAATGGCCTCAATCACCATGGCAACAGATTCAGATTGATTTCATGGGACTGGTAGAGGGAGAGATGCTACTAGTGAATGACCAAGTGGCCTGAGGTCGCAGTCATGAAATTAATATTAGCAGAAGCAATGATGGACAGATTGGATGAAATATTTGCCAGGTTTGAGAACCTCGATCAAATCATGAGTGACAATGGTCCACAGTTTGTGGTGCAAGAATTTGAGGAGCATTGGAAAATCACAGAGTCAAACATGTGAGATCATATCACCCTGAAACAACAGCCAGGTGGTGAGATTTGTCCAAACCTTGAAGCCGGCATTAAAGGCTTCACAAGGGGAGGGGTCACTAGGAGAGTGACTCAATCAGTTCCTCAGCACGTACAGGAACACAGCACACACGATGACCCAGTGCTCACCAGTGTCCTTAATGTTCAACCACCAGCTGAGAACCATGTTTGGTTTTCTGTGGCCAGAAGAGAACAGAGAGGTTGAAGAATGCAATCAATGACAGATGGCCAGAAGGACAGGAACCTCAATATCGATAATATTCCAGAGAGGAGAGACTGGGCTGGCCCGACATTCCATATCCAGGGAAAAATGGATTCCATGGTGCTGGTGGCTCAAACAGAACTGTTGTCATATACGGTATAGACTCGGGATGAACTAGTCTAGAGGAGACATGTGGACCAGCTGGTCACACATCTCACCAATTGGGTGAATGTCCCTCAGAATACTGAGCTGGTCCAGATGGGTCCAATGGTGTCAACTGAGTCATGTATCTCCATTCCAGGGTTAGCTATATCGGGGATCAGACAACAGTGGTGTCACAGGGCAACAACAGCCAATCAGAGAGGAACATACCTGTAGGATAACAGGAATTTCCAGCAGCCTGAGAGACTACAAGAGAAAAGGTTCCTGACATAAGGAGACTATCTTCCAGGAACTGCCAACCCCCTGAGAAACTCATCATGTCAATGTCGTCTAGTAGAATGTCTTGTATAAGTGGGGGATGGTTCTTCTATGGTGCCATGCTGATGTAAATATTCCTGACTATGTCCATATGTTACCTACAATACCTGTTTAATTTTGATAATGGTATTCTAAATGTCTATTAATGAGAGGTTTAAAATAAAAGGGAAGGAGTGTTATGTATGTAGTTGAGGATGCTGCCCCTTTAAGAGAGCTGGTTAGGTGAGCTGGAAGGGCAGAGCTTGGATTCAATCCAGAACCAGCTCTAGAGATATGAGCATTATCAATACAGTGTTTCTGTTCAGATTTACAATATGTCTACCTGGTGCATAATTCCTGTTTTCAAAGGAAGTAACAACATAATTTCTTCACGTATAGAGAGTTGTAGAGTCATGGAGTCCTACAGCTCAGAGAAAGGCCCTTTGGCCCAAACTGGTCCATGCTGACCAAAATGTTCATGCACGCTAACCCCATTTCCCTGCACTTGGTCCATATCCTTCTGAACCTTTCCTATCCATGTATTTGTCCAAATCCCTTTTAAATATTGTTAATGTACCCACCTCAACCACTTCCGCTGGCAGCTCATTCCATATGCGTACCACCCTCTGTGTAAAAAGGTTGCTCCTCAGGTTCCCTTTTATTCTAACCTTAAACTGATGCCCTCTAGTCCTTGATTCCCCAGCCCTGGGAAAAAGACTGAGTGCATTCACCCTATCCATGCCTCTCATGATCTTATGCATCTCTATAAGATCCCCCCTCAGTCTCCTATTCTCTAAAGAATAAAGTCCTAGCTTGTCTAACCTCTCCTTATAACTTAAACCATTGAGTCCAGGCAATATCCTTGTAAATTTTTTCTGCACTCTTTACAGTTTAATAACATCCTTCCTATAACAAGATGACCAAAACTGAACACAATACTCCAAGTTTGGCCTCACCAACATCCCATACAACTGCAACATTACTTCCCAACTTCTATACTTCAGTGCCCTGACTGATGAAGGCCAGTGTGCCAAAAGCCTTCTTCACTGCCCTGTCTCCTGGGACTCTCTTATGAAGTCAGTTAATTATTTTTAGATACTGAATGCCTAATGGAAACTGGCTCCATCACCTAGGAGAACAGAGCACTGTTGTCAGGCAAATTCATCAACAATGGAAAGAAGTTCACAGCCATTCCCCGAGGACATCAAGAACACAGAGCAGGCAGTGGGCAATTGTGTACAAGGAGAAGAGCTTACCTGAGCAAAGGTATAGCGTCAATACTCAAATTATCACATGTCAATGTGCCAGTGTCTTCAAAGGCTGCAACATCTTTATGTGACTCCAGTTTCAGGGAACTGTGCACCTGAACTCCACGATCCCTCTGTTCCATTATACTCCTTAAAGCCCTACTATTCACCATGAAACACCTACCTTGGTTTGACTTTCCAAAATGCAAGACCTCACACTTATCTATATTAAACTCCATTTGCTAGTTCGCAGCCCACTTCCCCAGCTGGTCAAGGCGCTGCTGCAATTTCTGATAACCTTCCTCACTGTCCACGATGCTGCCTATTTAAGTGTCATCAGCAAGCTTACTAATCATGCCTTGGACATTCCCATCCAAATCATTGATATAGGTAACAAACAGTAATGGGCCCAGCATCGACCCCTGAGGCACTCCACTAGTCACAGGCCTCCAATCTGACCAGCATCCTTCCACTATTACCCTCTGCTTCCTACCATCAAGCCAATTTTGTAACCAATTTGCCAGCTCGCCCTGGATTCCATGTGATCTGACCTTCTGGAACAATCTACCATGTGCAGCCTTATCAAAGGCCAAATTGAAATTCATATAGACTACGTCTACCGCCCGGCCTTATTTCAACCTTCCTGGTCATTTTGTCAAAGAACTCTTAACACATTTGTGAGGCATGAAATGTTGTCATTTATCTCAAGAGGGTTGGAATGTAAAAACAGCGATGTGCTTCTGAGACTTTATAAAGCTCTAGTTAGGCCCCATTTAGAATACTGTGTGCAATTTTGGGTCCCACACCTCAGGAAGGACATACTGGCACTGGAGCGTGTCCAGTGGAGATTCACACGATGATCCTGGAATGGTAGGCCTAACATACGATGAACTGCTGAGGATCATTTATTCATTAGAGTTTAAAAGGTTGAGTGGAGATCTAATAGAAACTTACAAGATAATGCATGGCTTAGAAAGGGTGGATGCTGGGAATTTGTTTCCGTTAGATGGGGATACTAGGACCCGTGGGAACAGCCTTAGAATTAGAGGGGGTCAATTTAGAACGGAAATGAGGAGACATTTTCTCAGCCAGAGAGTGGTGGGCCTGTGGAATTCACTGCTATGGAGTGCAGTGGAGACTGGGACATTAAATGTCTTCAAGGCAGAGATTGATAAATTCTTAATCTCGCAAGGAAATAAGGGCTACAGGGAGAGTGTGGGTAAGTGGCGTTGCAATGCCCATCAGCCATGATTGAATGGCAGAGTGGACTTGATGGGCAGAATGGCCTTACTTCCACTCCTATGTCTTATAGTCTTATGGGAGAAAGTGAGGGCTTCAGATGCTGGAGATCAGAGCTTAAAAATGTGTTGCTGGAAAAGCGCAGCAGGTCAGGCAGCATCAAAGGAGCAGGAGAATTGACGTTTCAAGCAAAAGCCCTTCTTCAGGAATGAGGAGGGTGTGCAAAGCAGGCTAGGATAAAAGGTAGGGAGGAGGGACTTGGGGAAGGGGCGTTGGGAATCCGATAGGTGGAAGGAAGTTAAGGTGAGGGTGATAGGCCGGAGAGGGGGTGGAGGAGCAGAGGTCGGGAAGAAGATTGCAGGCCAAGAAGGCGGTGCTCAGTCCAAAGGTTGGGACTGAGATAAGGTGGGGGGCGGGGAAATGAGGAAACTGGAGAAGTCTGCATTCATCCCTTGTGGTTGGAGGGTTCCTAGGCAGAAGATGAGGCGCTCTTCCTCCAGGCATCATGTTGCCATGGTCTGGCGATGGAAGAGGCCAAGGACCTGCATGTCCTTGGTGGAGTGGGAGGGGGAGTTAAAGTGTTCAGCCACGGGGTGGTTGGGTTGATCGGTGCGGGTGTCCCAGAGGTGTTCTCTGAAATGTTCCGCAAGTAGGCAGCCTGTCTCCCCAATGTATAGGAGGCCACATCGGGTGCAACGGATGCAGTAAATGATGTGAGTGGAGGTGCAGGTGAATTTGTGACGGATATGGAAGGATCCCTTGGGGCCTTGAAGGGAAGTGAGGGGGGAGGTGTGGGCGCAAGTTTTGCATTTCTTGTGGTTGCAGGTTTGCCTTTGCCACATCTGCTCCCAGGAGGACCAATTCCAATACCGAACAATCCAGATGGCCTCCTTCTTCAAAGACCGCAATTTCCCCTCAGACGTGGTTGGCCCCCACCCCCACTCCGGCCTATCACCATCACCTTAACCTCCTACCACCTATCGTATTCCCAAAGCCCCTCCCCCAAGTCCCTCCTCCCTACCTTTTATCTTAACCTGCTTGGCACACCTTCCTCATTCCTGAAGAAGGGCTTATGCCCGAAACATCGATTCTCCTGCTCCTTTGATGCTGCCTAACCTGCTGCGCTTTTCCAGCAACACATTTTTAAGCTCTCATAGTCTTATGGTCTATATCCCATCAGGACCAGGAAATGTATCAACTTTCGTATATTTTAATACATCCAACACCTCCTCTCCTGTGACATGGACTGCCTCCAAGATATCACAACTAACTTCCCCAAGTTCCCAAGTCTCCATCTTTTTCTCTATGGTAAATACATAGGAGAAATATACATTGAGAACCTTGCCCATCTCCTGTGATTCTACTCCTACATATCCACTTTGGTCTCTGAGGGGCCCTATACTCTCTCTAGTTATTCGTTTTCCTTAATATATGTAAGGAACCTCTTTGGATTCACCCTAACCTTCTCAATAGGCTATCTCATGCTCCCTTTTCACCTCCTGATTTCCTTCTTCAGTAAATTCCCGTATTCCCTTGATCCACCTGCCTGTTCCTGTGCCATGCCTCTTTTATCCCTAGTCAAAGCCTCAATATCTCTTGATTTGGAGATGCCGGTGTTGGACTGGGGTGTACAAAGTTAAAAATCACACAACACCAGGTTATAGTCCAACAGTTTAATTTGAAGCACACTAGCGTTCGGAGTGCTGCTCCGAAAGTTAGTGCTTCCAATTAAACCTGTTGGACTATAACCTGGTGTTCTGTGATTTTTAACTCAATATCTCTTGTCATCCAGCGCTCCCTATTCCTGCCAACCTTGCCCTTCACTCTCACAGGAACATATCGACCTTGAACTCTAGTTATGTCACTTTTAAAAGCCTCCCACTTGTCAGAGGTCACTTTCCCTGCCAACAAACTATTCCAATCAACCCCTGCAAGCTCCTGTCTAATTCCATCAAAATTCACTTTGCCCCAATTTAGAACTTGAACCTGTGGACGAGTTTTGTCCCTCCCCATAACTATTTTAAGATTAATAGAACTATGGTCACTGGTCCAAAAGTGCACCCCCGCAGTCACCTCCATCACCTGTCCTACCCTATTTCCCAACAATAGGTTGGGTTTTGCCCCTTCCCAAGTAGGATCCTCTATATACTGCTTGAGGAAACTTTCCCGAATGCACTTAACAAATTCCACCCAATCGCAGCCCTTAACGCTCTGGTAGTCCCAGTCTATGGTAGAAAAATTAAAATGCCTTCCTGTGACAACCCTACTGCAACTCCCCAGTATATCCCTGCATATTTGTTCCTCTAATTCCTGTTGACTATTTGGGGGTCAAATATACAACTCCAATAACATCACCATCCCCTTCTTATTTCTTAGCTCCACTTTGCAACTTATCAGAGTCACTTTCCTACCCATGCCACCAATCTATCTACATCACCTTAGAGCTTGTAGCCACCCTCTATACTCTCCAGTACATGGCCAAATTTTGTGTTGTCTGCAAATTTTCCCTATGTGCTCTCTACATTCAAGTCCAAATCATTAATGTATAAAACAAACAGCAGGTGTCCCAACACCGATTCCTGTGGAACACCACTTGAAACAGCTTTCTATTTGTAAGGGGAGCCATCAACAATTACCCCTTGAATCTTGTTACTAAGCCAACTTTGGATCCAATTCAACACATTACCCTGTATCCCATGGGCTTATACTTTATTGACCAGTTTGCCATGTAGGACCTTGTGAAATGCCGTACTAAAATCCATGTCCACGACCCTCATTGATCCTCCTTGTTACTTCCTCAAAGAATTCAATCAAGTTTGTAAAGCATGATCTTCCCTTAACAAAGCCACACTGACTATCCCTAACAAATTCATCCCTTTCAGTTTATCTGATCTCTCAGGATTGATTCTAACAATTTGTCCACCACTGAAGTAAGACTAGTTGGCCTATAATTATTTGGCATTTCCTTTGTACCTTTTTAAACAATGGAACCACATTTGCATTCCTATATCTCGTGAAGATTGGAAAATAATCTCCAGAGCATTTGCTATTTCTCCCTAACACCTTCAATGTTCCAGGGAACAATCCATCCAGCCCTGAGACTTACCCACTTTTAAGGATTCCACCTCCTCAAACACCTCCTCTCTCATTATGATTATTTTGTCCAATATTTCACACTGCTCCTCTTGGATTACTATGCACATTATCCGTTTGTGAGAACCCAGCCAAAAAAATTCATTTGAAATTCTTCCCATAACTTCTGCATCTTCAGACAAGTTCTCTTCTTTATGTCTGATAGGTCCCATTTGTTCCTTAATTATCATTTTGCTCTTTATATACCAGTAAAACAGCTCTGGGGCTTTTGAGGCTATCCCTCCTAGTTCTAGTTTCAGGGATGTTGTTTCTACGAGTGGGTGAAAATAGAACTAGGGGCATCATCTCAAAATAAGGGAGAGCAGATTTAAGATTGAATTAAGGAGGAACATCTTTGCTCAAAGGGTAGTGAATCTGTGGAAGTCCCTGACCAGTGAGGCAGCTGAGGTTACCTCATTGAATATTTTTAAGGCAAAGATAGAGAGAATTTTGAACAGTGAAGGAATTAAGGCTTATGGTGAGCGGGCAGGTAAGTAGAGCTAAGTCTACACAAAGATCAGCCATGATCTTATTGAATGGCCAGATAGAACAAAGAGAACAAAGGAAATTTACAGCCCAGGAACAGGCCCTTCGGCCCTCCAAGCCTGAGCCGATCCAAATGTACTGTCTAAACCTGTCAGTCAATTCCTATGCATTTGTAACCCTCTGCTCCCCACCTACTCATGCATCTGTCCAGATGCATCTTAAATGAATCTACCGTGCCTGCCTCTACCACCTCTGCTGGCAATGCATTCCAAATGCCCACCACCCTCTGTGTGAAGTACTTGCCGTGTGTATCCCCCTTAACCTTTCCACCTCTCACCTTGAAAGCATGACCTCTGGTTATTGAATCCTTCACCCTGGGAAAAAGCTTGTCTCTATCCACCCTGTCTATACTCTTCATGATTTTGTAAACCTCAATCAGATCCCCACTCAATCTCCTTTTTTCTAGTGAAAATAAACCTAACCTACTCAACCTCTCTTCATAGCTAGCACCTTCCATACCAGGCAACATCCTTGTAAATCTTCTCTGCACCCTCTCCAAAGCGTCCACATCCTTTTGGTAATGTGGCGACCAGAACTGTACACAATATTCTAAATGCGGCTGAACCATTGTCTTGTACAATTTTAACATGACTTGCCAGCTCTTATCCTCAATACCCCGTCCAATGAAGGCAAGCAAATGATATGCCTTCTTGACCACTCTATCCACCTGTGCAGCCACCTTCAGGGTACAATGGACCTGCACTCCCAGATCTCTCTGCCCATCAACTTTTCCCAAGGCTCTTCCATTCATTGTATAATTTGCTCTTGAATTAGACTTGCCAGAATGCATCACCTCACATTTGTCTGGATTGAAAGCTGTCTGCCACTTTTCCACCCAACTCTCCAGTCTATCTATATTCTCCTGTATTCTTTGACAGTCCCTTATTCTTTCTGCTACTCTACCTATCTTTGTGTCATCTGCAAACTTGCTGATCATACCAACAGTGCCCTCTTCCAGATCATTTATGTATATCACTAACAACAGTGGCCCCAACACTGACCCCTGTGGAACATCACTGGTCACCTTTCTCCATTTCAAGAAACTGCCTTCAACTGCTACTCTGTCTCCTGTTTGCTCAACCAGTTCTTTATCCACCTAGCTAGAACACCCTGCACACCATGTGACTTCACTTTCTCCATTAGTCTACAATGGGGAACCTTATCAAACGACTTACTAAAGTCCATGTGTATGACATCAACAGCCCTTCCTTCATCGAACAACTTGGTCACTTCCTAAAAGAACTTTATTAAGTTGGTAAGGCACTATCTCCCCACCATAAAACCATGTTGCCTATCACTGAGACACTCATTCTTTTCTAAATATAAACAGATCCTATTTCTTAGTATCCTCTCTAGCAACTTACCCACCACCGATATCAGGTTCACTGGTCTGTAGTTACCCGTAATATCCCTACTACCCTTCTTGTACAGGGGGACAACATAAGCTACCCTCCAGTCCTCTGGTACCTCACGTGTATTTAAGGATGCCACAAAGATATCAGGCAGGGCCCCAGCTATTTCCTCTCTCGCCTACCTCAGCAACCTGAGATAGATCTCTTCTGGTCCTGGGGATTTGTCCACCTTAATAACCTCTAGTCTACCCAACACATCTTCCCTCCTTATGCCAACGTGATCCAGACTAATCAAACTTCTATCTCTAATCTCAAGATTCATCATGTTCCTCTCCTCGGTGAACACTGATGCAAAGTAATCATTCAGAATCTCACCCATTCTCTCAGGTTCGGCATATAGCCTGCCTTCATTATCTTTTAGTGAACCAATCCTTTCTCTAGTTACCCGCTTGCTTCTTAAAGAAGAATAAAATGCTTTGGGATTTTCCTTAATTCTGCTCGCTAAATCTATTTCATGACCCCTTTTAGCCCGCTTGATTCCTTCTTTAAGCCTTGTCCTACTCTTCCGATTTTCCTCCAGGGCCTGTTCTGTTCTTGGCTGCCTTGACCTTATGTACGCTTCCCTTTTCCTCTTGGCTAGTTGTACAATTTCTCCTGTCATCCACGGTTCACAAATCTTGCCCTTCCTATCCTTTGCCTTCAGCGGGACATGCCTATCCTGCACTATCTTTAACCTATCTTTGAAAGCGTCCCACATCTCAAATATGGACTTCCCTTCAAATAGCATCCAATCCACATTTCCCAGCTCCTGCCTAATTTTGATATAATTGGCTTTGGCCCAGTTTAGTACTCTTCCCTGAGGACCACTCTCTTCTTTATCTACGAGTATTCTAAAACTTACAGAATTGTGGTCACTGTTCCCAAAGAAATCCCCATCGCAACTTCTACCACCTGTCCTGGCTTGTTCCCCAGTACCAGGTCCAATATGGCCCCTTCCCTCATCGGAGTATTGACATACTGCTCTAGAAAACTCTCCTGGATGCTGCTTACAAATTCTATCCCATCCAGACCTCTGACGCTAAGTGTATCCCAGTCAATGTTGGGAAAATTAAAATCCCCCATCACCACTACCCTATTGCCACTACATCTTTCCATAATCTGTTTACCTATTTGTTCTTCTACCTCCCACTCACTGTTGGGAGGCCTGTAATACAGCCCCAATAATGTAACTGCATCCTTCTTATTTCTCAGCTCCACCCATAATGCCTCACTACCCAAGCTCTCCATAGTGTCCTCCTTTAGCACAGCAGTGATATCATCCCTGACCAGCAATGCAACTCCTCCTGCCCTTTTACTTCCATCCCTGTCCTGTCTGAAGCGTCTATATCCTGGAACATTTAGTTGCCGATCATCATGCCCTTCCTTCAACCAAGTCTCTGTGATGGCAATAATGTCATACTCCCAGGCACCGATCCAAGCCCTAAGTTCATCTGTCTTACACATTATCCTCCTTGCATTAAAGTAGATGCATTTCAGGTCACCAGTTATTTTGCGCTTACCTGCTCTCTGTCTACTCTTCCCTTTATTAGTGCAATCTTCATAATTCTTACAGTCTCTAGTCTCCACCTCGCTGCCTACTTATTTTCTCTTCTGGTTCCCAGTCCCCTGCCACATTAGTTTAAAACCTCCTCAAAAGCAGTCGTAAAATCTCCCCCAAGGACATTGGTTCCAGTCTGGTTCAGATGTAGGCCGTCCCTTTTGTTCTAGTCCCACCTTCCCCAGAACCGGTCCCAATGTCCAACAAATCTGAACCCCTCCCTCCTACACCATCTCTCAAGCCACATGTTCATTATGCCTATTTTTTCATTTCTACACTGGCTAGCACGTGGCACTGGTAGTAATCCTGAGATCACTACCTTTGAGATCCTCCTCTTTAACTTCTCTCCTAGCTCCCTGAATTCTTCTTTCAGGACCTCATCTCGTTTTCTACTTACATCTTTGGTGCTTATATGCACCAAGACAACTGGCTGTTCACCCTCCCCAGTTGATCGGTGACATCCCTGACCCGAGCACCTGGGAGGCAACATACCATCCGGGAGTCCCGTATTCGGCCACAGAGCCGCTTATCTACTCCCCGTATAATAGGATCCCCGATGACTATGGCCTACTCCTGCTCCTGGTTTTTCTGTTCCTATGTTTCTTCATCTTGCTTGCTAATATTTGCTCATGCTCTCTCTTTGATTTCACTTTTTTTTACTTGATCTCTGTGTTTTCTATGTTCCTCCTGGCTATCTGCAGTGTTGAGTATTTTGTGATAATCATCAGCTTTCTTTTTTTGTTTAATATTCCCTGTGTTTTTATAGATAGCCATGGGGGTCTAGATTTGACATTCTTATTTGTGGAGGGAACATGTCTGCTTTGTTGCATAAGGGATCTCATTATTTAGCACATCCCACTGGTTTCCCATTGATTGATCCTTTCATGGTCCTGTCCCATCCACCTGAGTCAAATCACCTCTCAGTTTTGTAAAATTTGCTTTTCCCCAGTTAAATATTTTTCCTCCTGATTTATTTCTTTCCTTTTCCACAACAATACTAAATCTAACTGAATTGTGGTCACTATCTCTGACATTGTCATCCAATGTCACTTCACCCACTTGCTCATCTTCATTCCCTAAATCTAAATCCAGAATTGTGTCTCCTCTCATTGACCTTGTATTGTTTAAAAAGATTTCCTAGGCACAGGACATGAATGTTTCACCCTCTGTGCTCCTTTATGTTGAAATCCAGTTGATATTATCATCATTGTTATCCTACTATTCCTGCCCTGCTATTGCTACAGGCAGAAGTTTGTCTACATGTTCTTCTATATTCCTCTCACTATTTGGGAGACTGTAATATTGTCCTAATACTGTGACTGCCTATTGTTTACTCCTAAGCTCAACCCACGAGGCCTCATTTGTTAATATGGTTAGTATATAATCCTTTCTCATAACTGTAATTGATTCTTTAATCAATACTGTTAACCTCCTATTCCTCCCCCTCCCCTCCCCCCCCCCCCCCCCCCCCCCCCCCACATTCTTTACATTACCCACTCTCTCCTGCCTGAAAACTCTATCTCTAGGGATATTGAGGTGCCATTATTGCAGCTCCTTTAACTAGGTTTCTGTTATAACAACGGCATCATGCTGTCATGTATCTATCTGTCCTCAATTCATCTGTCCTGTTTATAATACTTCTTGCATTGATTTATATACAGCTCAACCCCATCAATTTCTTTTGCTGGATGCTTTTTAATTCTCATTTCATTTGCCTTTCTGAGTCATTGATTGGTTTGGTGAAAGGTTCTAAACACTGGCATCAACATCTTATAGAGTTTCCTTTTGAATTTTTTGCTGTTTGACAGCCAATGATCACATGGACATTTCTCTAAACTGAAGTGTTTACTATTATCCCCCTTTTCAGAACTATTTTGATATTAAAGGATATGTTAAAACAATCATCTTGTAAATTTGCACGCTCATATGATATTAACGTCACTGACAGTGCAGAACTTGCTCAGTACTTCAGTAACATACTTAGATTTGACACTCAGGTCCCTGGTATGTCATTTTAATCCAAACCTTCTCGACTCAAGCAAAGACACCTACACACTGGGCTACAATCCACACAGGTGCCAGATCCCATGGCAATATTTAAAGATCAGGGGAGGTTTATCTAATTGCTTGGGCCACCATTCATAATGTGTTGCTGGAAAAGCGCAGCAGGTCAGGCAGCATCCAAGCAGCAGGAGAATCGACGTTTCGGGCATGAGCCCTTCTTCAGCTCATGCCCGAAACGTCGATTCTCCTGTTCCCTGGATGCTGCCTGACCTGCTGCGCTTTTCAAGCAACACATTTTCAGCTCTGATCTCCAGCATCTGCAGTCCTCACTTTCCTCACCATTCATAATGCAGACAATATAGCAAGAACATATTCTGAGGGTGATCAATCATTCATTTGCTGTGAGAGTGTCTTGCTGGGTCTGCTTTTAAAACAACTCTTCAGATCCTGGAATACTTTGATTATGTGATAAATGTGTGCTCTTTACTTAGAAGCTGCAAGTGGACAAACGTTTTGATTAGCCAAAATTAAAACAATTGTCCAAATTGAATGAAACAACAACATTGAAGTGTTGAATGAATGCGCTCAACAGTCAACAGGCTGTAAGACCACTTTAATTGTCCCTCCAGGGGAAGATAACAGAGTCACAGCTGAATAAATCTAAATAATTAAACGGTTTAGAGGTTGTGTATGCAGTGCCTGATTAGCATGAGATTCTAGTCGGAATGAAACAATGGACCATCTTCCTGATGTCTCCTTATGTGGCTCATTGACAAACTGTTTTGATCGCACCCTTGTGAAATGTGAATGGACTTTTACAACATTAAAGTCATTATATAAACATAACAGAAAGAAAGGTTTTGTGCTTCATAAGTGGTACAGCTAGAAATAAAAGCTAAGCCTCTTTAGCTGAGTGAATGAGAATGAGTAAATTATTTAAAATATATTACCCCAGAATGTGCAGGAATTGGTATATTTCCTTCACACTTTGGCTTGAAATTCTCTTGCATCTCAAAAACTGTTGGAATTGACAACAGCTCGTCATTGTAAATATCATGCCTCTTTAGCTTTAAAGAGTTTGTCTGTATGTTTGTAATAAAATCCTTTTCTGGACTTAAAGGTAAACATAATGCTTTCGAGACATAGAAAAGGATGTAGAAGCTTTGGAAAAAGTTCAGAGGAGATTTATTAGGATGTTGCCTGATATGGAGGGAAAGTCTTATGAGGAAAGGCTGAGGGACTTGAGGCTGTTTTTGTTAGCAAGAAGAAAGTTGAGAAGTGACTTAATAGATACATATAAGATAATCAGAGAGTTAGATAGGATGGATTGTGTGAGCCTTTTTCCTTGGATGGTGATGGCTAGCACGAGGGGACATAGCTTTAAATTGAGGGGTAATAGATATAAGACAGATGTCAGAGGTAGTTTCTTTATTCAGAGAGTAGTAGAGGCATGGAACGCATTGCCTGCAACAGCAGTAGACTCGCCAACTTTAAGGGCATTTAAATGGTCATTGGATAGACATATGGATGAAAATGGAATAGTATAGGATAGATGGGTTTTGGATCGGTTTCACAGGTCAGTGCAACATCAAGGGCCAAAGGGTCTATAATGTGCTGTATGTTCTATGTTCCAACTCAGCACTAAGAACCCTGGCACTGAAAGTGGTTACATACTTCTAGAATCAGTTCTTTATACTCTGCTGGGTGGATGGGTCTTGTGATGTCAGTTAACTCTTGCAGGTACCAGATGTTTTGTACAACTCTTCTCATTTCTCACTTAACTTTCTAATTACTTTAAAATTGTGTCCTCTGATGATTGACCTTCTGCCGATTGAAACTACTCCTCCCTTCAGCTTCTATTGGAATCCCCATTTACAAGCTGGAAGATTTCCAAATACTCACAAACCTTGGAGGAAAAAGGTCTCCCTATCTCTATCTTAAATGGGCTACCCCTGGTTTTTGTACAGTGACTCCTTGTTTTAGATCCTTCCAAATAACTTTCACACCAAACCTGTTAAGTCTCTTCATGATATTATATTTCAACCAAATTGCCTCCTAGTCTTCTATGCCCCAATGGGTATAAGGAGCAAGACATAAGAATATTCTTGAAGCTGTGACAAGCAATGTGGATAATGAGGATTCTGTAGATATGGTGTATCGAGACTTCCAGAAGGCATTTGATAAGGTGCTGCACAAAAGGTAAATACGCAAGATAAGATCACACACACCTAGAGATAATTTATTAGTTTGCATAGAGGATTGATGAACTAACAGAAAGCAGAGAATTGGGATTTTTTTCTTTAGAATGTAGGAGACTTAGGGAGAACCTTATAGAGGTGTGTAAGATAATTAGAGGCATGGATAGGGTAAATGCACTCAGTCTTTTTCCCAGGGTTGGGGAATGAAGGACTAGAGGGCATTAGTTTAAGGTTAGAGGGGAAATAATAAAATGCAACCCTAGGGGCAACGTTTTTTACACAGAGGGTAGTACGCATATGGAATGAGTTGCCAGCGGAAGTGGTTGAGGAGAGTACCTTAACAATATTTAAAAGTAATTTGGACAAATACATGGATAGGAAAGGATTAGAGGGATATGGGCCAAGTGCAGGGAAGTGGGGGTTAGCGTGGATGGACGTTTTGATCGGCATGGACCAGTTTGGGCCAAAGGGCCTGTCTCCATGTTGTAGGAATCAGTGACTCAATAAGGAGGAACTACTTCACTTAAAGTGTCTTGAATCTGAGAAATTCACAACTTTAGAGGGCAGTAGATGATCAGTCATGGAGTAAATTTAGGAAGAAGATAGGGTTTTAATAAGGAATTGCTTGAAGGTTATGGAGAGCAAGCAGGAAAGTAGAGTTGAAGCTGAGATGAGATCAACCATCATTGTATCAAATGATGGAACAGTCTCAAGGGGGTGAATGGTCTACACCTGCTCCTAGTTCTTATGTTAACATAGATAATAGAACATAGAAAAGTACAGCACAGAACAGGTCCTTTGGCCCACGATGTTGTGTAAAATAAAATAACCTAACCGACACGCCCCTCAACTCACTGCTATCCATGTGCATGTCCAGCAGCTGCTGAAATGTCCCCAATTACTCTGCTTCCACCACCACCGCTGGCAACGCATTCCATGCATTCACAACTCTCTGTGTAAAAGAACCTACCTCTGACGTCTCCTTTATACCTTCCTCCTAACACCTTAAAACTATGACCCCTCATGGCAGTCAATCCTGCCCTGGGGAAAAGTCTCTGGCTATCGACTTAATCCATGCTTCTCATTACCTTGTATACCTTGATCAGGTCACACCACTTCCTCCTTGCTCTCTCTCTCGAGAAAAGTCCAAGCTTAGTCAACCTCTCTTCGTAAGACAAGCCCTACAGTCAAGGCAGCATCCTGGTAAATCTTCTTTGCACTCTCTCCAAAGCCTCTGCATCTTTCCTATAGTAGGGGGACCAGAACTGGACACAATATTCCAAGTGTGGTCTCACCAGGGTCTTGTGGAGCTGCAGCAAAATCTCGTGGATTTTAAACTCAATCCCCCTGTTGATGAAAGCCAAAACACCATATGCTTTCTTAACAATCCTATCCACTTGGGTGGCAACTTTGAGGGATCTATGTACTTGCACACCCAGATCCCTCTGTTCCTCCACACTGCCAAAAATCCTGTCTTTAATCCTATATTCAGCATTCGAATTTGACCTTCCAAAATACATCACTACGCATTTATCCAGGTTGAACTCCATCTGCCATCTCTCAGCCCAGCTCTGCATCCTGTTTATGTTGCACTGCAGCCTGCAATAGCCCTTGATACTATCGACAACACCTCCAACCTTTGTGTCATCTGCAAATTTACTAACCCACCCCTCAACTTCCTCATCCAAGTCATTCCACCTTCAGTCATTACACCTCCAGGCAGAATACTTTCCATCTCAACCACTCGCTACCTTCTGTCAGCCAGCCAATTCTGAATCCAGATAGCCAAATCTCCCTGTATCCCATACTTCCTGACTTTATGAATGAGTCTACCATGGGGAACCTAATCAAATTCCTTGCTGAAGTCCATATACATCACATCCACTGCTCGACCTTCGTCGACCTGTCTTGTCACCTCCTCAAAGAACTCAATAAGATTTGTGAGGCATGACCTGCCCCTCACAAAGGCATGCTGACTGCCTTTAATCACGCTATGCTTTCCCAAATAGTCATAAATCCTATCCCTCAGAATTCTTTCCAAAACCTTGCTGACCACAGACGTAAGACTGACTGGTCTGTAATTGCCAGGGATTTCCCTATTCCCCTTCTTGAAAAAAGGAACAACATTCACATCCCTCCAATCCTCCAGTATGATTCCTGTGGAGAGTGAGGAAGAAAAAATCTTTGCCAATAGCTTAGCAACCTCCTTTCTCACTTCTCGGAGCAGCCTAGATTAAATCTGGTCTGGCCCTGGGGACATATCAACCTTAATGTTAGCCAGAATTTCCAGTACATCAACTTCATCGATCTCGATCTGTTCAAGCCTGTCTCCCAGCTCCTCAAAGTTCTCATTCACAACAAGATCCCTTTCCTTAGTGAAAATAGAAGCAAAAAAACTCATTTAGGGCTTCCCCCTATCTGCTCAGACTCCATCTACAAGTTTCCTACGCTATCACTGGTCGGCCCTACCTTCTCCCTGATCATTCTCTTATTCCTCACATATGAGTAAAATGCCTTTGGGTTCTCCCTTAACTTGCCTGCAAAGCCTTTATCATGCCCCCTCCTGGCTCTCCTCAGTCTAATTTTGAGCTCCATTGTACTAAGCCTGTAATCCTCTAAAGCTGTGCTAGATCCTTGCTTCCTCTACCTTATGTAAGCTGCCTTCTTCCTTTTGACAAGAAGCTCCTCTGTTCTCATCTTCCAAGGCTCCTTAATCTTACCTCTTCTTGCCTGTCTCAGAGTAATAAATTTATGCATCACTTGCAACAACTGCTCCTTAAACAGTCTCCATATGTCTGTTGTGCCCTTTCTGTGGAATAATTGCCAAAAGTCTAGACCCATTCAAGATTTCTTCAAAAACAAACCTATCGTGCCAAATATTAATTCAGTGAACCTTCCCTGAGTTGTTTCCAATGTATTAATATTCTTAAATGAGATGACCAGTACTGAACACAGTACTCCAAATGTGGTCTCAATAGTACCCATTTTATTTGAAGCATAAACTCCTGATGTTTGTTTTCAATTCGCTTTGAAATAAATGCTAACATTCTCTTCGCTTTTCTAATTATTTTCTGTAGCTACACCTTAATCATCTATAATTCATGCACAAAGACATCCAACCCCTCTTCATCTCAGAGCTCTGAATGTCTTACCATTTAGGTAACATGGTTTTTATTCATCTTGATAAAACAGATAATTTCACATTTTCCCATATTATACCTCATTTTCTAAGTCCTTGCCCATTCTCTTGACCTCTTGGTGATCATTCTGGAACTGTGATGTACAGCTGCATTTAACTTGTTTATACTGGGCTCAGAATTAAAGTAACTGTGAAAGTAAAGGAAGTTTTCACTAACTTTAGACAAGGTAAACAAGCTGTACTGAAATAACACAAAGAACTGTGGATGCTGGAAATCAGCAACATAAACAAAAATTGCTGAAGAAACTCAGCAGGTCTGGCAGCATCTGTAGAGAGAAAACATAATTAATGTCTTATGTCAAGTGACCCTTCTACAGAACAGACCCTCCTTGCTTAGTTTAATTTTCGCACTGTCACTACAAAGAGTACAAACACAGGGAGCATTGTGCAGCTTGTAAACAGAATGTGATTTCACATAGAGTGTGTTTGGTTAACAGTGAATTAATGAGGAAGGGAGGAGGATCTTTCCTTTAAATCACTTTCTTCAATGTCCAGTACATCTACTTCACTGCAGTGGTTGGTGAGTAACTGGTGAGTAACTGGTAACCCATTCTATTTGTGATAAGTATTCAACACAATTAAACTATGGCAGGATAGCTTGGCTGAGTGGAATGCATAGCCTGTGGAATATGGGAAGTCACAGTTACAGCATAAGTCTGAGGCAAACAGATCTGCAGGAAATGTCACTGTCTGCACAAGCCAGGGCTTCAGGTTTTAGAGCAACAGCAGGGCTGGAGTCATTGTTGTTCATCTGTGAGACCAAGGATGACATGACAGCATATTTAGGGAGGTGATCATGTTAATGTTTTGGGATGTGCCGGCAAATAAGAAACAGGTGATTGCCAGACAATCTGAAAGGCAAATTTCAGTCATGCAGGAATTTAATTCCTTCTTTAGGTTCTGTCACAATGTTGGTCTTTTTACGAAGTTACTATGCCACTGAGTTTTTTTTCCTGAGTGGGCGTAATTGGCCAAGCTTCAACTAGGCTGGATTTGAAAGGTGTATTTAGGCACTTTTTGTTTACCCCTAACAGATAATCCCGCCGGCCTCAGACTTTCATGTTTTAAAACGCCGGCTACAATCAAAGGGGCGTGGCCAGCTAGATAAGATCGATTAGATGAGAGCTTTTGATTCAGTTCAGCAGCAGTGTGTGTGAAGAAAAGCTGCTGGTTCTCTCCCTCCTTCTGCCCTTCTGACTTTGTAACCTATCAGCTTTTTATGTCATTTTTACTCTTTGTGTGAAGGGGTCAGTTTATGGGGATTGCTGCAAGTATTTTCAGAACAGCATCATTAAGTCTGGATAGGCTGTCGGGTTTTTGGATAGGATAAGCTAGCCGGTATTCTATTTTCTGTTCTTTGTGGTTCATTCCGTAATTTTGTAAATAAATTCTGTTTGTTTAAAATGTGGCAGTTAAATCAGTTAATTCATTTCAGGAATATCCACTATACACATACCTAAAACAAATAGCAAAGTTACATTCTGGGCTACCTGCTTAAAAATGTTTTGAGGGGTCGGGCCTGGTCCATAACAGATTGTGGCTCTTTGTGGGATTTGTTTGTTGTTCCAAATTGGGATTTGGGATTCGAATTGTTTGGACTTGGAGGCAGCGAGTCGTAGTTGTTAGTATCTTTATTCTGGGTGTTGATCTGGTTGGTTTAAACAGTGCTGGGATAGCCATGGCTCTTTCACTCACCAAACATTTTCTGGTGGGGTGCGAGGGTTCTACAAAAGGTGGTTAAGACCAAGCTGCAGGAATGAATAGACAAGCTGGAGTTGGAGCTACCTGCTAACGCGAGAAAGATGAAATGATTACAGCAATAGTTCAGCATTTAAACTTGCTGGAAACACCATCAGATCTATAGGAATGGTAAAAATACAATTGGAAATGAAGCAGCTTGAGTTAGAGGTGAGAGATAAGGAAAGGGCAGCAGAAATTAAACTGTTTGAGTTACGATTAAAAGCAGAAGAGAAAGAAAAAGAGAGTTTGAACTTCAGAAAATGACACTCTGAAAGGAAAATCAGCTTAAAAGGATGGAGATTAAGGCTGAGGGTAGGCTTATTGAGGAAGTAGCTGAAAATGTGTTGCTGGAAAAGCGCAGCAGGTCAGGCAGCATCCAAGGAACAGGAGAAAACGTTGATTCTCCTGTTCCTTGGATGCTGCCTGACCTGCTGCGCTTTTCCAGCAACACATTTTCAGCTCTGATCTCCAGCATCTGCAGTCCTCACTTTCTCCTCCTTATTGAGGAAGTAGGCAAACTCATATGGAACAGCGGAGATTTAAAACAGCAAGGTTAGCAGCTGAAGTGGCTGATGATTATGAGCTGGTCCATAAAACATGGTTTGGCTTCCAGAATCAATTTCAGTCCCTGAGGGATAGAAATTGGGGAAAAGAGAAATCCTCATGTGGAAAGGGAAAGGTAGATCTCAGTGAAGATCATAAGGATAACTCACAGAGTGAAAAAAGAAATTCTTGAAGGGGACAAAGAAGGGAAAAAGCTCCACTGTTTTCATTGTAATAAAGTGGGCCACATGAAATCACAGTGTTGGTGGGCTAGGAGCAAGCCCAATGTAGGAAAACAGGACAAGTCTGGAAGTTTTGTTGGAATGATAACAGAAAGCACAGTGGAAGCCAGAAAGCTGAATCAGAGTGTACAGGCTGATTGGAGGTTGATTAAGGAGGAAGTGCCAGATCTGTTGGTATGATCAGCAAGTTTGCAGATGACACGAAGATTAGTGGAGTAGTAGAAAGCATAAGGACTGTCAGAGAATACAGGAGGATATAGATAGACTGGAGAGTTGAGCAGAAAAGTGGCAGATAGCTTTCAATCCAGACAAATGTGAGATGATGCATTTAGGTAAGACTAATTCTAGAGTGAATTATACAATGAATGGAAGAGCCTTGGGAAAAGTTGGTGGGCAGAGAGAGATCTGGGAGTGCAGGGTCCATTGTACCCTGAAGGTTGCTGCACAGGTGGATAGAGTGATCAAGAAGATATATGGTATACTTGCCTTCATTGGACGGGGTATTGAGTATAAGAACTGGCCAGTCATATTAACGTTGTATAAGACATTGGTTCGGCCCCAGTTAGAACACAGTGTACAGTTCTGGTCGCCACTTTACCAAAAGGATGTGGACACTTGGGAGAGGGTGCAGAGAAGGCTTACGAGGATGTTAGGAGAAAGTGAGGACTGCAGATGCTGGAGATCAGAGCTGAAAAATGTGTTCCGCTCCAACCCCAACCTCACTATCAAATCGGCAGACAAGGGAGGCGCAGTGGTAGTTTGGCGCACCAATCTTTACACCGCTGAGGCTAAACGCCAGCTTGCGGACACCTCCTCCTACTGCCCCCTTGACCATGACCCCACCTCCCACCACCAAACCATCATCTCCCAGACCATCCTTAACCTCATCTCCTCAGAGGATCTCCCATCCACTGCCTCCAACCTCATAGTCCCACAACCCCGCACCGCCCGTTTCTACCTCCTGCCCAAAATCCACAAACCTGACTGCCCCGGCCGACCCATTGTCTCAGCCTGCTCCTGCCCCACTGAACTCATCTCTACATACCTCGACACGGTCCTGTCCCCCTTAGTCCAAGAACTCCCCATCTACGTTCGGGACACCCCTCACGCCCTCCACCTCCTCCATGATTTTTCGCTTCCCCGGGCCCCAATGCCTTATCTTCACCATGGACATCCAGTCCCTATACACCTCCATC
Organism: Chiloscyllium plagiosum; assembly: GCF_037043375.1. Lineage (NCBI taxonomy): Eukaryota > Metazoa > Chordata > Chondrichthyes > Orectolobiformes > Hemiscylliidae > Chiloscyllium > Chiloscyllium plagiosum. The sequence continues at coordinate 551,237 of NW_028270156.1, forward strand.
CCCCATCACGAAGCCTCAAAACCCTCCGCTTCTTCCTTTCTGGCCGAACCAACCAGTACCCTTCCACTGACACCCTCCTTCGACTGACTGAACTGGTCCTCACTCTGAACAACTTCTCTTTCCAATCCTCCCACTTCCTCCAAACCAAAGGAGTAGCCATGGGCACCCGCATGGTCCCCAGCTATGCCTGCCTATTCGTCGGATATGTGGAACAGTCCATTTTCCGCAACTACACTGGCCCCACCCCCCACCTTTTCCTCCGCTACATCCATGACTGTATTGACGCCACCCCGTGCTCCCACGAGGAGGTTGAACAGTTCATCCACTTTACTAACACCTTCCACCCCGACCTCAAATTTACCTGGACCGTCTCAGACTCCTCCCTCCCCTTCCTAGGCCTCTCCATTTCTATCTCGGACGACCAACTCAACACAGACGTTTACTATAAACCGACCGACTCCCACAGCTACCTAGACTACACCTCCTCCCACCCTGCCCCCTGTAAAAACGCCATCCCATATTCCCAATTCCTTCGCCTCCGCCGCATCTGCTCCCAGGAGGACCAATTCCAATACCGAACAAACCAGATGGCCTCCTTCTTCAAAGACCGCAATTTTCCCCCCAGACGTGGTTGACGATGCTCTCCACCACATCTCCTCCACTTCCCACTCCTCCGCCCTTGAACCCCGCCCCTCCAATTGCCACCAGGACAGAACCCCACTGGTCCTCACCTAACACCCCACCAACCTCCAGATACATTGTATCATCCTTCGTCATTTCCGCCTCCTCCAAACAGACCCCACCACCGAGGATATATTTCACTCCCCTCCGCTATCAGCATTCCGGAAAGACCACACCCTCCGCAACTCCCTTGTCAGGTCCACACCCCCCACCAACACAACCTCCACTCCCGGCACCTTCCCTTGCAACCGCAAGAAATGCAAAACGTGCGCCCACACGTCCCCCCTCACTTCCCTCCAAGGCCCTAAGGGATCCTTCCATATCTGTCACAAATTCACCTGCACCTCCACACACATCATTTACTGCATCCGCTGCCCCCGATGTGGCCTCCTATATATTGGGGAGTCAGGCCGCCTACTTGCAGAATGTTTCAGAGAACACCTCTGGGACACCCGCACCAACGAACCGAACTGCCCCGTGGCTGAACACTTTAACTCCCCCTCCCACTCCGCCAAGGACATGCAAGTCCTTGGCCTCCTCCATCGCCAGACCATGGCAACACGATGCCTGGAGGAAGAGCGCCTCATCTTCCGCCTAGGAACCCTCCAACCTCAAGGGATGAATGCAGATTTCTCCAGCTTTCTCATTTCCCCTCCCCCCATCTTATCTCAGTCCCAACCCTTGGACTCAGCACCACCTTCTTGACCTGCAATCTTCTTGCCGACCTCTCCGCCCCCACCCTCTCTCCCTCACCTTAACCTCCTTCCACCTATCGCATTCCCAATGCCCCTCCCCCAAGTCCCTCCTCCTTACCTTTTATCTTAGCCTGCTTGGCACACCCTCCTCATTCCTGAAGAAGGGCTTATGCCCAAAACGTTGATTCTCCTTCTCTTTGGATGTTGCCTGTCCTTACGAGGATGTTGCCTGGTATGGAAGGTGCTAGCTATGAAGAAAGGTTGAGTAAGTTAGGTTTATTTTCATTAGAAAAACGGAGATTGAGGGGGGACCTGATTGAGGTTTATAAAATCATGAAGGGTATAGACAGGGTAGGTAGAGACAAGCTTTTTCCCAGGGTGAAGGATTCAATAACCAGAGATCATGCTTTCAAGGTGAGAGGTAGAAGGTTTAAGGGGGATACACAAGGCAAGTACTTCACAGAGAGGGTGGTGGGCGTTTGGAATGCATTGCCAGCAGAGGTGGTAGAGGCTGGCACGGTAGATTCATTTAAGATGCGTCTGGACAGATGCATGAGTAGGTGGGGAGCAGAGGGATACAGATGCTTAGGAATTGACCGACAGGTTTAGACAGTACATTTGGATTGGCTCAGCCTTGGAGGGCCGAAGGGCCTGTTCCTGGTCTGTAAATTTTCTTTGTTCTTTGACTATTGCTAGAAAAGGTACTGGTAACAGGAATTCATGGTGAGACAAAAAGTGCTAAATTATGTAAAGTGTTATGGACTAGGTGAGACCACTCAAAATATTCCTGAGCAGGTAACCTAGACCATAACTTTGCAATTTGTTTCGGTAAGTGTACAGTGAAAATTACGAGTAAGCTAGCTAGGTTGACTACTAGGTTTGAAAACAGATAGAAATTTATTCACAAAATTATACAATGAAACACAAAGAATAGAACTCAGTCTATTCAAACTAGACTTAATTATGCTGTTCCAATAGTCCCAATAAGCAAACCTCCTTGAAAACCAGTGGAAATGGGACAGGTGCTTATAGGTTGAAGTTAGAAAGGCAGAAGGAGAGAGAGTTTCCACACAAGTCACTGTTGAACTCCCAACTTGTTGTAGACTGAACTACTCAGCTAGAGCGCTAACCACTCCCCTTTCATTATACAGGTCATTTCTATATCATGACTACTTTGGCCTGAAGTCTCATTTGTTTACATATAAACACAAGTCCTCTCAAAATCCTTTTCATCTGTGTACCAAACCTGACTGATTGGAGCCCGGCCTGGTTTATTACCCCTCTGTAAAAAAATCAAGGACACAGTGTCCTTGAGAAAAGGGACAGCTTTTAGCAAAAAAGTGCACCAGCTTTGTGACAAAAGTGAGGCTAGAGAGTCCAGAGTAGAGTGGAGAATTTGTGGTAGGAGTATTGGACAAACTTTCAGCTCCAGGTATACAATGTGTCTTTTCAAATCATATAGCTGTTTCACCGGTAGGTGTGCCACCTACTGTAGTTAAAAAGTCAGTGGAGACTCAGGTAACATAAGCAAAGCAGGACTCTTATCTGAGAATCTTTCCTGATTGTTAGTAACAAGGTTACAAAGTCACCAGTTGAAGCAGGAGCGATTAAAGGGTACAGGTAAGGAAGCTGAAGTGGCATTAGCAGAGACTGTGTTCGATCAGAAAGTTGAGACAAAACAAGAGCAAATAGGTTATCATGTAAATATCTTTAGCTCTGCAAAACGCAATGAGTTACAGCAGAAAGATGAAAATTTAAAGAAGTTTTATCAAAAGGCATATACAGCGAGGGAATATGAATGTATCCATGAGTGTTATTACCTGAAAAATGATGTCTTAATGAGGAAACGGAGATCATCACGTATTCAAGCAGGTGAGAAATGGGCAGAAATTCATCAAATTTTCTTGCCAGTGGGGTATAGAAGGGAGCTGTTGCAAGTGGTGCATGACCTAACACTTGGAGGTCATTTAGGAGTGAGGAAAGCACAGGCTAAAATCCAAAGATATTTCTACTGGCCTGGACTGCGCAAGGATATAATTAAATTTTGCCAGATGTGTCATATATGTCAGCTAATCAGAAAACCACAGGCAGGATTAAAACCTGCATCTTTAATACCTATTCTAGCATTTGACCAACCTTGTACATGAATCTTAATTGATTGCATTGGTCTCCTACATCAAGCAAAAGGTGGGAATCAGTATTAGTTAACAATAATGGATGTATCAACTAGATTTCCAGAGGCCATTCCATTACATAACATCACAGCTAAAAGGATTGTAGAGGAATTACTCAAATGTTTTACTAGATACGGACTACCCACAGAGATACATTCAGATCAAGGGTCAAACTTCACATCAAAATTATTCAAGGGAAGTTATGGATAGCTTAGAAATAAAACAATTCAAATCTACTGCGTACCATCCAGAATCACAGTGAGCGCGAGAAAGGTGGCATCAAACATTAAAGACCATGTTGAGGGCTTATGGTCAGGACTATCCAGATGCCTGGGATAAGGGAAGTTAGTTTGTATTATTTGCGATCAGATATGCACCAAATAAATCAACCAAATTCAGTCCATTTGAATTAATTTTGGGGCATGAAGTGAGAGGACCATTAAAATTGATTAAGGAGAAATCAGTAAGTCAGAATTCAGAGTTGGACTGTGTGTCAAAGTTTAAAGAACAATTGAATAGAGCCTGGGAGTTAGCTAGACAGCATTTAAAAATATTGCAGCATGCAATGAAACAGGAAGCAGACAAGAAATAAAAAATTCACAATTGTCATATTGGGGATAAGGTATTGGTGTTAATTCCAGTAACAGGTGAATCTTTAAAAACAAGATCAAATCGAAAGCAAATTGAGTGAGGTGAACTACTTTATAGGGACTCCAGGCGGGAAGAAATCTCTCAGAGTGTGTCATGTGAATATTCTCAAAAGATATTTTGATCGGGAAGGAAAGCAAGAGGAGACGGTGTTAATGATTACAGCACAGAAGGAGGAACCACGGTCAGAGGATTCTGAATTGGACATTCCTCAAATCAAATTGGACAATGAGGAAGTTGTCAAAAATTGGGATAAATTATTGAATTACATTCCTGGGAAAAATTGAAATGACCTGGAAGAGTTATTACTATCACATGGGGAGATATGCAGAAATAAACTGGGCAATACTAACCTAATTGTGCATGATGTAGATAAAGGAGATGCTGTTCCGATTAAGCAACATCCTTATAGGCATAATCCTTGAAAGTTGGCACAGGTTCAAAAGGAGATAGAACACATGCTCCAAGACTGCATAATCAAAGTGAGTTATGGTGACTGGAACTCATCTATAGCAATGGTGCCAAAGCCAGATGGTACCCAGTGGTTATGTGTGGATTGTTGCAAAGTCAATGCAGTTACAAAGACTGATGCATATCAAATTCTGCAGTTGGATGACTGTGTCGTAAAGGTGAGACAAGCAACTTACCTTTCTAAATTAGACTTACTCAGAGGCTACTGGCAGGTAGCTCTGTCAGAGAGAGCAAAGGCTATTTCGGCTTTCGTAACACCAAATGGACTGTATCTGTTTAAAGTCATGCCATTTGGTTTGAAAAACCACATTCAGCCACTTTTCAGAGACTAACCAATAAGGTCATTGTCGGATTACCCAACTGTGTGGTTTACATCGATGCTGAAAATGTGTTGTTGGAAAAGCGCAGCAGGTCAGGCAGCATCCAAGGAACAGGAGAATCGACGTTTCGGGCATAAGCCCTTCTTCAGGAATGAGGAAAGTCCTCACTTTCTCCTCGAAGGTTTACATCGATGACCTGGTAATTCTTAGTCACTTATGGAAGGAACATTTACAACGCTTATTGGACTTGTTCGATTTACTTCGGAAGGCCGGCTTGGTGGTAAACGTAGCTAAAAGTGAATTTACTAAAGCCCAAGTCACCTTCCTGGGCATTGTTATTGTACATGGACAAATGGACCCATGGGATACAAAAACAAAAGTAACTAGGGAATTTCCCGTACAGCAAAAAGAGCAATACTATGGTTCCTGGGATTGAGTGGGTTTTATTGGACGTTTGTGCTGAATTTGAGCAGTGTGGCTGCTCCACTCCCTGAATTGCTAAAAAAGGCAAGAAGTTTCAGTGGACAGCGGACTGTCAGAAGGTGTTGAAAGCCTGAAGACTGTGTTAACCACTGCCCAAATATTAGCCACATCAGATTACGCAAAGCCTTTCAAGGTGGCTATCGATGCGAGTGATGTGGGTGTCGACGCTGTGCTCCTACAGGAAGATGACAAGAAGGTAGAAAGACCTTCTCCAGGTATTTCTCCAGGAAGTTGAATGTTCATCAGCAGAAATATTTGATGTTTGAGAAAGAGACTTTGAGCTTGGTGTTGGCACTACAACATTTCAGTGTTTATATTACCAGCAATGCATCTGAGACAATGGTATACAGGGCTCAAAACCCATTGAAATTTGTGGAGAAATTCAAGGACAAAAATGCCAGACTGTTTAGATGGAGCCTGTTATTACAGCCATTCAATTTGAAAATTGTATATGTGGCAGGTCAAGAAAACATAATTGCCAAAGCATTAGCGAGACTTGAATGAGAAGTGGAGGCATTCGGTGGTGGGAGACCCACAGGCTGAATCCGAATGTAGTTGTGCATGTTTTCATGTTTAGAGTCAATGAATGTATATGTGTTTTAGGGTACTAGCCACTATTTTTTTGTGGTTTTGGAAATTGAAGCCATCTTTGAATATTGATGGCTCATTTTTTAAGGGGGGGGGGGGGAAGGTGTCACAATGTTGGTCTTTTTATGAGGTTACTATGCCCTTGAGTTTTATTTTCCAGAGAGGGGGTAATTGGCCAGGCTCCAACTGAGCTGGGTTTGAAAGGTTTGTTGGGCCCCTTTTTGTTTACCTCTAACAGATAATGCCTCCAGCCTAAGGCTTTCATATCTTAAATAAAGGTGTAATCAAAGGGGAGTGGCCAGCGAGCTGTGTAGCTAGACTTCGTTTAGATGAGAGTTTTTGATTCAGTTCAGCAGCAGTGTGTGTGAGGGTAGGTTGCTGGTTCTCTCCCTCCTTCTGCCCTTCTGACTTTGTAACCTGTCAGCTCTTTGTGTCATTTTTACTCTTTTTGTGAAGGGGTCTGTTTATGGGGATTGCTGCAAGTATTTTAAGAACAGCATCATTAAGTTTGGATAGGCTGTCAGGTTTTTGGATAGGATAAGCTAGCCGGTATTCTATTTTCTGTTCTTTGTGGTTCATTCCGTAATTTTGTAAATAAATTCTGTTTGTTTAAAACTTGGAAGTTGGATCAACTAATTCACTTCAGGAATATCCACTATACACATACCTAAAACAAATAGCAAAGTTGCATTCTGGGCTACCTGCTTAAAACTGTTTTGAGGGGTCGGGCCTGGTCCATAACAGTTCTTTTATACTATCCTTGTATACTTCAAGGGCTTCATCGGTTCCCATCCTCTTAGACCCACGTATGCTTCCTTTTTCTTTCTGATCAAGCTCAAACCAATCCTGGTCATCCAAGGTTCATGTATCTTGCGTACCTATCCTCCCTTCTGACAGGAATGTGCAATTCCTGAACCCTTATCAACTGCTGTTTGAAATACTTCCACTGGTCCAATGCGGATTTTCCCTCAAACAGCAGCCTCCAATCAACATTCTCCACTTCCTGTCATATATCGTTGTAGTTCACTTTACCCCGATTTAACATCTTCACACAAGGATTGCTATTATCCTGATCCATGAGTTTCTTAAAACATGCGGTATTATGGTTGCTACTCCCGAAATGCTCCCCCACTGTAACTTCACTCACCTGGCTGGGCTCATTTCCTAAAACCAGGTCCAGTAAAACTCCTTCCCTGGTTGAATGGTCGAGAATCCCACCTGAATGGAAATACAAATTCTGCCCCATCCAAGCCCCGAGTGAATCCCAGTCAATATAGGGGAAGTTAAAATCACCCACCACAACAACACTGCTGTTTTTATATCTATTCAAAATCTATCTGCATATTCTCTCCTGTATGGAGCCAGAAGGAGGTAAGTGAGGTTTAAATCTAATACTTTGTGTCAGTATTTATCAAAGAGAAGAAATGGGTGGAGGATGATCTCAGGGAAGGGAGTGCTAAGTTTCTAAGTCAAGTGGTTGTTAAAAAGGAACAGGTGTGCGTCTTAAAAAATATTAAGGTAGATAAGTCTTCAGGTCCTGATGGGATCTATCCCAGTATATTGAGGGAGACAAGAGAATAAATTGATGGAGCATTGACAGACATTTTAGTATCCTCTTTGGCCACAGGTAAGATCCTAGATGACTGGAGAATAACCAATGTTGTCCCATTGTTAAAGAAGGGTAGCAGGGATAATCAAGAAATTACAGGCTCACATTGGTGGTAGGGGAATTATTAGAAAAGATGCTCAGGGATGAAATCTATATGCATTTCAAAGCAGATGGGAGTTATTAGTGATAGACAGAATGGTTTTGTGCATGGGAGGTCGTGCCTCATTAACTTGATCAAGTTTTTTGAGGAGGTGGCAAAGATGATTGATGAGGGAAAAGAAGTTGATATAGTTTATATGGACTTCAGTAAAGCCTTTGACAAGGTCCCCCATGGTACAAAAGGTGAAGTCACATGGTATCAGGGCTCAAGGAGACAACTCACAATCATAGAAACATAGAAAATGAATGCAGGAGTCGGCCATTTGGCCCTTTAATTCAAGTTTAGAGTGGTGGTGGAAAGGCTCAGCAGGTCAGGCTGCATCCAAGGAGCAGGAAAATCGCGGTTCGGGGAAAAGCCCTTCATCAGGAATGGACCACCCAATGCCTGGAGGAAGAACACCTCATCTTCCGCCTTGGGACCCTCCAACCCCATGGCATCGATGTGTACTTCACCGGTTTCCTCCTTTCCTTGACCTTCCCCCCATCTTACCCCAGTTCCAACCTTCCAGCTCAGCACTGTCCCCATGACCTGTCCTACCTGCCAATCTCCCTTCCCACCTATCCTCTCCACCCTCCTCTCTGACCTATCACCTTTACCCCCGCCTCCATCCACCTATTGCACTCTCAGCTACCTTCCCCCAGCCCCACCCCTCTCCCATTTATCTCTCCACCCCAAGGCTTCCAGCCTCATTCCTGATGAAGGGCTTTTGCCTGAAACATCGATTCTCCTGCTCCTCAGATGCTGCCTGACCTGCTGTGCTTTTCCAGCGCCACACTCTCGACTCTAATCTCCAGCATCTGCAGTCCTCACTTTCGCCCATTTGGCCGTTTGAGCCTGCCCCAACATTTAATATAACCATGGCTGATCATGCAATTTCAGCTCTCAGTTTCTCTCCATGCCCCTTGATCTCTCTAGCCACAAGGGCCACGTCCAGCTCCCTCTTGAATATATCGAATGAACTGGGTCCAACAGCTTCCTGTGGGAGAGAGTTTCACAGGTTCACAATTCTCTGGGTGAAGACATTCTTCTTCATCTCAGTCCTGATGACAGACTTGATTTGATTGATTTATTGGAGAAAGTGAGGTCTGCAGATGCTGGACGCATTCTCTCTCACACACGCATTCTCTCTCACACACGCATTCTCTCTCACGCATTCTACTACAAACCAACCGACTCCCACAGCTACCTGGACTACACCTCCTCCCATCCTGACCCCTGTAAAAACGCCATCCCATTCTCCCAATTCCTTCGTCTCCGCCGCATCTGCTCCCAGGAGGACCAGTTCAAAATACGTACAACACAGATGGCCTCCTTCTTCAAGGACTGCAATTTCCCCCCCGACGTGGTCGACGGTGCCCTCCACCGCATCTCCTCCACTTCCCGCTCCTCCGCCCTTGAGCCCCGCCCCTCCAACCGCCACCAGGACAGAACCCCACTGGTCCTCACCTACCACCCCACCAATCTCCATGTACAGCGCATCATCCGCCGTCACTTCCGCCACCTCCAAACGGACCCCAGCACCAAGGATATATTTCCCTCCCCTCCCCTATCAGCTTTCCGTAGAGACCACTCCCTCCGCGACTCCCTTGTCAGATCCACACCCCCAACCGACCCAACCTCCACTCCCGGCACCTTACCTTGCAACCGCAGGAGGTGCAACACTTGCGCCCACACCTCCCCCCTCACTTCTCTCCAAGGCCCCAAAGGAAACTTCCATATCCGCCACAGATTCACCTGCACCTCCACCCACATCATCTACTGCATCCGCTGCAGCCGGTGTGGCCTCCTCTATATTGGGGAGACAGGCCGCCTACTTGCGGAGCGATTCAGAGAGCACCTCTGGGCCACCCGGACGAACCAACCCAACCACCCTGTAGCACAGCATTTCAACTCCCCCTCCCACTCCACCGAGGATATGCAGGTCATTGGACTCATCCACCGCCAAACCACAACAACGCGACGGTCGGAGGAGGAGCGTCTTATCTTCCGACTGGGAACCCTCCAACCACAGGGGATGAACTTGGACTTCACCAGTTTCTTCATCCCCCCTCCCCCCACTTTGTCTCAGCCGAATCCCTCCAGCCCGGCACCGCCTTCCTGACCTGCAGTCTTCTTCTTGACCTCTCCGCCTCCATCCTACTCCGACCTATCACCCTCACCTTGACCTCTTTCCACCTATCACATTTCCAACGCCCCTCCTCCAAGTCCCTCCTCCCTACCTTTTATCTTCTCCTGCTGAACACTCTCTGCTCATTCCTGAAGAAGGGCCTGTGCCCGAAACGTCGAATCTCCTGTTCCCTGGATGCTGCCTGACCTGCTGCGCTTTTCCAGCAATAAAGTTTCAACTTTGATTGATTTATTGTCATGTTTACCGAATTAAAGTCAAAAGCATTGTTTACGAGGAGTACAGGCAGATCATAGTAAGCTAGGATGCACAAATCAAAAAGACTTAGACTAAGGCATACAGCTAATGTTGCATAGGGCATGTGCTAGGTGAAAGCCACGTTAGCACATCAGCATTATTTGAAGTTAGGGAGTCCATCCATCAGTCTAATAACGGCTGGGAAGAAGTCGTTCCTGAACCTGCTGGAGCATGTGTTCAGGATTCTGTATCTTCTGCCTGATGGAAGAGGTTGTAGATGGTTACCGGGGTGCGATGGGTCTTTGATGACTTTGACAGCCTTTGACAGACTCCTGAAGAAGGGCTCCTGCCCGAAACGTCGATTCTCCTGCTCCTTGGATGCTGCCTGACCTGTTGCACTTTTCCAGCAACACATTTTCAGCTCTGGGCTGTATTTGTTATGGTCCTGGCCAGAGCAGTTGCCATACCAGGCCATTATGCACTTTGACAGAATGCGTTCAATCGTGCATCTGTAGAAGTTGGTGAGGGTCCGTATGGACATACCGAATCTCCTGAGGTGCCTGAGGAAGAAAAGGCATTGTTGTGCCTTCTTGACCGTCACATCTATGTGGGAAGTCCAGGACAGGTTGTTGGTTATCGTCACGACCTCCCTCGCACACTCAGGAACTTGATGCTCTCAACCCTCTCAACCTCAGTTCCATTGATGTAGATGAGAGAGTGTTCTCCTCCTTTCTTTCTGGTACAAAAGATGAAGTCATAGAGTATCATGGGTGAGCTGGCGAGATGGATGCAGAACTAGCTTAGTCATCGGAGACAGAGGGGGGTAGCACAAGGATGCTTCTCAGAGTGAAGAGCTGTGACTAGTGGTGTTCCTCAGGGATCAATGCTTGGATCTCTGCTGCTCGTGATCTACATAAATGATTTGGAGGAAAAAATAGCTGGTCTTTTTCGTAAGTTTGTGGACAAAAACAAGATTGGTGGAGTTGAGGATATTGAGAAGGATTGTCACAGGATACAGCGGGATATAGATCAGTTGGAGGCATGGGCAGAAAAATGGCAGATGGAGTTTGATCCGGACAACTGTGAGGTGATGCATTTTGGAAGGTTCAGTACAGATGGAAATTATAGAGCAGAACCCTTATGGATATTGTTCTGCAGAAAGATCTGGGTGTGCAAGTCCACAGATCACTGAAGGTGGCAGCGCAGGTAGATAAGATCATAAAAAAGGCTTATGGCATGCTTGCCTTCATTGGATTGGACACTGAATATAAGGATAGACAAGTTATGCTGCAATTTTATAAAACGTTAGTTAAACCGCACTTGGGATATTGTGTAATGTTCTGTTCACCACACTACCAGAAGGATGTGGATGCTTTGGAGAGGGGACAGAAAAGGTTTACCAGGGTATTGCCTGATATGGGGGATTTTAGCTATGAAGAAAGGTTGGATAAACTGGGTCTGTTTTCACTGGAACGCAGGCGGTTGAGGGGTGACCTAATAGAAGTTCATAAGATTGTGAATGGCATGGATAAAGTGGAAAGTAGGAATCTTTTTCCCAGGGTAGAGGGGTCAATTACGAGGGAACATAGGTTAAAGGTACAATGGGGGAAGTTTGAAAGAGATGTGCGAGGCAGTTTTTTTAAACAAAGGGTGGTGAGTGCCTGGAACACATTGCCAGTGGAGGTGGTAGAAGTAGACACAATAGCACCCTAGACGAATACACGAATAGGAAGGGAATAGAGAGATACGGATCCTGTAAAATGTGTTGGTGCAGGCTTGGGGGGGTCAAAGGGCCTGTTCCTGTGCTGTATTGTTCTTTGTTCTTTGTTGTGTCCCAGAGATAATTTCCTTTACAAAGCAGTTTTCCACTTTGACTGACTGACAGCAATGATTCTAGAAGTGCAATTAGAGTCAGGTCAGTGGCACTAGAGGTGACTGGGCTGTACAGGACGGGAGGAACAGGAGTGAAAGAGTTTAACTGCTGGGGGATTCTTCAGACAAGCATTTCTGTAGCCAAAAACATTATTGTATTGTGATTTAGGTAAAAACAATGACTGCAGATGCTGGAAAACAGAGTCTGGATTAGAGTGGTGCTGGAAAAGCACAGTGGTGCAGGCAGCATCCGAGGAGCAATAAAATCGACGTTTCGGGCAAAAACCCTTCATCAGGAATACAGGCAGAGAGCCTGAAGTGTGGACAGATAGGCGAGAGGAGGGTGGGGTGGGGAGAAAGTAGCATAGAGTACAATGGGTGAGTGGGGGAGGGGATGAAGGTGATAGGTCAGGGAGGAGAGGGTGGAGTGGATAAGTGGAAAAGGAGATAGGCAGGTAGGACAAGTCCGGACAAGTCATGGGGACAGTGCTGAGCTGGAAGTTTGGAACTGGGGTGAGGTGGGGTAAGGGGAAATGAGGAAACTGTTGAAGTCCACATTGATGCCCTGGGGTTGAAGTGTTCTGAGGCGGAAGATGAGGCGTTCTTCCTCCAGGCGTCTGGTGGTGAGAGAGCGGCGGTGAAGGAGGCCCAGGACCTCCATGTCCTCGGCAGAGTGGGAGGGGGAGTTGAAATGTTGGGCCACTGGGCAGTGTGGTTGATTAGTGCGGGTGTCCCAGTGATGTTCCCTAAAGCACTCTGCTAGGAGGCGTCCAATCTCCCCAATGTAGGGAGCAACGGATACAATAAATGATATTGGTGGATGTGCAAGTAAAACTTTGATGGATGTGGAAGGCTCCTTTAGGGCCTTGGATGGAGGTGAGGGAGGAGGTGTGGACGCAGGTTTTGCAATTCCTGCGGTGGCAGGGGAAGGTGCCAGGATGGGAGGGTGGGTTGTAGGTGGGCATGGACCTGACCAGGTAGTCACGAAGGGAACGGTCTTTGCGGTAGGTGGAAAGGGGTGGGGAGGGAAATATATCCCTGGTGGTGGGGTCTGTTTGGAGGTGGCGGAAATGTCAGTGGATGATTTGGTTTATGTGAAGGTTGGTAGGGTGGAAGGTGAGCACCAGGGGCGTTCTGTCCTTGTTATGGTTGGAGGGGTGGGGTGTGGACGAGATGCGTTGGAGGGCATCTTTAACCACATGGGAAGGGAAATTGCGGCCTCTAAAGAAGGAGGCCATCTGGTGTGTTCTGTGGTGGATCTGGTCCTCCTGGGAGCAGATATGCTGGAAGCGGAGGAATTGGGAATACTGTTGTGATATTGTGATATGTTGGTATGTACCTGTCTGTCTGTCTGACTGATGGCCTGCCTGCCTGTCTGTCTGTCAATCAATCATTCTGTCAATGTGTACATACAGGTTGTTGATCAAAGAAGATTGGACATAAATTCTCGATATTAATTAGATTGCCTTGCAATTCATTTGTGTTCTGCTAAAGTTACTTTATTAATAATAAATTGCTAATTTTTGTTTAAGTGATAAACTTGGTCATAGAGTTGTACTACACGGAAACATACCCTTCAGTCCAACTCATACATGCCAATCAAATATCCTGAACTGACCTAGTCCCATTTGCCAGCATTTGGCCCACATTCCTCTAAACTCTTCCTATCCATCCAGGTGACTTTTAAATGTTGCTCATGGAAAGGTTATCCTCAGGTCCCTTTAAAATATTTCCCCTCTGATTTTAAACCTATGCCCGCTAGTTTTGGATTTCCCTATCCTAAGAAAAAGACCTTGGCTATTCACTTTATCCATGCCCCTCATGATTTCATAAAGTTCTATAAGGTCATCCTTTGCGTTCCAAGGAAAACAGCCCCAGCCTATTCAGCCTGTTCGTATAGCCCAAATCCTCCAACCTTGGCAACAATTCTTGTAAATCTTTTCTGAACCCTTTCAAGTTTAACAACATCTTTCCTAAAGAAGGACAATCAGAATTGACCTCAGTTTTCTAAAAGTGGCTAAACCCATGTACTGTACAACTGAAACATAACATCCCAACTCCTATACTCAGTGAACTAGAACAGAGAACATAGAACAATACAGCACAGAACAGGCCCTTCGGCCCTCGATGTTGCGCCGACCTGTGAGCTATTTTCAGCTCATCCCCCGACACTATCCCATCATCATCCATGTGCTTATCTAAGAATTGTTTGAATCTCCCTAATGTGGCTGAGTTGACTACATTAGCAGGTAGTGCATTCCACGCCCTTACCACTCTCTGCGTAAAGAACCTGCCTCTGACATCTGTCTTAAATCTATCACCCCTCAATTTGTAGTTATGCCCTCTCATACAAACTGACATCATTATCCTGGGAAAAAGACTTTCACTGTCTACCCTATTTAATCCTCTGATCATTTTGTATGTCTCTATCAAATCCCCTCTTAGTCTTCTTCTTGCCAATGAGAACAGGTAAGGGTACCAAACACCATCTTCACTATCCTGTCTACCTGCGACACCATCTTCAAGGAACTATGAACCTGCACTTCAAGGTCTCTTTGTTCAACAACACTCCCTAGGGTCCTACCATTAACTGTATGAATCCTGCCCTGGTTTGCCTTTCCAAAGTGCAGCACTTCACATTTATCTAAATTAAACTCCATCTTCCACTCCTTGGTCCATTGGCACATCTGATCAAGATTCTGTTGTACTCTGAGGTAACCTTTTTTTTAGATTAGATTACTTACAGTGTGGAAACAGGCCCTTCAGCCCAACAAGTCCACACCAACCCTCCGAAGAGCAACCCACCCAGACCCATTCCCCTACATTCACCCCAACTAATGTATCTAACACTATAGGCAATTTAGCATGGCCAATTCACCTAACCTGCACATCTTTGGACTGTGGGAGGAAACCGGAGCACCCGGAGGAAATCCACGCAGACACGGGGAGAATGTGCAAACTCCACACAGTCAGTCGCCTGAGACGGGAATTGAACCCGGGTCCCTGGTGCTGTGAGGCAGCAGTGCTAACCACTGTGTCACCGTGCTGCCAACTTTCTTTGCTGTCCACTACACCTCCAATTTTGGTGCCATCTGTAACTTTATTAATCATGCCTCTTATATTCACATCGAATCATTAATATAAATGACAAAAAGCAGTGGACTCAGCACCAATCCTTATGCTTTACCTCTGGTTACAGGCTTCCTGTCTGAAAAGCATTCCTCCACAACCACCCACCATCTCCTACCTTCAAGACAATTTTGCATCTAATTAGCTACCTCCCCCTGAAATCCATGTGATCTAACTTTGCTAACTAGTACATCATGAGGAATCTTGACAAACACCTTGTTGAAGTCCATGGAGACAACTTCAACCACACTACCTTCTTTGTCACTTCTTCAAAAAACTCAATCAAGTTAGGGAGACACAATTTCCCATGCACAAAGCCATGTTGACTATTCCTAATTTGTCCTTGCCTTTCCAAATGCACATAAATCTTGTCCCTCAGAATCCCCTCCAACAAGCTGCACACCACAGACATCAGGCTCACCACTCGAATGTTTGCTGGCTTCTCTTTACAATCTTCCATAAATAGTGGCATCATATTAGCCATTCTCCATTCTTCTGGCACCTGAATATACCAATGATAAAAATATCTTAGCAAGAAGCCCAGCAATCACTCCCCGAGCTTCCAACAAAGCTCTATCATACACCTGATCAGGCCATAGAGTCATAGAGCTGTACAGCATGAAACAGAACCTTCGGTCCAACTCATTCATGCCAATCAGATATGCTAAATTAACTTAGTCCCATTGCCAGCATTTTGTCCATATCCATCTAAACTCTTCCTATTCATAGACCCATCTAGATGCCTATTACATGCTGTAATTGTACCAGCCTGCACCACTTCCTCTGGCAGCTCATTCCATACATGTAGCACCTTCTGTGTGAAACAGTCGCCTCTTAGGTCTCTTTTAAATATTTCTCCTCTCACCTTAAACTTATGCCCTCTAGTTCTGGACTCCCCACCCTTGGGGAAAGACTTTGTCTATTTACCCTATCCATGCCCCTCATGATTTAATAAAACTCTATAAGGTCACCCCTTCGCCTTCGATGCTCAGGGAAAATAGCCCCAGCCCAGCATGGTGGCTCAATGGTTAGCACTAATGCCTCACAGCATAGGAACCCAGGTTCAATTTCAGCCTTGGTTGATTGTCTGTGTGGAATTTGCATGTTCTCCCTGTCTGTGTGGATTTCTTTTGGGTGCTCCGGTTTCCTCCCACAATCCAAAAATGTACAGGTTTGGTGGATTGAACATGCTAAATTGCACGTAGTATCCAGAGATGTGTAGGTTAGGTGGATTAGTCATGGGAAGTGCTGGATTACAGGGATAGGATAGAGTGGTGAGTCTGGGCGTGTTGCTCTTCGGAGAGTCGGTGTGGACTTGTAGGGCTGAATGGCCTGTTTCTACACTGTCGGGATTCTATGATTCTACTCAGCCTCTCCCTATAGCTCAAACCCTCCAACCCTGGCAACATCCTTGTGAATCTTTTCTGAACCCTTTCAAGTTTCACAACATCCTTTTGATAGGAGAGAGACCAGAATTACACACAATATTCCAAAAGTGGCCGAACCAATGTTCTGTACAGCTGCAACATGACCTCCCAACTCCTACACTCAATGCACTGGCCAATAAAGGCAAGCATACCAAACACCCTTCTTCACTATCCTGCCTACGTGAATCTTCACTTTAAAAGAACTAGGAACCTGCACTCCAGGGTCTCTTTGGTCAGCAACGCTCCCCATAATCTTATCATTAAGTGTATAAGTCCTGCCCTGATTTGTCTTTCCAAAGTACAGCACCTCACATTTATCGAAATTAAACTCCATCTGCCACTCCATGACCCATTGGCCCATCTGATCAAGATTCCACTGTAATCTGAGAAAAATTTATTTGCTGTCCACTTTATCACCAATTTTGGTGTCACCTGCAAACTTACTAACCATATACTACCACTCTCTGTCTTCTTCATTTGAGCCAATTCTGTATCCAAATGGCTAGTTTTCCATGTAGTGTAACCTTGCTAACCAGTCTACCATGTGGAACCTTATTGAAAGCCTAACTGAAGTCGATATAGATCACGTCCACCAGGTCCAGGGATTTATCCACATTTATGCATTTTAAGATGTCTTGGACCTCCTCCTCTGTAATATGGACACTTTTCAAGATATTAGCATTTCCCCAAGTTCCCCAGCTTTCACATTCTTCTCCACAGTAAATACTTACACAAAATAATCATGTAGCATCTTACCCATCTCCTATGGTTCACACATAGATGGCCTTGTTGATCTTTAAGGGGTTCTATTCTCTCCCTAGTTATTCTTTTGACCCTAATGTATTTGTAAAATCTCTTTGGATTGTCCTTTAATCCTATTTTTCCAAAGCTATCTCACGTCTCCTTTTTGCTCTCCTGATTTCCCTCTTGTGTATACTCCTACTGCCCTATACTCCTCTCAGGATTAATTTGATCCCAGGTGTTTATACCTGACAAATGGTTCCTTTTTCTTTATCAGAGCCTTAATTTCTCCAGTCATCCAGCATTCCCTACACCTACCAACCTTGCCCTTTGTGTTGACAGAAACATACTGTCTCTGAACTCTCAATATCGTATTTTTGAAGGTTCCCATTTTCTAGCTGTCCCTTTAACTGTGAACAGCCTCACCCAATCAATGTTGGAAAGTTCCTGTCTTAAAATGTCAAAATTGACCTTCCTTCAATTTAGATCTTTAACTTTTATATCACATCTATCCTTTTCCATAACTCTCTTAAAGCTAATAGAATTATGGTTACGTGCCCCAAAGTGCTTCCCCGCTGACACTTCGGTCAGTTGACCTGCCTTATTTCCCAATAGAAGGTCAAGTTTTGGTACATCCACATATTGAATAATAAAATGTTCTTGTATACATTTATATTCCTCTCCCTCCAAACCCTTAACACTATGGCAGTCCCAGTCTATGTTTGGAAAGTTCAATGCTATTATTCTTACAGATATGTGAGTTCTTCTCACAAATTTGCTTCTCAATTTCCCGCTGACTTTTGGAGGGACCTATGGTACAATCCTAATAAGGTGATCATCCCTTTCTTATTTCTCAGTTCCATCCATATACCTTTATTGGACATTCCCTCAGGAATATCCTCCCTGAGTACAGCTGTAATGTTATCATTAACCAAAAATGTCACTCCCCTTTCTCTTGCCCCCCTCTTCCTATCCTTCCAGTAGTATCTGTACTCTGGAACATTAAGCTGCCAGTCCTATCCATCCCTGAGCTAATGGAAATGATAAAAGAACGTCAGAACATGGAGCAGGAGTATGTCATCCAGCCCTTCCAGCCTGCTCTACCATTCAATAAGATCATGGCTGATCTTTTCATGGACTCAGCTCCACTTACTCCTCTGTAGCAGATCTAGTAAATATCTCCACCAGTATACTTGTCCCCTTCCAATTCAGGTGAAACCCATCCCTGTTATACAGGTCCCTTCTACTCCAGAAGAGATCCCAATGATTCAAAAATGTGAATTCCTGCTCCCTGCAGCAGCTTCTCAGCCACGCATTCATCTGCTCTATCCTCCTACTTATACTCTCACAAGCAAATGACACATGATGTCCAAGACTGGCTATTTGTAAAATCTGGTTCGGAACAATTGAGAAATTGTGTGGGCCATCAAATGTTTTAATTTCATTGTGTTACGAATCCGGTATTTGTGAGTCTGAATTAGTTTGGATTGCTATTACTGCATTTTGTTCAAGAAGGGGAGTAGAGACAACCCTGGTAATCATAGACCAGTGAGCCTTACTTTGGTTGTGAATAAAGTGTTGGAAAAGATTATGAGAGATAGAAATTATAATCATCGAGAGAGGAATAAGTTGATTAGGGATAGTCAACACGGCTTTGTGAAGGGTAGGTTGTGCCTCACAAACCTTATTGTTTTCTTTGAGAAGGTGACCAAACAGGTGGATGAGGGTAAAGCAGTTGATGTGGTGCATATGGATTTCAATAAGGCATTTGATAAAGTTTCTCATGATAGGCTATTGCTGAAAATACGGAGGCATGGGATTGAGGGTGATTTAACAGTTTGTATCAGAAATTGACGAGCTGAAAGAAGACTGAGGGTGGTGGTTGATGGGAAATGTGCATCCTGGAGTTCAGTTACTAATGGTGTACCACAAGGATCTGTTTTTGGGTCCACTGCTGTTTGTCATTTTTATAAATGACCTGGGTGAGAGCATAGAAGGACGGGTTAGTAAATTTGCGGATGACACTAAGGTCGGAGGAGTTGTGGATAGTGATGAAGGATGTTGTAGGTTACAGAGGGACATAGATAAGCTGCAGCGCTGGGCTGAGAGGTGGCAAATACAGTATAATGCAGAAAAGTGTGAGGTGATTCACTTTGGAAGGAGCAACAGGAATACAGAGTACTGGGTTAATGGCAAGATTCTTGGTAGTGTAGATGAGCAGAGAAATCTCGGTGTCCATGAACATAGATCCCTGAAAGTTGCCACCCAGGTTGACAGGGTTGTAAAGAAGGCATATGGGGTGTTAGTTTTTATTGGCAGAGGGATTGAGTTTTGGAGCCATGACGTCACGCTGTACAAAACTCTGGTGTGGTCACATTTGGAGTATTGCGTACAGTTCTGGTCATTGCATTATAGGAAGGATATGGAAGCTTTGGAAAGATTCAGAGGAGATTTACAAGAATGTTGCCTAGTATTGAGGGAAGGTCTTATGAGGAAAGGCTGAGGGACTTGAGGTTGTTTTTGTTAGAGAGAAGAAAGTTGAGAGGTGACTTAATAGAGACATATAAGATAATCAGAGGGTTAGATAGGGTGGATTGTGTGAGCCTTTTTCCTTGGATGGTGATGGCTAGCACAAGGGGACATAAATTGAGGGGGTGATAGATATAAGACAGATGTCAGACGTAGTTTCTTTACTCAGAGTAGTAAGGGCGTGGAACACACTGCCTGCAACAGTAGTAGACTCACCAACTTTAAGGGCGTTTAAACGGTCATTGGATAGACATATGGATGAGAATGGAATAGTGTAAGATAGATGGGCTTCAGATTGGTTCCACTGGTCAGCGCAGCATCGAGGGCTGAAGGGCCTGTGCTACATTGTAATGTTCTATGGTCTATGTTAACAGTACGAAGGGGGTTAAGGTCCTGAAAGCAGATTTCAGTCATCTCAACATTAGTTCTTGTCCTGTGTGCAGGTGGCAGAAGCATGAGTGATTGAACACTGATGCAAGAGGGAGGGTTTAGAATTCTAGAGCATGTGGGACCTGTCCAAGATGTATAGCTAGTATCCTCGTAGGATTGGGACTACCCTTTTCACTGAGTTATTCAACACAACAGGAGGTGATCATTCAACTCAAGGCCCTGTTCCTACTTTCTCCCCATCCCCTTCATCCCTTTAGCCCGAACAACAATAATCAAAATTGTTCTTGAAAACTTTGAATATTTTGGCCTCAATTGTTTTCAGTGGCAGAGAATTCCACAGGTTCACTACTCTCCGTGTGAAGAAATTTGTCCTAATCTCAGTCTTAAATGGCCTAACCAGTATCCTTAAACTGTGACTCCCTGGATCTGGACTCGCCGGTAATATGGAACATCATTCTAGGGATAGGTCACTCAACTCAAAATGTTAGTTCTGATTTCTTTCCACAAATGCTACCAGACCTGCTGAGCCTTTCCAGCAACTTCTGTTTTTGTTTCTGATTTACAGCATCTGCAGTTGCTTCTGTTTTCATACAGAACATCCGTTGCATTGGTTTTCAAGAAAGAATATAAACGAAACTTCAAGAAATAGAAGGTGACCAAGGGACATGTGTAACAGAGGAACTAAAAAAAAGAACAATAAAGAGATGGTACTGGAAAATTAGCTAGATTGAGGGTTAATATATCTTCTGATCCAGATGCATTTCATCCTAGAATGTTGAAAAGAGGTGACTATAGAGACAACAGATGCAGGTTTAATTATCTTTCATATTTCTGGAAAAGTTCTTGCTGACTGTAAAATAGCAAATTTAACTCAAGTATTTTTTAAAAATCCCTACAGTGTGGAAACAGGGACTTAGGCCCAACAAGTCCACACTGACCCTCCGAAGAGTAACCCATCCCTCTCTGACTAATGCACCCCAACGCTATGGGCAATTCAGCACAGCCAATTCACCTGACCTGCACATCTTTGGACTGTGAGAGGAAAGCCACACAGAGAGAATGTGCAAACACCACACAGACAGTCACCTGAGGCTGCAATTGGACCGGGGACCCTGGTGCTGTGAAGTAATTGTGTTAACCACTGAGCCACCATGCCAGCCCAACAAAAGAATGAAAGAAAAGCAAGGAAGATTGACAAATAACTGACCTGTTAGTTCAATGTCAATAATAGTGAACATTTTAGGATCTATTATTGAGAATTTGTTAACTGGACGTTTAGAGAAGATTGGCAAAATTTGTCAGACTCAACATGGATTTCTGAAAGGGAAATCATGTTTGGTAAAGTTATTAGTGTTTTTTGAGGGTGTTACTTGTAGTGTAGACAAAGGAGAACCAGTGGATGTAGTGCATTTAGATTTTCAGGAGTTTTTGAGGTTGTCCTAGGTTAGTAGGTTAGTACATAAAAATTAGAACACAATGGAACAGGAAGAAGGGGTGAGAAATACACTCGAAAGAATTAAGATTTGTAAATAGTCAAAGCAAAGCAGAAAATAGGAATAAATAGATCATTCTCCAGATTGTAGGCTTTTAGTTGTGGGGTTGTAAACGGGACACTGCTTGATCCACAACTGTTCATGATCTGTATAAATAATTTGGATATGGGATAATTTTTTTTAGATTAGATTACATTACAGTGTGGAAACAGGCCCTTTGGCCCAACAAGTCCACACCGACCCGCCGAAGCGCAACCCACCCATACTCCTACATTTACCCCTTACCTAACATTACGGGCAATTTACCTAACCTGCACATCTTTGGACTGTGGGAGGAAACCGGAGCACCCGGAGGAAACCCATGCAGACACGGGGAGAACGTGCAAACTCCACACAGTCAGTTGCCTGAGGCGGGAATTGAACCCGGGTCTCTGGCGCTGTGAGGCAGCAGTGCTAACCACTGTGCCACCGTGCCGCCCACGTATATACAGAAAACGGGGAGGATAAGAGAAAATGCGCGCATAAAGTATACAGAGAAAACAGACAGACAGAGGGAGGGTGAGAACGCGCGGATGGAGAGAGACGGTTAGACCAACAGGAAGGGAGCCCTCGGCACCGGTCAGTCAACCCCACACCCTCACCCACATCTATCCCCCAACCCACACCCCCACCCGGCATCAGGAAGTCTGTGGGGCCGCCGATTTGTAGAGGCAGTGCCCTGGAGGATAATTTGTAATATTCACAAGCTTGCTGATGAAGCCAAACTGATTTGATTTGATTTATTGTTATGGACCAGGCCAGACCCTCTCAAAATATATTAAGAAGGTAGCCCAGACTCTAACTTTCATTTTTTTAATGCCAGATGTAAAGTGGATATTCCAAGAATGAGGCAGCTGGTCAAACTACTCAGTTTTAAACAAAACAGAATTTATTTAAACATTACAGATGAAACATGAACAAAAGAAAACAGAATTTAGAATAACTTAACTTATTGGATAACCCAACCAACACGATACCGCGACTTAATGAAGCTGTTCCAATCACTGCAATATCCCATAAACACACTCCTTGGCAAAAAGGTAAATTCAAACACAGGTTCTTACAGGCAGGAGTTTACAGAGAGAAAGATCAAGCAAGACCTCTGTTGAAACATGGAGTCTCTTTTTGCTGTAGTTGCTGCTCTCGGTCCCCAGCACGTTTTTTGGCCGCTTGCTAAAAACTGCCCATATGACCTCAGATGAGCGTTCCAATGTGTCGTTCCTCAGTATATCTGTGATATTCTCTCTAATCAGTGATGTAATTCCTCCACCTCTTTTACATCATTCTCTTTTGCCTGAAATCTCTAAATCCTGGAACATTAAGCTGCCAATCTTGACCCCCTCACAACTAAGTCTCTGTAAAACTACAATATCATAGTTATATGGTTATTTCACCTGCTGACCTATTCCTCTGGTTCCCAACATTTTGCCACACCAGTTTAAACCATATCGAGTGGCATTAGCAAACCTCCTTGCCAGGATATTGGTGCAGTCGAGATGCAACTTGTCTTTCTTGTACAGGGCACCTGCCCTGGAAGAGATCCCAATGACCCACGTACCTGAAGCCCTCCCTTCTACACCAGCCATTTAGCTATGTTTTTAACTGTACCATCTTCCAATACCTAGGCTCACTAGCATGTGGTGCACAAAGTAATGTCTGAGGTGTTAGTCTTTGCCTGAGGTATAACAGTTAAATATTCACAGTCAAACCTGACAGATCCTGAGATGCTATTTGAAGGTGGCAGCAAAGTTGTCATGGACATCTTGATTAATATTTATCTCAACATTACTAAAGGACCAAATTATGTGCAGTTACAAAGCAAAAATATTTAATTAGCTCAAAACCATTTGCAATGTCTGTGGGATTTGAAGAGCACTAAATGAAGGGAAATAATTTGTTTTTTATCCATTAGTAAGACCATACATCATAGGAGCAGTAATTAGTGTCTACTCCGCCATTCAGTCATGGCTGATAAGTTTGTGATGATGCAGCTCCTTTAACAAGGTAATGTTGTCCTTGGTTTTTTTTTCAGTGAGGTCTTAAAAGCAACAATTCTCTGACGTCTGGGGTTGAAGGGTTTCAGGGCCAGTTTGATTATATCTAACACATACTGCCTCAGACAGACGGCTTTCAAGTTAAAAAAGAACACTTGTAAAATGAAAAGGGAATGGCCAGTTCTCCAAGCTCAGCTTTTCTCTGGTTTGGTTTGGTTTTTTAAAATAGTGCGAGAAAAAGCTGCTGGATCTAAAGAAGCAGGTCCAGACTGGAACTCTCTCTCTGACTTCTCTCCTGTAAGACCCTGTGTTTGACTTTACCTTTTGTGCCAAGGTGTGTTTATGGGGATTGTTGCAAGTATTGGGAACAGCATCATTAAGTTGGTATAATTTGCTGGGGTTTGAATAGGTTAAGTTATTCTGCATTCTGTTCTCTTTTGTTTGTGTTTAATTCAGTAATTTTGTAAATAAATTCTGTTTTGTTTAAAAGTACATGATTTCACCAACTGCATTCCCTCCTGGAATGTCCACGTTACACTGGTTTAAAACAACGAGCAACGCTAGGGTATGGGCTACCTTCTTGAGACGTTTTGAGGGGGTCTGGCCTGGTCCATAACAAGTTTCTCAGCTCCATTCTCCCGCTTTGTCCCATAATCCTTGCCAAACATGAACCAAACATGAATGGGGGAAGGTGGAGAGAGCAGAGGGAAGAGAGAAGGGAAGAGACAGGGCAAGAAAGGGGAGGGTGAAGGTGGTGGAGAAAGTGGGGAGGGGGTGGCAGTGAGGAGATGGAAGAGGGTGGGGGTTGGGGAGGGAAAGGGGTTGAAGGGAGTGGAGAGGGATGGTGAGGAGAGGGGAGTGGGGGCGAGGAGGCAGGAATGGTGAGGAGTGGCAAGTGGGTTTAGGAGAGAGGACAGGGGTAAGGGGGTTTGGGGGTGAGAAGAGGGGATTGGGATGAGGAGAGAGGAGGAGGTGAGAGGTTCTCATCAAATGGAAGCTTGGGTGGTGGGGTGGAAGATCCTGGATGGTGCTGCCTTGGGTCTTGGGAGAGGTGGATGGTGTATCTCCATGCGGCTGTGTTAGAGAAAGTGAACACGGACAATGTTCCTCCTCATCAACACTGAAAAGGGGGGCTTTCCCCATCCTATCCCACAGCAAGCTCCATGTTTCTGCAGGTGCCCCCAATGGAGGGGGGAAGGGGTGGTGACATGGGGACAGGGGACTCTCTCCCCGTCACCTCTCTCCCTATGCCCTCACTCCCTCTGTCCTGTCTCCCCGTGTCCTGCTGGAACAGTTTGACTCCGGCACACAGAGGGTTACACAGCGCTGCCTTTGTGCAGGGAGGTGGCTCGGTTCCAGGTGAGGAGCAGTGTAGAATGTCTGTGGTAGGCAGCTGGGGAAAGCCAGCACAGGCTTCCTTCTCTCTCCCCCTGCCCAGAGCCGGCGGGGAGTATCGGGGTTGAGGGTCTGTGTTTGTGGCCCGAACCCTCCTCCCGTCGGGGTTAGAGTGCTCCCGGAGGGAGGTGAGAGCGGCCGGAGCTCGGGAATTGCAGGTGGATTAAAGCTGGAGGCAGAGCTCGGAGCGTGGAGCACTGACTGGGTAAGTGTGGGACGGTAACACTGTGCCCTGACAGAGCCTTCTCTTTTCCACGGTGAGGATTCACTATGTCAAAGGGAAGCAGTGAGGGATTCTCCTGAGACTCAGCTGCTAACTGCTCCGGGCTTGACCAGCCACTGGAACTAGACCCATTGGAGGAAAAGTTCCAGCACATTGAGAAACCTGCAGCCAATCGCCTCTGCATTCGCAGAGCTAACTCTTGTCAAATGATAATATGATGTTCCTCAGGATCAAGGCAGTGGAAGGTGCCCGGCCAGGATCTCAATCTCACACAAAGTTTTTAATTTGGAGCTTCCATTTGTTTAACTGCAGTTTCTTCCTGACTTCCCCCAATCATCACATTGTTTTGTGATCAATTATCCGTTTGGTTTTCACGGGAACGCTGACTAACAGATTATTTCCCATCGCGGGGTGTATTGCAAATTGTACGATTTTCCAAAATGTTTCTTGTTTGACATTTTGCTCAAGTTCCATTTTAGCACAAATCCCCAGCAGGAGGCGCTCAAAGAAAGTTTCTCTCAATGAATAGGCGCGCATCCAGGTCAGGGTCCTGGGGCAAGTGGAGAGTAGAGGCTGGAACAGTGACAGTGTCCCTGCCTCTAGGCCAGGGCACCTAGGTTCAAGTCCTACCTGTCCTGGTGTCATGACCTAACAGGGTTGATTAAAAAATACCTTTTCGAGTTGGCAGTGGGAGCCTCATTGAGCTGTTATTGCTGAGAAACTGTTTCACCAGTGCATGAAGCCCTTTGAACAGTTTCAATGTGATAAGGGTACTCTTTAAATACATGTGTACTTTGTTATAATCTGTAGCAAATATTTGATATTGTAATCTTGGAAATACACCTGTCAATTTGATTGATTGACCAAAATTATGTTGTTTTGAAATTCTCAATATGTAAATCAGGCCTTATAACCCTCATGTCACCTGCTCCATCCCCACAGTCTCGTATTTAACTGCGTGCATGTGGATCTTATTGAACAAATGATATAGTTGTATTGCAAGCAGTTCGGAGAAAGTTCATTCAACTGATTCCTGCAATGAGGGGGTGGCGTTGTGAGGACTAAATTTGCTGCAGTTTGGAAGAATGAGAGATGATCTTATTTTTTAAAAAATGTAATATTGAGAGAGAATTTAACAGGATGAATGTTGGAGGGATGACTCTTCGGTATGATAGTCTAGAATTAAAATAAGTTTCCAATTTATGATGGTGATAATTTTTTTTCTCAGAAGTGGGTCACAATTTTGTTGAATTCTGTTGCTCTGAGAGCAGAGTCATTGAACATTTCAAAGGCAGAGATACATAGATTCTTGAATGACAAGGAACTCTGGGTATTGGGTAGTTGGGAAAAAGAAGTTGAGACAAAAATCATATAACTGGTAATCTTAATGTATGGTGGTGAAGGCATAAGGGCCATATGGCCTACTTCTGCTAGTATTGAGTACAGGAGTTGGGAGGTCATGTTGTGGCTGTACAGGAAATTGGTTAGGCCACTGTTGGAATATCACGTGCAATTCTGGTCTCCTTCCTATCGGAAAGATGTTGTGAAACTTGAAAGGGTTCAGAACAGATTTACAAGGATGTTGCCAGGGTTGGAGGATTTGAGCTATAGGGAGAGGCTGAACAGGCTGAGGCTGAACAAGATGGGGCTGTTTTCCCTGGAGCTTTGGAGGCTGAGGGGTGACCTTATAGAGGTTTACAAAATTATGAGGGGCATGGATTGGATAAATAGGCAAATTCTTTTGCCTGGGGTCGGGGAGTCCAGAACTAGAGGGCATAGGTTTAGGGTGAGAGGGGAAAGATATAAAAGAGACTTACGAGGCAACTTTTTCACACACAGGTGGTACGTGTATGGAATGAGCCGCCAGAGGATGTGGTGGAGGCTGTTACAATTGCAACATTTAAGAGGCATTTGGGTGGGTATATGAATAGGAAGGGTTTGGAGGGATATGGGCCAGATGCTGGCAGGTGGGACTAGATTGAGTTGGGATATCTGGTCAGCATGGATGGGTTGGACCGAAGGGTCTGTTTCTGTGCTGTACATCTGTATGACTCGGTCTCTGACCCTCTGAGGTTACGTGACCCTGACTTTGAGATCTTTATACTCCTGTTTTTGGCTTCTTGATATCCCTCATTTTTATTACTTCAGCACTGGTAACTACACCATCAGCAATCTGGGCCCTAAGACCTGGCATTCTGTCCCAAACCTTTCCATCACTCTACCTCTACTTCCCACTTTGAGATGCTCCTAAAAACTTGTCTCGTTGAACAAAATTTTGGCCAGCCATCCTAAATCTCCAAATAGGGCACTGTAGAAAATTTTGTTCATGACACTGTTGTGAATGCACTGTAAATAGCATTTTACTATGTTTTAGATGCTATATAACTACAAGTTGTTGGGAGAGGCAGGTTGTTATGTTTCATCATTGATTATGCATCATTGTCACCATGGGTAACAGACTTGGAATACTAAGTGTACATTAACAGCAGCCAGATTCACCATTTAACATGATCAATGCCGATCCTCTATCTCAGTGCTGATTTTCCACACTCTCTCCGTGCTTCTTGAAAATCTGTTTTTTTTTCTTAAACATCTCAGGGATATCGCCCATGCCGCCTTCTGATATAGAGAATTACACAGAGTCATCACCTTCTGAGTGAAGAAATTTAAAAACAACTCAGTCCAAAATGGTCTTTTGTGTTTCTGAGACTGTAGCCTCTTGTGGCCTGGACACTCAACTACACCCTCCCTTTGCCTCCCACTGGACTCCGCAGCGCCCCTTCCCCCCTCCCCACCCAGCCATCACCACCAGGAGAAAATTATGAGGGCAAACTAGCAAGGAATATAAAACTGGCAATAAGAGCTTCTCTAATTTTATATATAAAAAAATGATCCCTGGTCTCCAAGGATTGTCTTATGAGGAAAGATTAAACAAGTTGTGACTCTACTCACTGGAGTTTAGAAAAATGAGAGGTAATCTCAATGAAACATACAGGATCCATTAAGGAGTTTGACAGGGTCAACACTGAGAGGATGTTTCCCTTCATGGGAGAGTTTAGGACCAGAGGGGATAGTCTGAGACTATGACAATTTAAGACTGAGATGAGGAGGACTTTCTTCTCTCAGCAAGTTGAGAGTCTTGGAGGTCCTTACAACAGAGAACTGGAGACAGAATCTTGTGTTTGTTTAAAGCTGAGATAAATTCTTGAACAGAAGGTTTTCAGGGAAAGGGCAGAAGGAATTTCGGATCAGCTGACTTTGTGGAGTGGCAGAGCAGACTCGAGAGGCTGAATGGCCTACTCCTTTCCCATTTCTTGTTCTTTTGGTCAGACTGTGGTGACTTTTACTTTTGCTGCAATAGTACAGAGGCAAACACCGTCTCAGTGGGAGAGATGAGATACTGTGAGGAGAAAACAAAATTAGATGGGAAAATATTGAAATTGTGGATTTGAAACAGACCCAAAATAAAATTACTTTTGTTACTTTAGAGTTGAATTCCATTTTCAGCAAGTGGCCTGAAAGAAATGTATAACTAAGTGATAAAGTTGAGTTGTGGATAATAGGCCATGATCGTGCTGCTTGTATCGAGTTCCAAAGGCTGGGAGAACATTTGAAGAATTAGCTTGCAACCTCCCTTTTCTGGTTCTGCACTGTTTCCAATGCTATTAGAAATAATGGACTTCCTACGGCATTGCAAATGGAAAGGCAAAAGGATTCCCCATCCTAAGCTATCACTCATTCTGTGAGTTTAGGTTTTAGGATTTACTCTATTTGGATTCTTTCTGTTGTCATTCTGTTCTCAGCAATCCATACTGACAAGGTCCAAATCAGGAGGGAGTGCTTGGTCTAATTGGTCAAAGTATGTATGGACTTTTCTTAACTGAAATAAACTTCTCTGGTGTGAGAGAACAACAATAAGTTACTCTGAATTTATTATCTTGCAGCATTACCATTTATATTGTTTCATTAAAAATATATCACGTTGAAAAAAACCGTCGTTCTCTTTTACATTTCATTGTGCAGACTATTATTCTGAACTTGGATGAAGGATGTGTTATTGGGACACTTGGATCGTAATGGTTGGATTGGGCAAAATTAACATGGATTTATGAAAAAGTCATGTTTAAAAATCTTTGGAGATTTTAAGTGTGCAACCAGCAGAATAGATAAGGGAGAACTAGTGGATGTGGCATATTTAGAAAAATACAAATGGATGAACTTACGAATCAGGAATAGCAGTCTACTCTCTCACACACATTCTCCCCATGTCTGCGTGGGTTGTTTCTGGGTGCTCCGGTTTCCTCCCACAGTCCAAAGATGTGCAGTTTAAGTGAATTGGCAATGCTAAATTGCCCATAGTGTTCAGGGATCTGTAGGTTAGGTGCATTGGTCTGGGGTAAATGTAGGGTAGGGGAATGGATCTGGGTGGGTTACTTTTCAGAGAGTCAGGGTGGACTTGTTGGGCCAAAGGGCCTGTTTCCACCCTGTAGGGATTCTATTCTAAAACTAGGAGGCATAAGTTTAAGGGGAGAGATACAAAAGGGTCCAGAAGGGCATTTTTTTTTTGCACACAGAGTGTGGTGAGTGTCTGGAACAGGCTGCTAGAATTTTGTCATTTAAGAAACATTTAGACAAGTAAATGGATGAGATAGGTATGGAGGCGTTTGGGCCAAATGCAGGCAAATGGGGCTAGTTTAATTTGTGAAAGCTAGGTGCCTTGGGAAAGTTGGGCTGATGAGCCTATTGCCATGCTGTAGACCTCTATGACTATATTGAGACCGATTTGTGTGTAACCTCAAACTTATAAAGACAAAGAACAAAGAAAATTACAGCACAGGAACATGCCCTTTGGCCCTCCAATCCATACCCTCTATCTAAACCTGTCAACTATTTTCGAAGGATCTGTATCCCTCTGCTCCCTGTGCATTCGTGTATCAATCTAGATATATCTTAAATGACACTACTGTTCACACCCCTACCACCTCTGCTGGCATTCCAGGCACTCACCACCCTCTGTTTAAAGGATTTTCCGCATATATCTCCCCTAAACTTTTTCCCTCTCACTTTGAACTTGTGACCCCGAGTAATTGAATCCTCCACTCTGGGAAAACGTTTCTTGCTAGCCACCCTGTCTACACCTCTCATGATTTTGTAAGCCTCAGTCAGGTTCCCCCTCAACTGCCTTCTTTCCAATGAAAAGAATCCTAATCATTCAACCTCTCCTCACAGCTAGCACCTTCCATACCAGGCAACGTCCTGGTGAACCTCCTCTGCACCCTCTTCAAAGTATCCACATCCTTTTGGTAATGTGGAAACCAGAACTGTAAGCAATATTCCAAATGTGGCCAAAACAAAGTCTTATACAATTGTAACATGACCTTTAAATCAATACCCCGTCCAACGAAGGAAAGCATGCCGATTGCCGTCTTAACCACTCTACTGCCCTGCATTGCCACCTTCAGATCTCTCTGTACATCAATTTTCCCCAGGACTTTTCCATTCACTGTATAGTTTGCTCTTGAATTGGATCTTCCTCACATTTGCCCAGATTGAACTTCATCTGCCTTTTCTCTGCCGTACTGTACAATCTATCAATATTCTGCTGTATTCCCTGACAGTCCCCTTCACTATCTGCTACTCCACCAATCTTAGTGTCATCTCCAAACCTGATAATGAGGCAACCCACACCTTCCTCCAAATCATTTCTGTATATCGCAAACAACAGTGGTCCCAGCACGGATCCCAGTGGGACACCACTGGTCACAGGTCTACCATTCTCTGTCTCCTGTTACCCAACCAGTTCTCTATCCATGTAGCTAGAACACCCTGGACCCCATGCAACTTCACCTTCATCAGCCTACCATGGGGAACCTTATCAAACCCCTTGCTAAAGTCCATGTATATGACATCTACATCCCTTCCCTCAGCAATCAACTTTGTCACCTTTTCAAAGAATTCTATTAGGTTTGTAAGACATGATCTTCCATGCACAAAACCATGCTGCCTATCACTGATAAGCCCACTTTCTTCCAAATACGTATACAGAGGAACCTCGATTATCCGAATGAGATGGGCAGGCACTATTTTGTTCAGATAATTGATTAAATGCCTCTCCTCTGGGGCTCGGAGTTTTTTAAGTCTACTCCCCATTCAGGAGATGAGGCAGCAGCTCATCACACATGAGCCCCAGCCCCCACCCCCACCCGGTCCAACACCGTCCCCGGCCCAACACCAACTCCCATCCCCACCCAATCCCGTCCAACCTGCCTGCCCAACACAACCCCCCTGCCCACCCCAGTAGCTGCTGCTACTGCCTTTGTGGGGTAAGTCTCCCAATAGCGCGCGCGCGCACACACAACTTTTTACTGCAATGTTTTGACAGGTCCACCTTTATCCTGTATAGGATAATGTTGGAGAGGTTATCTGGGGAAGTGGGGTTTAGGGTACACCCCTCTGTGGAACCCCTGGGAAAGTGTGGGGAGAGAGAGAGGATGGGGGGTCAGTCATTTGGAGATGGTGCCTGTTTAATCACTGTAAACAAAAGACACGATCACTGTTGGAAACACATCTTTGATGTAATGTTTCTGTCTTTCTCTATATTAAACTTAGAACATGAGGATCCATCAAATATGTTTCTTTAATAAACAAATTTATTGAATCATTACAAAACAAAACATTGACAATTAATCATTCAAGTAATTCTCTTAAATTTGTTTGTTAAACTTTTGTGTGGGACCTTATAAATAGCTTTCTGAAAACTTGCTTATAGAACATAGAACATAGAAGAATACAGCGCAGTACAGGCCCTTCGGCCCTCGATATTGCGCCGATCCAAGCCCACCTAACCTACACTAGCCCACTATCCTCCATATGCCTATCCAATGCCCGCTTAAATGCCCATAATGAGGGAGAGTCCACCACTGCTACTGGCAGGGCATTCCATGAACTCACGACTCGCTGAGTAAAGAACCTACCCCTAACATCTGTCCTATACCTACCCCCCCTTAATTTAAAGCTGTGCCCCCTTGTAATAGCTGACTCCATACGTGGAAAAAGATTCTCACTGTCGACCCTATCTAAACCCCGAATCATCTTGTACACCTCTATCAAGTCACCCCAAAACCTTCTTTTCTCCAATGAAAACAACCCCAAGTGCCTCAGCCTTTCCTCATACGATCTTTCTACCATACCAGGCAACATCCTGGTAAACCTCCTCTGAACCTGTTCCAGTGCCTCCACATCCTTCCTATAGTATGGCGACCAAAACTGCACACAATACTC
Source organism: Chiloscyllium plagiosum (assembly GCF_037043375.1). NCBI lineage: Eukaryota > Metazoa > Chordata > Chondrichthyes > Orectolobiformes > Hemiscylliidae > Chiloscyllium > Chiloscyllium plagiosum. The sequence continues at coordinate 583,941 of NW_028270156.1, forward strand.
CAGATGTGGCCGCACCAGAGTCCTATACAACTGCAACATGACCTCAGTACTCCGGAACTCAATTCCTCTACCAATAAAAGCCATTACGCCATATGCCTTCTTCACCGCACTATTTACCTGGGTGGCAACTTTCAAAGATTTGTGTACATGGACACCAAGATCCCTCTGCTCATCCACACTACCAAGTATCCGACCGTTAGCCCAGTACCCCATCTTTTTATTACACTTACCAAAGTGAATCACCTCACACTTAGCTACATTGAACTCCATTCGCCACCTTTCTGCCCAGTTCTCCAGTTCTATATCCCGCTGTAACCTGCCACATCCTTCCTCACTGTCTACAACTCCTCCGACTTTCGTATCATCCGCAAACTTACTCACCCAACCTTCTAACCCCTCCTCCAGGTCATTTATAAAAATGACAAACAGCAATGGTCCCAAAACAGATCCTTGCGGAACACCACTAGTGACGGCACTCCAAGATGAACATTTGCCATCAACTACTACCCTCTGTCTTCTTCCAGCCAGCCAACTCCTAATCCAAACCTCCAACTCACCCTCAATGCCATACCTCCGTATTTTTTGCAGTAGTCTACCATGGGGAACCTTATCAAACGCCTTACTAAAATCCATATACACCACATCTACTACTTTCCCCTCGTCCACCTCCTTAGTCACCTTCTCAAAGAATTCAATAAGGTTTGTGAGGCACGACCTGCCCTTCACAAAACCATGCTGACTATCCTTGATCACATTATTCCTATCCAGATGTTCATAAATCCTATCCCTTACAATTCTCTCTAAGATTTTGCCCACAACAGAAGTGAGACTCACCGGCCTATAGTTACTAGGGTTATCCCTACTCCCCTTCTTGAACAAGGGAACCACATTTGCTAGCCTCCAATCTTCTGGCACTACTCCTTTAGACAACGAGGACATAAAAATCAAGGCCAATGGCTCTGCAATCTCTTCCCTTGCTTCCCAGAGAATCCTAGGATAAATGCCATCAGGCCCAGGGGGCGTATCTATTTTCACCCTTTCCAGAATTTCTAACACCTCTTCTCTACATACCTCAAAGCCATCCATTCTACTTAATTGTGACTCAGTACTCACATTGACAACAATGTCCTGTTCCTGATTGAATACTGACGAAAAGTATTCATTCAGTGTCTCCCCAATCTCTTCAGCCTCCACACGCAACTTCCCACTACTATCCTTGACTGGACCTATTCCTACCCTAGTCATTCTTTTATTCCTAACATACCTATAGAAAGCCTTAGGGTTTTCCCTAATCCTACCAACTAAGGACCTTTCATGTCCCCTCCTTGCTGCTCTTAGCTCTCTCTTCAGGTCCTTCCTGGCTACCTTATAACTCTCAATCACCCCAATTGAACCTTCACGCCTCATCTTTACATAGGCCGCCCTCTTCCATTTAACAAGGGATTCCAATTCCTTATTAAACCACGGCTCCCTCACACGACCCTTTCCTCCCTGCCTGACAGGCACATACTTATCAAGGACACTCAATAGTTGCTCCTTGAACAAGCTCCACATATCAATTACACCCTTGCCTTGAAGCTTACTTTTCCAGGCCACACATCCTAAGTCATGCCTCACAGCATCATAATTTCCCTGCCCCCATCTATAACTCTTGCCCTGTAGTGCACACTTATCCCTCTCCATCACTAGAGTAAAGGTCACCGAATTGTGGTCACTGTCCCCAAAGTGCTCACCTACCTCTAATTCTAACACCTGGCCTGGTTCATTACCCAGAACCAAATCCAGTATGGCCTCACCTCTTGTTGGCCTATCTACATATTGTGTCAGGAATCCCTCCTGCACACATTGGACAAACACTGACCCATCTAACGAACTTGAGCTATAGCTTTCCCAATTAATATCAGGAAAGTTAAAGTTAAGGAAGAAGGTGAAAGGCTATACTGTGGAATACTGTGTGCAATATTGATTACACTTTCTGAGGAAGGATATAAATGTGTTGCACACAGGGAAAGTTTACCCAGACTAATCCCTGGAATGGAGCAGATTGTCTTGTGAGGAAAGGTTAGCCAGACTAGTTTTATATCCACTGGAGTTTGCAAGACAAAAGAGGTGACTTGATTGAATCATACAGGATCCTAAACGGTCTTGACAGGCAGGACATGGAGAGGATGTTTCATCTTGTGGGAGAATTTAGAATGAGAGGCTACTGTTTAAAAGTCAAGAGGTTAGTCATTTAAAACAGAAATGAAGATAATTTTTTTCAGAGGCTGGTGAGTCTTTGGAATTTGCTGCCTCAAAAGCTGGTAGAAGCAATATCTGTTTAAGAGAAAGCCAGATAAATTCTTATTAAGGAAGAAGGTGAAAGGCTATTGGAGTAGGTGAGAACATAACTGAATTGCTTTGGGGGATTACTTTGGGAATAGTGATCACAATTCCATTAGTTTTAGAATACTCATGGACAAAGACGAGAGTGTCCTAAAGGAAGAGCTAAACTGGGGGAAGGCCAACTATACCACAATTGGGCAGGAGCTGGGGAATGTGGATCGGGAGCAGCTGTTTGAGGGAAATCCACAATCGGTATGTGGGAGGCTTTTAAAAAGAGGTTGGTTAGAGTTCAGAAGAGATATGTTCCTGTGAGATAAGCTTTTTCCCAGGGTGAAGGATTCAATAACAAGAGGTCACGTGTTCAAGGTGAGAGGTGAAAAGTTTAAAGGGGATACACATGGCAAGTACTTTACACAGAGGGTGGTGGGTGTCTGGAACGCGTTGCCAACAGAGGCAGATAGAGGCAGGCATGGTAGATTAATTTAAGATGTGTCTGGTCAGATGCATGAGTGGGTGGGGAGCAGAGGGATACAGATGCTTAGGAATTGGGCGACAGGTTTAGACAGCAGATTTGTTTTGGCTCGGGCTTGGAGGCTGAAGGGCCTGTTCTTGGGCTGTAAATTTTCCTTGTTCTTTGTTCTTTGGATCTAGCCATTGGTCTGGTTTCCATGCAGACATATTCAGCTCATCTCCATTTTGTTCAAGGAAATGTTACCAGCAATCAGCTGATAGGTCTGAGCTGAAATATGTAAAGTATTAGCCTCAAGATGGTTGCAGGATGAAATGAGATTGGAACTTGATTCTTGATATTTAAGAATGCCCAGAAAGGAAGAAAAGATGGAGGGGTGGCTTTGTTAATTATTGATGGTATTTGTACAATAGAGAGGGATGACCTAAATTCAGGAAACTAAGATGTGAGAACAGTTTGGGCAGAAATAAGAAATGATAAAGGGAAAAAGTCACTTGTGGGAGTACCTAAAAATAACCACACCATAGCGTGGAAATAATAGGAAGAAATAATAAGAGCTTATCAAAAAGACACAGCAATAATCATAGCAGATTTTAATCTATATCTTTTCTGGAAAAGTCTGAAGGAAAAAGGTAGCCAGGGTGATGATCTCACAGAATGTTTTAGGAATATAGGAACAGGAGTACACCATTCAAGTCCTCAAGTCTGTTCCACTATTCAATGAGATCATGGCTGATCTGTGGCCTATATCCAAATACCTGCATTTGGCCCATATCCCTTAATACCTTTGCTTAATTTATCTATCTCGGGTTTAAAATTAACAACTGATCCAGCATCCACTGTTGTTGTGGAAGAGAGTTCCACTGTTGTTGTGGAAGTGCTTCCTAACATCTCTCCTGAACAGTCTGGCCCTAATTCTCAGACTCTGCCTTTAATTCTAGAATCCCCAAACAGTGGAAACAATTTATTTTTATGTACTCTGTCATTTCCTATTAATATTGAAAACTTCAATCAGATCACTCCTTAACCTTTTAAATTCTGGAGAAAACAGGCCTTATTTGTATAATCTCTTCTCATAACTTAACGCCTGAAGTCCAGGTGTCATTCTTGTAAACCTACATTGTACTTTAATATCTCCTTCCTAAGGTGTGATGCTCAAATCTACTCACAGTACTCTAAGTAGGTTCCAACCACGATTTTCTACAACTGACTTTTCTGTGTTGGTTCTTACAATGGCATATTCTGGTGCCAACCAGAGGACTGGTTATACTCAACATAGTAATGTGCGGTGTAATAGCATTAATTAATGGTCTCCTGGTGAAGGTGCTGCTAGGTAATAACAGTCATAATAGGACTGAATTTTATATTCAGTTTAAGGGAGAGAGAAGTAGGTCTAACACTATTTCTGAAATTTTAAATAAAAGGAATTATTAGAACATTAAACAGTATAGCACAGTACAGGCCCTTTGGCTCTCCATGTTATGCCGACCCTTTATCCTAATCTAAGATCAAACTAACCTACAAACTCAACATTTTAATATCATCCTTGTGCCTATCCAAGAGTCATTTAAATGTCCCTAATGTATCTGACTCTACTACCACTGGCAGTGCATTCCACACACCCACCACTCTCTGAATAAAGAACCTACCTCTGACATCTCCATTAAGCCTTCCTCCAATTACCTTAAAATGATATCCCCTCATGATATACATTTCCATCCTGGGAAAAAGTCTCTGGCTATCCACTCTCTCTATGCCTCTCATCCTCTTGTACACCTCTATCAAGTCACCTCTCATCCTTCTTTGCTCCAATGAGAAAAGCCCCAGCTCCCTCAACCTTTCTTCATAAGACACACCCTCCAGTCCAGACAGCATCCTGGTAAATCTCCTCTGCACCCTCTCTAAAGCTTCCACATCCATCTTGTAATGAGGCGACCAGAACTGGATACAATATTCCAAGTGTGGTCTAACCAGGGCTCTATAGAGCTGCAGCATAACCTTGCGGCTCTTAAACTCAGTGTTCCTGCTAATAAAAGCCAACACAGCATACACCTTTTATTTAATAGGTATTTTTTATAGAAAAATAGAACATTTTAAAGATTTTTGAACAAAATTACAAAAGTAATATAAACAAGTATAAGCACCAATATGAAATTAAGTAAATAAATAAAAATAGTAACAAAACAAAAGGGAAAAAGAAACCCAACTAACTACTAATTAGATTAGATTAGATTACTTACAGTGTGGAAACAGGCCCTTCGGCCCAACAAGTCCATACCGACCCGCCGAAGCGCAACCCACCCAGACCCATTCCCCTACATTTACCCCTTCATCTAACACTATGGGCAATTTAGCGTGGCCTATTTACCTAACCTGCACATTTTTGGACTGTGGGAGGAAACCGGAGCACCAGGAGGAAACCCACGTAGACACGGGGAGAATGTGCAAACTCCACACAGACAGTTGCTTGAGGTGGGAATTGAACCCCGGTCTCTGGCGCTGCGAGGTAGCAGTGCTAATCTATTCTACAAACAACCAAAACATAATATAAAATAGGATATCATACATTACTAACAGTAAACAACAAAGTAATTAAATAACTAGATACATGCTCAAAATAGATTTACGTCAAGTCATAATAAAACCCGTATTTATACAGGATTCCTCCTCTTGGGGGGCCCTGGAGCCAGCCAGAACCATTACCACAGCTAAACAAAAGCCCTGAACAAATTTGGCTGAGATATCTGTGATGATATAGTTCAAAAAGGACTGCCATATTTTACAAAATAATTCTGTTTTTTGGTGCACCATATTTGTGAGGAAGTCAAGGGAGATATATTCCATGACGATCCTGTGCCAATTCAAAGGTCCTGGGGGGCCTTCAGCTTCCCAATTCACTAAAATATTTTTCCTGGACAAAAGGAGAGGATGGTAAATAATTTCCTCCCATGCACATCCAGGGAGGGGAAATCTGAAGAGCTCAAAAGCATGAACACTGGATCCAATCCAATCTCCCAAGATCTTCGTCAAGGCATTCACTACCATATCCCAATACCTGTGGATCTTATGGCATGTCCATAGACAATGCGTGAGAGTGCCAACTTCTATTTTACATTTAGGACACATTGGGGATGCTGCTGCCTTGAACTTTGCGAGTTGTTCAGGTGCCATATGAGCCCTGTGGAGTATCTTTAATTGAATAGCCTAAGTTCTGTTACAGATAGAGATCTGTCTGGCATTTTCCCAGATGTCCTCCCACATTTCTAAAGAGATTTCCAACCCTAATTCTTGGTTCCAGATTTTATGTAATCGTTCCATGTCCTTTGATACCTTATTGTATAGTGAGTGACCGCCCCATCGGCCATAGCACTCTCCTTTCCCTATCCGATTTGTAGGGATTAACCATCAGTGTGGTCTTCTTTTGTATAAAGTCTCGTATTTGAAATTACTGAAAAAGGTCCCTGTTAGGCAGTCCAAACTTCTGGTGCAACTGCTCAAAGGATATCATAACCTCCCCATCGAACAGGTCTCCCAAGCAGGAGATATCTCTGGACTTCCAAGTTTTAAAAGTAGCATCAGTCAGTCCTGGCTGGAATCCTGATGCTCCCACTATGGGGGTACAAGGGGAGGTTCTTTTGCAGGTTACCCTCATCTTGTCACATTATCCTCCACGCTTTAATTATATTTAATACAATAGGATTTTTACAATAATCTATAATAACTCTCATCTTGTCCATAAATAAAAGACTGATGAGGGGATAATTTGCTTGGGAGGTCTCAATATCTAACCAGATTGAGTCTCTTGTGACCCACAATCAATCAGCTACATAAGATAATAAGGAGCTCAATTGATACCTCCTAAAGTCTGGAAAATCCACTCCTCCCCTTGCTTGTGAGAGCTGCAGCTTTTCTAATTTGATAAGGGGCCGTCTATGATTCCAAATAAAGGAGCCAAGCCAGCCGTAGAGCTTACGCAGCGCCCGTCTCAGCAGGATCAAGGGGAGCATTCTCCTAGGATATAGAAGACGAGGTAGGAAATTCATCTTGACTAGGGCTACTCTGCCTAACCAGGATATTGGGAAATCTCCCAGTGCTGAAGGTCCTGCCTCATTTTTTCTAGTAAGTGTACGATATTGGCTTTATATAACTGACCAAATACTGGAGTGATAAAGATGCCTAAGTATAGAAAACTCTCTAGTAACCACCGAGAAGGAAAGCAAGATCCATCCAGTAAATTGGATATACTGGCAAGACCTCCCAATGGCATGGCCTCCGATTTCATAAAATTGATTTTGTAACCTGAGAACATACCAAATAAATTGACCACTTGAATTAAGCAGGCATGGATGTCAAAGGATCAATTAAGAAAAGGAGGACATCATCTGCATAGAGAGTAATTTTGTGCTTGCCCGATCCAACCCTCGGAGCCGTTATATTAGGGTCAATTCGTACAGCTTCCACTAGTGGTTCAATCACTAGTGTGAATAATAACGGTGAAAGAGGACATCCCTGGCGACAGCCCCTGCCAACACTAAAGCTATCCAAGCCTCAACCATTGGTGATCACCGCTGCTTTGGGATCATTATATAATACTGAAACCCATTTAGTCAATACCTCTCTGACACTGAACCTTTCCACTATATAGAAAAGATATGGCCATTTTACCTGATCAAATGCCTTCTCTGCGTCTAGGGAGACAACCAACCTGGGTATTGTTCCCTGTTGACAGCCTTGTATCATATTTAAGACCCTTCTAACATTATTAGTTGATCTGCGACCCTTTATAAACCCTGTCTGGTCCTTAGATTAGATTAGATTAGATTACAGTGTGGAAACAGGCCCTTCGGCCCAACAAGTCCACACCGACCTGCCGAAGCGAAACCCACCCATACCCCTACATTTACCCCTTACCTAACACTACGGGCAATTTAGTACGGCCAATTCACCTGACCCTGCACATCTTTGGATTGTGGGAGGAAACCGGAGCACCCGAAGGAAACCCACGCAGACACGGGGAGAACGTGCAAACTCCACACAGTCAGTCGCCTGAGGCGGGAATTGAACCCGGGTCTCAGGCGCTGTGAGGCAGCAGTGCTAACCACTGTGCCACCGTGCCGCCCTCTTTTATAATGAATGGTAAGACCCTCTCCAGTCTTAATGCTTACATTTTTGAAAGAATTTTGAAATCCACATTTAACAAGGATATGCGTCTATATGAAGAGCAATCTTCTCGGGCCTTTCCCTTCTTGAGAATGAGAGAAATATTTGCTTCTCTCAATGAAGGCGGGAGGCAGCCCTGACTGTGTGAATAATTATACATATTTATGAGTGGCCCGGCCAATTCCCCTATAAATTCTTTACAGAACTCAGCCTGGAGTCCGTCTGGCCCAGGCGCTTTGAAACTCTGAAGCTGCCTAACCGCATCTAGTACTTCCTGGATTGTCAGGAGGGCATTCAAGATTGACACCTGCTTCGAGGTTCGGCCCGGAAGATCCAAATTTTTAAAGAAGGATTCCATCTTCCCAGTTCTATCCTCACAGTCCTGCGACTTGTACAGTTCAAAATAGAACTTTCTAAAGGCAGGATTGATCTTTTTACAGTCACAAGTCAAGGTACCAGCACTTTCTCTAATGGACGTAATGGCTTGGGGAGCCTTTTTCTTTCTGGCAAGGTACGCTAGATATCTGCCGGGCTTGTCGCCATGTTCAAATAGTCTCTGCTTTGCAAATAATATTTCTCTCTTTGCTGATGGGTAAGTGTGGTAAAGAAGGCTGCCTTAAGGGCTGTGATCCTTTGTAGCTTAGTAATGGAGGGCCTGTCAACATACGCTGTCTCAGCTGCCTTCAAGCGAACCTCGAGCAGGCGCTGTTGTTCTCCATTTTGTCTTTTCCAAGACGCAGAGTATGAAATGACCAAGCCTCGTGCATATGCCTTAGTGGTCTCCCACACCATCGAAGGGTTACTAGCCGTACCTGAGTTAATATCCCAGAAGGTTTTGAATTCCTGCGAAAAATATTTTATAAATTGGCTTTCCTTCAATAAGAAAGGATCCAGATGCCAATGTCGGGGAGCCTATCCCATCATCCCTAGTCTTGACTTCCATATATACTGCGGCATGGTCAGAAATAGCTATATTACCTATTTTACAGGACAGAATCGAATTCAGAAGGGTCGAGGGGGCAAAGAGCATATCAGGTCTGGTATGGCACTTGTGTGGGTTAGAGTAGAAAGTGAAGCCTCTACCCTGGGGATGGAGACACCTCCATACCATCTATTAACCCTAGCTCCTTATTCAGATCCACCAGTTGTCTGGATCTCAGAGATACACCCATAGTGCTTCTAGGTATCCTATCCATCTCTGGGTCCATAATACAGTTAAAATCTCCCTCCTATAATTGTATGGCGGATCCTGAAAGCCATTAACTTAGAGAATGCGTCCGTTACAAATTTAAAAGGGATGCGCCGGGGGACAATAAATACTCAAAATTCCATGTTCCTCTTCATGTATTGGGGCTTTGCTCAATATATACCGTCCAGACTCATCTTTTATCTGGCTTAACATTTGGAAAGGAAGATTCTTCCGAATTAGAATGGCCACTCCCCTGCTTTTTGAGCTGAAAGATGAAAAGAAAGCCTGACCAAACCCACCTTGTTGTAGCTGAGTGTTCTTTGTCAAGTAGGTGTGTCTCCTGTAAGAGGGCTACATCAACCCTTTCTTTATTAAGACTTGATAATATCTTTTTCCTTTTGATTGGAATTGTTTAATTTCAAGAAAGTGTTAGATATCATTCTCAGAGCTAAAGGGATCAAAGGTTAGGAGGCAAAAGTTGAAACAAGGTACTGAGGTGGATGGTCGGTCATGACCGTGTTGAATAGCAGAGCAGGTTTGAAGGGTCAAATGGCCTACTCCAGCTCTTACTTTCCATGTTTTTAACTTTATGGATGATTATTGTCCTAACGTTAATATGATACATGGGAACCAGTGTAGACAAGCACCTTATGCAAGAGTTACTGGTTTAGGCACCTGTTATAATAAATGAAAAGAACATTGAAATGCTGACAAGTTGAGCTGTAGTGGATTCAGCACCTGCACCTTGTTACACTTGCTCTCGCACTGTCATGCTCTCTCACTGTATCGCGTGCTCACATTCTCATTCTCTCTCTATTTCTCGTGCTCTATTGCACACTCATTCTCTCTCGCTCTCATTCACACGCGCTCTCGCATGTTCTCTCTTGCACACATGCAAATACACACTGTTTACTGCCTTGCAACCACAACTGAATATCTTTCCCAAGCACCTACTTCCAACAATTCCAAAGTATTAAACAGGGCAACATGAACCAAACAGTGATGTGAATAAATGTACAGAGATTTCCCTTGCTAAGTGTACGATTATCTGTGATGTTGCCCACACAGAGACAGACAAATGTGCTCAAGGAGTAGGTTAGCACATAATTCACAATTTAATACCGTGCTGCTGAGATGCTGCTGTCTTCATATGTCAGTCCCAGGAATCAGTCTGGTAAACATTTGTTACACTCCCTCATGGCCAGAACACCCTTTCCCAGATAAGGAGACCAAAACTGTTCACAATATTCCAGATCTGATTTTAGCAAGGCCCTATATAATTGCAGTAAAGCATCCCTGCTCCTGTACTTGAATCCTCTCATTGTGAAGACCAACACACCATTTGCCATCTTCACTCCCTGCTGCATCGACATGCTTACCTTCAGTAACTGGTATACAAGAAAAACCCAGGTCTTATTGCACCTATCCCTTTCCCAATCTTTCAGGGTCACAGAGTACTTGTTTTGGAAGCACATGTTGAGGTTCCTGTGTTTCATTAGTTATGGAATCATAACGAGTAAAGTTTTTTTAATGTCCAGTATGTGGACATCCTTGGCAAGGCCAGCACTTGTTGCCTATCCCTAACTGCCCTTGAACTGAACAGTTTGCAAAGCCATTTTAGGGGCAGTTAAGAATCTGCCACATCGCTGTGGGTCTGGAGTCATATGTAGGCCAGACCAGAAAAGGGCACGGATCCCCTTTCTCTAAATGAGTTTATAGAACCTAATGGGGTTTTTGCAACATATTTTTTTTAACTCAGAGCTAATACTTTTATTACAAACGTATTCAATTGGTTAATTAATCTGAAATTCTCCAACTGCAATAGTGAGATTTGAACTCATCCCTCTGGATTATTATTTCAGGATTCGGTAGTACTGTTGAGGATCTTATTGAAACTTTTCCATAAAATCATAGAAACCCTAGAGTATGGAAGCAGGCTATTCGGTCCATCGAATCCACGCCGGACTTCCAAATTGTATCCCACACAGACTCTTCCCCCTTACCTTATCCACGTAACCCTGCATTTTCCATGGCCAATCCACCTAACTTGCACATCTTTGGACTGCTGGAGGAAACTGGAGCACCCAGACAAAATCCATGCAGACATGGAGAGAAGGTGCAAACTCCACTCAGAGGGTGGAATCGAACCTGGGTTCCCAGCACTGTGAAGCAGCAGTGCTAACCACTGAGCCACTGTATCACCGGTTTTACTCTCATCAGGAAATTTTGCAAGAATATAAATTCAGGGAGAAAACCAACATTTCTACTGCATAAGAGGAGAGTACTGATTGGTTGGTTGGTTGGTTGGTAAGTGGACACTGATTGGGAGAGGTGCTGCTATGGAGAAAGCACCCAATTATGCTGATTGACAGCTAACAATCAGGCTTTGTTAGTAGGTTGTATGAGGCAATAGAGGTGGGTTATATATGGTGGAAGGGGTGCAGGTGGGACTAGGGTGTTTAGATGGGAGGCATTGGGTATAGATAGCATTAACATGACTTTCAGGGTGATTTCTGTGAATCTTCACAGCTGGCATTCTGTGGCTATGCAATCCTGTCCTCACTCCTTTTTCAATCTCCTTTATCTTCACCTTCTCTCCTTTCATTGCTTGATGAGGAGGAACAATATTTTAAAGGACTAAAAGGCAAAGCAAGTTATTTCATGTTATAGATTTAGTTGGTCATGTATAATAACAGCAGAATGTGTCATGTGTCTTAGGATTTACATTAGAAACGAATTTGCGCAGGATAGAGGAACACAACACTATCTCCATATGACTGATGGCACTGAGTGTGTCTTTGCTATAGAGTCAGCCACTGACCATATATAGCACCAGTGCTGCCTGAGATTGAACACCTCACTCAGGCAGACTGGATTCATGGGACATTATCCCTCATTAATCCTCACAATCCTGCTGTGGAGACCCTGGGATTGAATCTGACAGCCGTAGATAATCTGTCAGGTTCAGTGGTGCCAGTCACTTATGTAATTAGATAGTCCAAGTGTCTCATTTCTTTGGCAGTTGACTGACGATCCTATACCTAGCTGGAGTTAAAGAGGTAACAGTAACATTACGTTGTGAGCTGCACTCAATAATTATATCAGTGGCTTTTGCATTTTTTTCTATGTGGTTAGAGACATTTAACACTGGCAGAGGTGATGCTTGATTGCAAGTACCTAAGTACATAGTAAGGTGCAGCAAATGGGACAGCAACTAAGATAGAATTGCTTAGTTCAAATGGTTCAACGTCCAAAAGAGATATATACATGGAGAAATTTTACAACCTCTCTCGTGGTGAGCTTGGAGTTGGGATGGGCATTTAATTAGGAGGATGGTGTCATCCCCGACACTGTTATATTTCCACCTCCCCCAGAATTCAGGTGGGATAGGAGTATCTGTCTTCTCAGCAATATCTGTTCAGATACTTGTACACCAGGAAAAATATTACTCCGATCCCAACTCTGTTCCTTAGCTGACTGTCCAGTTTTCCTTCTGGGATTGCTGAGGCAGTCTCTCTCTCTCTCTCTCTCTCTCTCTCTCTCTCTCTCTCTCTCAACCACTCACTCGCACAAAAACAGAGATTGCTGGAAAAGCTCAGCAGGGCTGGCAGCATCTGTGAAGAGAAATCAAAGTTAATGATTTTTCTCGTTGTTCTTGAACTGTTAGCTTAAACTTCTTTTCAGTTCGGACAACTTGGAAACTTCTACACAAATTTTCACAGCCTGGAGAATTCACAATCTAAAACCCTTCTGCGACGATGAACTCTTCTGTACATTCATCTGAACTAAAACTAAAGTCCCTGGTCTGTTGCAAACTCATCAGCATAAATATTCCATCAATTAACAGTATTTTTGGAAATGATATGTAAGGGTCATTGCTCCAAATGACTTTGACTTTTTAAAAAAAAATCAGCTACTTTCACAGAACTAAAGCCAAAATCCACCTGTCTCTGTTTTAAAAATCCAAAATTGTTGAAGTGCTAACAGCAGTCCATATTATCCATATCATTATCACGGGTAGTAAGAGTCCTGTTATAATGCAGTGCATGCAATCTATAAAACTGTGGTTAGGGTGGAGGGGTGATGAGCCTTGTTCAATGATATTCAGTGCCTGATCAAGGGATATGACAATAGCATGGGGGGGCTAGCTGAAAGCCATTACAACCACTAAAAACTTTCATGTGAACAGGGAATATCCCAGGATATCGTTCCTCCTCCAAACAGCACACTTGGGAAAGGAGGTAGGAAGTGCTGGAGGTCAGACAAACTGGCTAGTGTCCATTCTCGAAGAGAATATAATTGTCTGTCAAAAGAACAACTTTTGGTGTGGCTAAAAACCTTTCACATATTCTATAATTTCTAGTGTTGCAGACATCAATGACTCTCCCTTGAACTGTAAGTTCATTTGGTGATAGCTACTAATTTGACTTTATTTTAAGTAACTTTCAGGCTAAAGGTAAATTGGGGAAATATTCACAAGTTTAAATCTTCAAAAATCAAAGGAAGAACAAAATAAATCAAAGAGATGCGGCCAACCAATGTGTTGTAACTTCATGATGTGGGAGCTGGTGGACCCCATTATGGTTCTTGTGACCACATATCCAGCAAGGGTGGGTTGCTTAAGGAACTCTGGCTGAGTTGATTCCTGAAGAAGGGCTTATGCCTGAAACGTCAATTCTCCTGCTCCTTGGATGCTGCCTGGCCTGCTGCGCTTTTCCAGCAACACATTTTTCAGCTCTGATCTCCAGCATCTGCAGCCCTCACTTTCTCCTGAGTTGATGAACTGGAGTCTGAGTGTCAAAGATTGCAACACATCCGGGAGGGGGAGGGTTACATGGGTGATGTGTTTCAGGAGGCAGTCGCACCCCTCAGATTAACTAACTTGAAATTGGTCAGTGGTCAGGGACAGGGGTGTGTAACTCAGCCCATAACCCTATCTAACAGGTTTGGGATTCTTGCTCCCTGTGTGGTTGAGAGTGTGGACTTTAGGGAAGATGTAATTGTGTGCAGTTTTGGTCGCCATACTATAGGAAGGATGTGGAGGCACTGGAACGGGTGCAGAGGAGGTTTACCAGGATGTTGCCTGGTATGGAAGGAAGATCGTATGAGGAAAGACTGAGACACTTGGGGCTGTTTTCATTAGAGAAAAGAAGGTTTAGGGGTGACTTGATTGAGGTGTACAAGATGATTAGGGGGTTAGATAGGGTTGACAGTGTGAACCTTTTCCCGCGTATGGAGTCGGGTATTACAAGGGGGCATAGCTTTAAATTAAGGGGGGGTAGATATAGGACTGAAGTTAGGGGTAGGTTCTTCACTCAGCGAGTCGTAAGTTCATGGAATGCCCTGCCAGTAGCAGTGGTGGACTCTCCCTCTTTATGGGCATTTAAACGGGCATTGGATAGGTATATGGAGGATAGTGGGTTAGTATAGGTTAGGTGGGCTTCGATCGGCGCAACATCGAGGGCCAAAGGGCCTGTACTGCGCTGTATTCTTCTATGTTCTATGTTCTATGTACAAACAGACCGAAGCACCATGGTACAGGGAATCATTCATAAGAACATAAGAGCTAGGAGCAGGAATAGGCCATCTGGCCCATCAAGCCTGCTCCACCAGTCAATAAGATCATGGCTGATCTTTTCATGGACTCAGCTCCACTCACCCGCACTCTCACCATATCCCTTAATTCCTTTATTGTTCAAAAAAATCTCTACCTTAGCTTTAAAAACTTTTACTGAAGTAGTGTCAACTACTTCCCTAGGCAGGGAATGCCATAGATTAACAATCCTCTGGATGAAGAAGTTCTTTCTCAACTCAGTTCTAAACCTGCTTACTCTAATTTTGAGGCGATGCCCTCTTGTTCTAGTTTCACCTGTCAGTGGAAACAGTCTCTCTATGTCTATCTTATCTATTCCCTTCATAATTTTATATGTTTCTATAAGATTCCCCTCCCATCTTCTGAATTCCAATGAATATAATCCCAACCTACTCAGTCTGTCCTCATAAAACAATCCCTTCAACTCCAGAATCAACCTAGTGAACCTCCTCTGCACACCCTCTAGTACCAGTACATCTTTCCTCAAGTGAGGAGACCAAAACTACACACAATACTCCAGGTGTGGCCTCACCAGCACCCTGTATAGCTGCAACATAACCTCTCTGCTTTTAAACTCAATCCCTTTCCATTTGCCTTCTGAATTACTTGTTGTACCTGCAGACCAACCTCCTGTGGTTCATGTACAAAAACACCCAGATCCCTCTGCATAGTTGATTGCTACAACATTCAAGTAATAATCCTTTTTACTATTACTCTGACCAAAATATACGACTTTACATTTATTTACATTGTATTCCATCTGCCAGACCTTTGCCCACTCACCCAATGTATCTATGTTCCTCTACAAAGTTTCACAGTCCTCTGCACACTTTGCACTGCCACTCACCTGAGTGTCATCTGCAAACTTTGATACCCTACACGTGGTCCCCAACTCCAAATCATCTATATAAATTGTAGATAATTGCCATCCCAACACTGATCCCTAAGGCACACCACTAATCACTGATTGCCAACTGGAATAACACTGATTTATCCCCACACTTTGCTTTCTGTTAGTCAACCAATCCTCTATCCATGCTAATACTTTACCTCTGACTCCATGCATCCTTATCTTATGCAGCAACCTCTTGTGCGACACCTTAGTGAAGGCCTTGTGGAAATCTAGGTGCACCACATCCACTGGGTCCCCATTATCCACTGTGCTCATAATGTCTTCATAGAATTCCAAAAGATTTGTTAAGGATGACTTGCCCTTCACAAACCCATGCTGCATCTGCCCAAGGGAACAATTTCTATCAAAATGCTTTACTATTTTTTCATTGATAATAGACTCAAACATCTTCCCCACTACAGCAGTTAAGCTAATGAGTCTATAATTTCCCATTATTTGTTAACCTCACATTTTAAACAGTGGTATCACATTAGCTGTTTTCCAATCTACTGTGACTGCCTCCAGAGTCCAGCAAATTTTGCAAAATTACTGCCAGTGCACCTGCTATTTCTCCCACCATCTCTTAAATTATCCTGGGATGCATTCCATCAGAGTCAGAAGACTTGTCTATCCATAGCTCCATTGGCTTTCCTAACACTACCTCTTCCGTGATAATGATTGTTTCCACATCATCACCTACCTTTGTCTCTTTGTCAGTTACTGGCATGTTATTAGTGTCCTTCACTGCGAACACCGACACAAAATACCTGTTCGATGCCTCGGTCATTTCATCATATCCCATTCTCAACCTCTAAAGGACCAACATTAACTTTAGCCATTCTTTTTTGCTTTATATATTTATAGAGACTTTTGCTCTCTATCTTTATATTCTGTGCTAGTTTTTTTTCTCATGTTCTATCTTTTCTTTATAGCTTTTGTTTTGGCTTTCTCCTACCTTTGAAGTTTTCCCAATCTTCTAGTTTCATGCTGTTTTCGGCCACTCGGTGTGCCTTCTCTTTCAGTGGGATAGCTTCCCTTATTTCTTTAGATACCCATGACAGATTACCCCTTTTCTTACAGTCCTTCCTTTTCACTGGAATATATTTTTGCTGAGCACTGTGAAAAATTGCTTTGAAAGTCCTCCACTGCTCGTCAACTGTCCCACCATAAAATCTTTGTTTTCTGTCTACTTTAGCCAAGTCCTCCCTCATTCTATTGTAATCTCCCTTGTTTAAGCACAGGACACTGGTATTGGATTTTATCTTCACACTCTCCAACTGTATTCTAAATTCAACCATACTGTGGTCACTCCTTCCAAAAGGTTCCCTGACTATGAGAACATTAATTATTCCTGTCTCATTACACAGGACTAGATCTAGGATAGCTTGCTCCCTCATCGGTTCCATTACTTACTGTTCAAGAAAACTATCATGGATACTCTCAACGTGCTCCTCCTCAAGGCTACCCTGACAGAGCTGGTTTGACCAACCTATGTTGAGATTAAAATCCCCTTTGATGATAACTGTACCATTTTTATAGGCATTTGTTATTTCTTTGTTTATTGCCCACCTCAATGTGATATTATTTGGTGGCCAATAAATTATGCCTACCAGTGACATTTTCCTCTTTGAATTTCTAATTTCCACCCAAATGGATTCAACCTCATTCTCCATAGAACCTATACCATCTCTCAGCACCGTTGGGATGTCATCCTTGAATACCAGAGCTACACCATCTCCCTTACCTTCCTATCTGTCCTTTCAAATAGTCTGATATCCCTGGATATTTAGCTCCCAGTTGTGAGCATCCTGTAACCATGTCTCTGTGATGGCTACTAAATCGTATTCATTTGCAATGATTTGTACCGTTAACTCATCTATCTTGTTACGAATGCTACAAGCATTCCGGTAAAGTGCCTTTATGTTAGCTTTCTTACCCTCGTGATTTCCAACATCTTTAATATATCTGAGTTATCCTTCCTTTTTATTCCTTTCATAATCTGCCTTGAACTTAAACCCTCCTGCACACACACTAACCTGTTGCTTACCATTTTATTTACCATTGTACTTCCTGTTGTTTTCCTTTTCCCTTTCCCTTCCCTTCAACTCACTAGTTTAAAGTCCTAGTGACCACCCTACTTATCCTTTTTGCTAGTCTGGGAGAAAAGCGAAATGTAGTTGTAGTTGGGGGATAAACCGTGTCCTCTGTGGTCAGGATCAAGAATCCCCAAGGCTGGGATATTGTGGGAATCAGAGACCTGGCTGCAAGGGGATAAAAGCTGGGAAGTAAATATCCAAGGATTTGTGTCCAATTGAAAGCCAGACGATGGGCAGAGGGAGTGGGGTTGCCTTGTTACGAAGAAATGAAATGTAATGAACAGTAAGAAGTGGTATACAGTCAGAAGGCATAGAATCTGTCTGGGTAGAGTTGAGGAACCACAAAGGAAAACCACAAACTCCTGATGGGAATTGTACACAGGCCTCTTAGCAGTGGTCAGGATGTGGGGAAGAAAATAAACCAGGAGCGAGAGAAGGCATGTAAGAAAGGCAATATTACAATAATCGTGGGGGAATCTTCAATATACAGGTGGACTGGGAAAATCAGGTCGGTATGAGATCCCAAGGAAAGGAGTTTGTGGAATGACTCGGCTTTTTGGAGCAGTTTGCAGTAGAATTGAATTGAATTTATTGTCACGTGTGCCGAGGCACAGTGAAAAGCTTTGTCTTGCAAGCAATACAGGCAGATCGCAGAGATAACTAGCATAGATAGTAAATAATAGGTAAACAGCGGCAAAAACTAAAACACAGGTACAGGCGAATGTTAAGAGTTTGTGAGTCCATTCAGTATTCTAACAACAGGAGGAGAGAAACTGTTTTGAAACCGGCTGGTGCATGTGTTCAGGCTTCTGTACCTTCTCCCCGATGGTAGAGGTTGTAGAAAAACATTGCCAGGGTGGGATGGATCTTTGAGAATGCTGGTGGCCTTTCCTTGACAACGGGCCTGGTTAGATGGATTCTATAGATGGGAGGTTGGCCTTTGTGATTGTCCAGGCCGAGTTCAACACTCTCTGTAACCATCTCCGATCTTGAATGGTACAGTTGCCATACCAGGTAGTGATACATCCAGACAGAATGCTCTCGATGGCACACCTATAAAAGTTGGTAAGGGTATTCGCCGTCATGCCAAATGTCCTCAGCTGCTGAGGAAGAAGAGATGTTGTTGGACCTTTGTAACCAGTACGTCCACATGGAGAGTCCAAGGAGCATGACACTCGCCACTCATCCCACCTCTGTGCCGTCACTGTGTGGGTGGGGGTGGGGGGGGGGCATGAGTAACATCCCGCCAAAAGTCAATAATGAGTTCCTTGGTTTTGCTGGCATTGAGAGCTAGGTTGTTCCCAGTACACCATTTTCCCAGGTCTTCCACCTCCCGTCTGTAGTCTGTTTTATTGATATCTGAGATTCAACCGACTATGGTGGCGTCATCAGCGAACTTGTAAATGACATTAGTCTGGTACTTGGCGATGTCGTCATGGATATACAGTGAGTACAGTAGGGGGCTGAGTACGCACCCCCGGGGGACTCCAGTGTTGAGTGTTAGTGAGGATGAAATATTGTCCCCAATCTTCACTGATTGTGGCCTGTGTGTCAGGAAACTGAGGATCCAGTTGCAGAGAGTGGGGCTTAGTCCGAGATCGCTAAGTTTAGTAATCAGTCTCGAGAGGATAATAGTGTTGAAGTCTGAACTGTAGTCAATGAGTAGGATTCTTATGTAGCTGTTCTTGGTTTCAAAATGTTCTCAGAAAGAGTGAAAGGCAAGTGATATGGCGTCTCACGTTGATCTGTTGATCCGATAGGCAAATTGGAATGGGTCAAGAGTAGTGGGGAGGCTGGAGTTGATTAATGCCATGACCAGCCTTTCAAAGCACTTAATGACCACCGAAGTTAGGGCCACTGGGTGGTAGTCATTGAGACATGCTGCAGGAGCCTTCTTCGGCACAGGGATGATGTTGGCCCTCTTG
Organism: Chiloscyllium plagiosum; assembly: GCF_037043375.1. NCBI lineage: Eukaryota > Metazoa > Chordata > Chondrichthyes > Orectolobiformes > Hemiscylliidae > Chiloscyllium > Chiloscyllium plagiosum. Next base: position 603,590 of record NW_028270156.1, read on the forward strand.
AAACAGGCCGGGACAGTAGGGCTGAGTAGGGAGAGGCAATTCCAAATTTGGTGATGTGTGATGAAACAAACTTGATTAAGGTGCTTAAAGTAGAGGAATCCCTCAGGGGGCAGTGATCACATGTTAGAATTCACCCTTTAGTTTGAGAGGGAGAAGCTGGAACCAGTTGTAAAGGTATTACAATTGAGTAAAGGTAAATACGAAGACATGATAGAGGAGCTGGTCAGAGTTGATTGGAAGGGAAGACAGGGGAGTTGCAATGACAAAGGTTTCTGGGATTAATTTGGGAGACAAGGCAGAAATTCATCCCAAGGAGAAGAAACATAGTATGGGGAAGATGAGGCAACCATGGACATTAGGGACAGTATAAAAGCCAAAGAAAAAAACGTACAAAGTGGTGAAGGTTAGGGAACACAGAGGATTTCAAAGCCTTTAAAAACCAACAAAGGAGAACTGGAAAGCCATAAACTGGGTGAGGATGAGATTTGAGGGCAACCTAGTTTGTAATATAAATGGATTACAAGGGTTTCTTCAGAGAAATAAAAGTAGAGAGAGAAGAGTGGACATTGGAAAATGAGGCTGTAGGAAGTAGTAATGAGCAACAACGAAATGGTGGAGGAACTGAATAGGTACTTTTCATCAGTTTTCACAGTGGAAGACACCAGTAGCATACCAGAACTTCAAGAGAGTGAGGGGACAGAAGTGAGTGTAAGTGGCCATCACAAAGGAGAAGTTGGTGTAAAAGCTGAAAAGTTTGAAGGCGGATAAATAACCTAGACCAGATGGACTATCCCCCCAGAGTTTTGAAAGAGATAGTTGAGATTATAGAGCCACAATGAGGTCCACCAGCTCCCACATCATGCAGTTACAACACATCGCCTGACCAAGCATCTGTATTTCAATTACTTGGTTCTTAATTTCATTTTTAAAATGTTCTACTGGTCTTTTAGTTTGTAGCCTGTAAATACTTCCCCTATTTACCTTCAGTCTGAAAGTAATCTATCATAGTTCCGAATTTGACTATCACCAACCAATGAACTTATGGTTTATCTATGATGTCACTCTTTTATGATGGGCCCCTGATCCTGGTCTTTAATTTATTAAGATTAAAAAAACTGACAACTATGAGCCAAAATAACAAGCAAAGAGCACTTCTTTCCCTCTGCCCAAAATTCTCACTTTGCCTCCAAATTCCCAAACTACATACTCACTGGGGCTGTGTTTCACTCTGGATGTGATTTCTTCTTTCTGACTTTGTGAAGCTTACAGAGTGCTGTGGAAGCCAAGTCATTGAGTGTATGTAAGACAGTGATAGATATGTTCTTGATTAGAAAGAGGATCAAGGATTACAGGTAGAAGGCGGAAGAATAAGGTTAAGAAACATATTAGCTGTGATTGATTGGGGGAGTAGACTGGACGGGCCAAATGATCTAATGCTGCTCCTACATTTTATGGTCTTGCTGGTGATCCTTCTTACGCCTTGCCCTGCTGCTTCCTCATTGTGAAATCCCTCCTTCCATAATATACATGTGACCTGGATCATATCTCTATCCTAAACCCCCCAGTAGGTGTTTTTGCGGCAGCCATGCCCTACACAATAATCCTCTTATTCTAAAATGCTGCAGACCTTTAATTGGTCAACATCTATTGGTCAGTGGAGATTTTGGGCCCCATGGTCCTGGATTTCTGAATAAACCCACTGTGGCCACTGAAGTGACACTCAGTGCTGCCAAGTTTTCCCAATGTGGCCTCTCACTGACTCCCTAATCTGCAGACAAGACCTCCATAAATTCCAGCCCAACCTTTCAGTCTGTATCTTTAAAAATCACACAACACCAGGTTATAGTCCAACAGGTTTATTTGGAAGCATTAGCTTTCGGAGTGCTAACCCTAACCCTAACCCTAACCCTAACCCTATCGCAGCTCCAAAAGTTAGTGCATCCAAATAAATCTGTTGGACTATAACCTGGTGTCGTGTGATTTTTAACTGCCCACCCCTGTCCAACATCGACTCCTTCACATCAAATCTGCATCTTGTCAGAAAACCCAGGACAGAATCACTCCCACCTCTGCTTTTTCAAAATTTGTACAGCACTTAATATTCTAACTGACCTTTGTCATCTATGTCCAAAAGTTACAGAGCCTTTACTATTAGGATGTTCTGATTTTATAAAACTTTCTTTGCTTTATGTTTGAAGCTCATATGGACTTAGATATCAAAGGGACTGCAAACACAATGCAAACTGGTATCATTTTGATTAAAAGATAAATGAAGGAATTGCATTTAGTTTGTTTGATCTCTCGGTGAAACAACTTTCAATAAAGTTATTCATTGCTGTACATTTTGGTGCCCCAATAAATTCTGAGTTTTTCAGGCATTGGAGGCTGTCAAGGTGGTTTTTAAGAATGATCCTGGGAATGATGAGCTTGTCATATGAGGAGAGGTTGAGGACTCTGGGTCTGTACTCAAAGGTGTTTAGAAGGATGAGGGGGCATCAGAATCAACTTACAGAATGCTGAAAGGCCTGGATAGAGTGGACATGGAGAAAATGTTTCCACTGATGGGAGAGACTAGGACCTGAGGGCACAATCTCGGAGTGAAGGGATAACCCTTCAGAACCATGGTGAGGAAGAATTTCTTCAGCCAGAGGGTGGTGAATTTGTGGAACTTATTGCTGCAGAATGCTGTGGAGGCCAAGTCACTGAGTGTCTTAAAGTCAGAGATAGGTTCTTGATTGCTAAGGGTATCTAGGATTGTGGGGAGACCAGAGGAGAATGGTCTAGATTAGAGTGGTGCTGGAAAAGCACAGCAGGTCAGGCAGCATCTGAGGAGCAGGAAAATCAGCAACAGTGCTTCACCTGGAGGCCCACTGAAGATGTTACCTCGTAGGGTGATGAAACATCTGGAAATGAAACTTCCAGCTCAGCGAGTAAACCTACATTCAGAACCTCAACCTGAGCTATAAATCTTCTCAAAACTCACTAAGATTTATCCACTTTTATGTGTTCAGGACATCTAACACTTCCTCCTCTGTAATATGGACATTTTTCAAGATGTCACCACCTATTTCCCTATGTTCTATAACTTCCATGTCCATCTCCACAGTAAATACTGATGCAAAATACTCGTTTAGTATCTCCCCCATCTCCTGCTGCTCCACACAAAGGCTATCTTGCTGATCTTTGAGGAGCCCTACTCTCTCCCTAGTTACCATTTTGTCCTTAATTTATTTGTAAAAACCCTTTTGGATTCTCCTTAACCCGATTTGCCAAAGCTATCTCATGTCCCCTTTTTGCCCTCCTGATTTCCCTCTAAAGTACACTCCTACTTCCTTTATACTCTTCTAAGGATTCACTCAAACTATCCTGTCTATACCTGACGTATGCTTTTTTTCTTTTTCTTAACCAAAACCCGCAGTTTCTCTCATCATCCAGCATTCCCTACACCTACCAGCCTTTCCTTTCACCCTCACAGGCATATCTGTCTCTGGATAATCATTATCTTGTTTCTGAAGCCTCCCCATTTTCCAGCCGACCCATTACCTGCGAACAAATGCCCCCAATCAGCTTTTGAAAGTTCTTTCCTAATACTGTTAGCTCCTTCCTGGAACAATCTTTTATTTCCTGATTGAGAGCTTATCCCATAATATCAGTAAACCTTTCGGCTGCCATCTTCTTATGCAACTTCTCCCTCTTATTTTTATTCTGGCTTTTAAATTTTTATACTGTTATTTCAAATAAGTAAAGTAGGTTTATCACTAGCCTACTTTCCCTCAAGTCTCTCACTTTGTAAGTTCCTAATGACTTAGTTGGGTTGAAAGTCTGCTGCTTGAGGGTCAAAGAATCAGGTGCAGTTTGTTGCTTGACTGGAAACTCCATAGATCCTTGAATTCCCAGAACGCTGCTTGTCGAGGATGTTCTCTGACATTGATGTCTCTGTTGAAGGTTTGTTTCCCTTGGATGATCATTAGTTTCTTCAAATCACTACAGTGAAGACAGATGGCTTCTGAAAGAAGTAATCTTCTTCTTTTGATGTTATAATGAGATCACTCACATTGATCTTTCAATTTTCACTCGTAAACAGTTGGATAACCTCAGCATTTTATTAGGTTTAATTCTGGAGAGTAGGGTTGACTGACCTGATTCAACACACTGCTTCTGAACAGCCAGATTGATTTTAATCAAGATTCTGCTGTCACCTCCTGGTGGTTGTGGTGTCATAGATGTCATATGATCAGATTTTGAAGGTTCATCTGTGATTTAAATACAATTGAATAATTTCTCTTAATTAATGTAATCAGTAGTATCACCTGATCTCGTAGTCATGAAGAATTATTGGATACCAACATAAATAGAGTCACAGAGATCTATAACACCTGGAGAATGGGAAACATTTCTGGCTGTAAGAGCTGCTCCTTTTTTTTTTGAGGTATTTTAGGTGCTGGAGGTGATTTCCTCGAATTCCAGGAGCAGCAATTACTGTTTTATATGCTGTTGCATTGTTTTGGAACTTTGGGCAAAAAAAAAGTCAAAACAACAGCAGTTTTAAAAGGGAGAGGTACAGACAAAGGAAGCACGTGGTGAGGTCAGTGCAGGACAGAGAGAGAGAGAGAGAGAGAGAGAGAGAGAGACAGAGAAAGAAACCCACACTGCTAGCTGACACAGCAGTTGACTGCATTTGCTGTTTGAATTCATGTATCGCTGGACATTGGAGTGCGTCTGGTAAAATAACAAACAGTGAAATTCTCAGTTAATCTTGGAGGAACCTTTTTGGGAGAGGTCACAGTACAGAAACAAATAAGTGAAAATCACACAACACCAGGTTATAGTCCAACAGGTTTAATTGGAAGTGCACTAGCTTTCAGAGTGCCGCTCCTTCATCAGGACAATCACCGGTATCTCCAAATTGGAATTAGATTAGGTTAGGATATCTGGGCGGCATGGATGGGTTGGACTGAAAGGTCTGTTTCCATGCTATACATCTGTGACTCGAGAAGATCTTCACCAGCTCAGTTCCTTTTCTCTTGATTTTTATTTGCTTTGTTTCATTCCTTCCTTGGAATTCTGGAGGTCTTAAAGTGCTCGACAGCCATCAAAGAGTTTTCGAATTGAAGTCACAGCTGTAATGTCGGAACCATGCCAGCCAATTTGCACTGTTGCATTCTTATTGTGAATCTACCAATCATACAACACAGACTGGTAGAACAATAAGCTGAGTACTTTATATGAAGATAAGGCAGTTTAAAGATAGACAGAATTAGGAGGCTTCATGGGCACATCTGAGCTGTGTAGCTGCTGCTATCTTCTGTCTATAGTCATTGGATAAGAGATCATGCCCTGATTCACGATGAACAGGATATTCTGATTTATGGATGTGCATTTCGGTATTTATATTGCCTAGGACACTGAAAACTTCCTTTGAATAGGGCATTGTTATCTTTTGCAGCCAGCTGATAGAAATAGAATAAGTTAACCTTTTTGAGTATGGAATGTTTTACATTGTCAAAAAGGGGCTGCACTGTGGCTCAGTGGTTAGCATGGCTGCCTCACAGCGCCAGGGACCCAGGTTCGATTCCAGATGAAGGGCGTATGCTTGAAATGTTGATTCTCCTGCTCCTCAGATGCTGCCTGACCTACTGTGCTTTTCCAGCACTACACTCTTGACAGTAATCTCTCAGTACGACACTGGAGTGACAGGCTGGATCTCGTGATTAAGTGCCTGAACTGCAATTTGAGTTGATAATCTTGTGGTTTTGAGACAGGAGTGTTTCCCACTGAACCATGGCATTGTGACCTTATTTGAGCAGGTCTGTCAAAACATCTCATTTGAGTTGCCTTTTGAAAGATTTATCTAAATATTTTACCTTGTGTCAAATGTGATATTGATTTTCCTGCTGAGTTGTTTTGTGTGTGCACCCAGCTTTCGTCTCTGGTTCGTTAATTATTTACTTCTTAAACCGTTTGTTACATTCTTTTGATCTTAAGTCACTTTCAGAAAAATAGCGGCGCCTAATTAAAGAGTTGGATTGTGACCTCTATAATTCAACGAGTATAAATAAAACCAATTAGCTTCAGCATCTCGAAATTTGAGGACAAAAAGAAGGAATCATTTATTCTGACCATATGCCAGACACCTGTAAAAGCAAGACACAGTCAGAATACATTACAGTTCCAGCTTTTAGTGAACACAAAAGCTCCCTCTTACCGAATGCAATTTGGCTGGTCTTACTGAAGGCATAAATATAGTCTTCAATCATTACTGCAGAAGTGAAATTAATTGATGGTGTAGAAATGATGTTACCCCACCATGATCATTTTTAACTGCCTTGAGCAAACTGTTAATAACTGTGGTTTTGGGATGCACCATTGAGGAATCAGAAATTCAACCAGTCAAAGGGAGAACCAAAATCTCTGGTGTAAATTCTAGCACTTTGTGACAAACGGGTGGACCAAAGGCAACTGTGTTGGAGACCAGTGTGAACTTTTGCTCAAATAATAACTTACTTTCCACTTTTTTTATATATATAGTCTGTTCAGGCTCTGTACTGTTCCCCCAGTTAAAATGGGCATGTTTGATTCGTCTTGGTGTTTAACAGCAGCCTCTGTATCAGGTGTGAACGTGCTATGTTTACTTCACTGTATTCATTTCTGTTACAGTGTGGCTCAGGAATTTTGCTCTGGATGACTTTTTTTACAATCATTTACAGATAACATAATCTAGACCTGCAGAGATCTAAATATTCAGGATAGCTTCTTGTCCCAGTTGAAGTGGACTACAGTCAGTTCAGCTATTACACGTGTTTCTTCAACATGAATGAGCTTTAAGGCAGTTGAGGAATTTAGACAATTATTTGCAGAACATGAACCCTCCTTATCTGTACTGACTATAACGCAGCCCATTAGTAATGGCATGGCTATTGCATGATTTTCTTACAAAAATATATATTTCTATATGAAGAGTGGCACAGTGGCTAAGTGGTTAGTGCTGCTGCCTCACAGTGCTAGGGACCCGGGTTCGTTTCCAGTCTTGAGCGACTGTCTGTGTGGAGTTTGCACATTCTCCCTGTGTCTGTGTGGGTTTCCTCCGGGTGCTCCAGTTTCCTCCCACAGTCCAAAGATGTGCAGGTTAGATGAATTGGACATGCTAAATTGCCAAAGTGTTCAGAGATGTATGGGTTAGGTGTATTAGTCAGGGATAAATAGAAGGGAATAGGTCTGGGTGGTTACTCCTCAGAGGGTCGGTGTGGACTTGTTGGGCTGAAGAGCCTGTTTCCACACTGTAGGGAATCTACGATTCTATAACATGTGATCGTGAGAACAGAACTATCATGTTATGTATGTGCTGTAACTAATGGATGCAAGATCTGGGAATTAACTGGTTTGATTTTAACTGTTAGTTAATGAGTGTTAACTGAGTTAAAATCTCACCCAAGTGTTTCTAAAACTTCTATGGAGATGGAGCAGAAACAATGAAAACTTAGTTCTTTCATACCACAGGTTTCCAACATCTCTGAAGGTACCAGGTCAGCTCAGAATCTGCCAGTGACCGACCTACAACTTCCGTGTGCTCCCAGAATCACTGCCCAATTCATTAGTTTCATCCCCCACCATTCACTCAAAATTGCTCCCAGATCCCTCCTTTCTCACTCCTCCTGTTGACTTGTATATCCTCTTCCCAGTAAACTCCCTTCTTTCAATTTCCACATATCCCACACCACTTCCAAATGCCAGCCTTCTTCCCGAATTTCACTTACTGTGGAACATAAAGGCAGCACAATGTCAGTGGTTAGCTCTGCTGCCTCTCAGCTCCAGGGACTGAGGTTCGATTCCACCCTCAAGCGACTGTCTGTCTGGAGGTTGCACATTTTCCCGTGTCTGCGTAGGTTTCCTCTGGGTGCTCTGCTGTCTTTCCACAGTCCAAAGATATGCGGGTTAGTTGGATTGGTCATGGTAAATTGCCTACAGTATGCAGGGATGTGCAGGCTAAGTGGATGAGTTATGGTAAATACAGGGTTATACACGAGGGAGTGGGTCTGGGTGGGATGCTTTTTGGAGAGTCGGTGTGGACTCGATGGGTCAAATGGCCTGCTTCCACACTGTAGGGACTCTGTGCTGCCTCCCACTACTTCCAGATTCATAGAACATGGAACATTACAAAACAGTACAGGCCCTTTGGCCATCGATATTGCGCCAACCTGTGAAACCAATCTGAAGCCCATCTAACCTACACTATTCCATTTTCATCCATATGTTTATCCAATGACCATTTAAATGCCCTTATAGTTGGCAAGTCTACAACTGTTGCAGTCAGGGTGCTCCACGCCCCTACTACTGAGTAAAGAAACTACCCCTGACATCTGTCCTATATCTGTCACCCCTCAATTTAAAGCTCTGTCCCACCATGTTAACCATCACCCTTTGAGGAAAAGGGCTCTCACTGTCCACCCTATCTAACCCTCTGATTATTTTATATGTTTCAATTAAGTCATCTCTCAATCTTCTTCTCTCTACCGAAAACAGCCTCAAGTCCCTCAGTTCTTTCTCGTAAGACCTTCCCTCCATGCCAGGCAACATCCTAATAAATCTCCTCAGAACCCTTTCCAAAGCTTCCACAACCTTCCCATAATATGGTGACCAGAACTGTACACAATACTCCAAGTGCAGACACACCAGAGTTTTGTACAGCTGCAGCATGACCTCGTGGCTCTGAAACTCAATCCCTCTACCAATAAAAGCTAACACACTGTATGCCTTTTTAACAACCCTATCAACCTAGGTGGCAATTTTCAGGGATCTATGTAGATGCTCATTTACATTACCAAGAATATTACCAATAACCCTGTGCTCCTTATTCCTGTTGCTCCTTCCAAAGTGAACCACCTCACGCTTTTCCATGTTAAACTCCATTTGCCACCTGTCAGCCCAGCTCTGCAGCTTATCTATGTACCTCTGTAACATGCAACATCCTTCAGCACTATCCACAACTCCACCGACCTTCGTGTCATCTGCAAATTTACTAACCCATCCTTCTATGCCCTCATCCAGGTCATTTATGAAAATGACCAGCAGTAGTGGTCCCAAAACAGATCCTTGTGGTACGCCACTAGTAACTGAACTCCAGGATTAACATTTCCTATCAACCACCACCCTCTGTCTTCTTTCAGCTCATCGATTTCTGATCCAAACCACTAAATCACCCTCAATCCCATGCCTCTGTATTTTGTGCAATAGCCTACCACGGGGAACCTTATCGAATGCCTTACTGAAATCCATACACAACACATCAACCCTTTACCCTCATCCACCTATCTGGTCACCATCTCAAAGAACTGAATAAGGTTTGTGAGGCACGACCTATCCTTCACGAAACAGTGTTGACTATCCCTCATCAATTTATTCCTTTCTAGATGATTATAAATCCTACCTCTTATAACCTTTTCAAACACTTTACCCACAACCAAAGTAAGGTCAACAATTACTTTACTCTCCTTGAACAAGGGAACAACATTTGCTACCCTCCAGTCTTCTGGCACTATTCCTTTCAATGATGATGACACAAAGATCAAAGCCAAAGGCTCTGCAATCTCCTCCCTGGCTTCGCAGAGAATACCAGGATAAATCCCATCTGGCCCAAGGAACTTAGTAATTCTGGAAATTGTGAGAATAGGTAACAGTTCCTCCTGCGAACCTCAAACCCATCTAGTCTAGTAGCCTCTATCTCCGTATTCTCCTCAACAACATTGTCTTTTTCCAGTGTGAATACTGATGAAAAGCATTCATTTATCGCTTTCTCTATCTCCTCGGACCCCACACACAAATTCCCACTACTATCCTTGATTGGCTCTAATCTTTCTCTCGTCATTCTTTTATTCCTGATATACCTATAGAACGCCTTAGGGTTTTCCTTGATCCTATCTATCATTGACTTCTCAGGTCCTCTCCTGGCTCTTCTTAGCTCTCTCTTTAGGTCTTTCCTGGCTAACTTGTAATTCTCAAGTGCACTAACTGAGCCTTCACGTCTCATCCTAACATAAGCTGCTTTCTTCCTCTTGACAAGAGAGTCAACTTCTTTAGTAACCCTTGGCTCCCTCACTCGACCACTTCCTCCCTGCCTGACAGAAACATACTTTCCAAGAACACGCAGTAGCTGTTCCTTGAATAAGCTCCACATTTCAATTGTGCCAATCCCCTGCAGTTTCCTTCCCCATCCTATGCATCCTAAATCTTCCCTAATCACATATAATTGCCTTTCCTCCAGCTATATCTCTTGGCTAGCGTTATCTGCCTATCTCTTTCTATCGCTAAAGTAAACATAACTAAAATGTGATCACTATCACCAAAGTGTTCACCTACCTCCAAATTTAACACCTGCCCGAGTTCATTACTCATTAACAAATCAAATGTGGTCTCGCCTTTTGTTGGCTTGTCTACAATCTGTGTCAGGAAACCCTTCTGCACACATTGAACAAAAACTGACCCAGCTAAACTACTCGAACTATAGTATTTCCAGTCAATATTTGGAAAGTTAATGTCCCCCCTAACAACTACCCTGTTACTCTCGCTCCTATCTAGAATCATCTTTGCTATCCTTTCCTCTACATCTCTGGAACTATTTGGAGGCCGAGAGAAAACTCCCAACAGGGTGACCTCTCATTTCCTGTTTCTAACCTCAGCCCATACTACCTCAATTGACGAGTCCTCAAACATCCTTTCTGCAGGCATAATAATGTCCTTGACTAACAATGCCACACCTCCCCCTCTTTTATCATCATCCCCGTTCTTGCTGAAGCATCTAAATCCTGGAACCTGCAATAACCATTCCTGTCCCTGCTCTGTCCATGTCTCTGAAATAGCCACAACATCGAAGTCCCAGGTACCAACCAACCCACTCTGCAAGTTCACCCACCTTATTCCAAATGTTCCTGGCATTGAAGTAGACACACTTCAAACCACCTTCCTGCTTGCCGGTGAGCTCTTGCGACCTTGAAACCTTATTTCTGACCTCACTACTCTCAACGTCTGGACACTGGGACTACAATTTAGGTTCCTATCCCCTGCTGAATTAGTTTAAAGCCTCCCAAATTGCATTAAAGCTCTCACCACCCCAGGATATTGGTACCCCTCTGGTTCAGGTGTAGACTACCCTGTTTGTAGAGGTCCCACCTACCTCTATGACAACATTCAGTTATTGAAACATAAAACATCATGGTGCTCACAACGGAAGTGGCCACCTAATTTTGAAAATCAGAGTTATGGTTCCTTGCAAAAGAAATTACAATTTCCCATCTTCAATCAGCATAATCCAGCAGCCCTGATTCACTGTATTTGACTAAAAATAATATGAATCCTTCAGCTCACTGGGAGTGCCGCCAAGGGAGATTTCCCCAGAATTATTTCCAAGCGATTGTTCTATATTTACTGTCACATTGCAGCTGCCTTGCTTCTCGGCTGCTCACACGCAATGGGAATAAACTGCAAAAGCTGAGACTTGGAGAATGCTGGAAATAGGTCATTTAATATTGGTGAAGACAGAAGACAAGTTAATATATCCGAACTGGAAAATGGAAGGACCTTTTTATCATCCACAGTCTGTGGAGAGGTTCATTTCTAAATCTGTCTTAACTGTGACATTACCTCTGAAAGTTTCTGTTCATAGAGTCATAGAGATGTACAGCATGGAAACAGACCCTTTGGACCAACCCGTCCATGCCGACCAGATATCCCAACCCAATCTAGTCCCACCTGCCAGCACCCGGCCCATATGCCTCCAAACCCTTCCTATTCATATACCCACCCAAATGCCTCTTAAATGTTGCAATTGTACCTGCCTCCACCACATCCTCTGGCAGCACGTTCCATACACGTACCACCCTCTGCGAGAACAAGTTGCCCCTTAGGTCTCTTTTATATCTTTCCCCTCTCACCCTAAACTTATGCCCTTTAGTTCTGGACTCCCTGACCCCAGGGAAACGATTTTGTCTATTTATCCTATCCATGCCCCTCATAATTTTGTAAACCTCTATAAGGTCACCCCTCAGCCTCCCACGCTCCAGGGAAAACAGCCCCAGCCTGGTCAGCCTCTCCCTATAGCTCAAATCCTCCAACCCTGGCAACATCCTTGTAAATCTTTCCTGAACCCTTTCAAGTTTCACAACATCCTTCCGATAGGAAGGAGACCAGAATTGCACGCAATATTCCAACAGTGGCCTAACCAATTTCCTGTACAGCCCAACATGACCTCCCAACTCCTGTACTCAATACTCTGACCAATAAAGGAAAGCATACCAAACGCCTTCTTCACTATCCTATCTATCTGCGATTCCACTTTCAAGGAGCTATGAACCTGCACTCCAAGGTCTCTTTGTTCAGCAACACTCCCTAGGACCTTACCATAAAGTGTATAAGTCCTGCTAAGAGTTGCTTTCCCAAAATGCATTTATCTGAATTAAACTCCATCTGCCACTTCTCAGCCCATTGGCCCATCTGGTCCAGATCCTGTTGTAATCTGAGGTAACCCTCTTTGCTGTCCACTACACCTCCAATTTTGGTGACATCTGCAAACATTTCTAACTGTACCTTCGATTCTCTACAGTGTGGAAACAGGCCATTCAGCCCAACAAGTCCATACTGACCCTCCGAAGAGTAACCCACCCAGACCCATCCCCCTACATTTACCTCTGACTAATGCACCTAATGGTATGGGCAATTCAGCATGGCCAATTCACCTAACCTGCACATTTTTGGACTGTGGGAGAAAACCAGAGCACCTGGAGAAAACCCACACAGACACGGGGAGAATGTGTACCTCCACACAGACAGTTGCTCAAGGCTGGAATTGAACCCAGGTCCCTAGCGCTGTGAGGCAGCAGTGCTAACCATTTTGCCACTGTGCCACCCCTAGTTTTTGATATCATAAAATAAATGGTTATTTCCCTTCAGACTGATTCAGCTAAGAAACATCACACAACAATATCAGGCTTTCCAGCCCCTTAAGCCCATTCTGATTCTCTGCAACTCCATTCACCATCTTTTCCGCATTGCCCCACAACCTTGTTCCCTCAGATCCTTATCCAATTGGCTTTTGAAAGCCATGGTTGAATCTGCAGCTGTCACCCTGTCTACTTTTCTCTGTCTGTAATTGTCTCGACTGAAGTGAAGGCAAGAGTATCCTGTTGAACAACGATGCTATGACAACAAGGTATCAGCCAGGGCAGTTTATACATAAGATTTGAGAGACATTGTTTGTTTCACCTCATTCACGGGATGTGTATTTCGCTGACTGGGCCCAGCATTTATTGCCCATCCCTTGTTGCCCTTGAGAAGGTGGTGGTGAGCTGCCTTTTTTTGAATTACTGCAGTTCACCTGCTGTATGTAGACCCACAATGTCATTAGAGAGGGGATTCCAAGGATTTTTACCTAGCGACAAGAAGTAACGGCAATATATTACAAGTCAGGGTGGTGAGTAATTACATTAGATTAGATTAGATTACATTACAGTGTGGATTAGATTAGATTACATTACAGTGTGGAAACAGGCCCTTCGGCCCAACAAGTCCACACCGACCCTTCGAAGCGAAACCCACCCATACCCCTACATTTACCCCTTACCTAACACTACGGGCAATTTAGCATGGCCAATTCACCTGGCCCTGCACATCTTTGGACTATGGGAGGAAACCGGAGAACCCGGAGGAAACCCACGCAGACACGGGGAGAACGTGCAAACTCCACACAGTTAGTCGCCTGAGGCGGGAAGTGAACCCGGGTCTCAGGCGCTGTAAGGCAGCAGTGCTAACCACTGTGCCACCGTACCTTGGAGGCAACGTGCAGGTGGTAGTGTTCATATATATCTTTGAGATGGTACTGCTCATGGGTTTGGAAGCTGCTATCTAAGATGCCTTAATGAATTTCTGCAGTGACCTTGCAGATAGTACACACTGCTGCTACTCAGCATTGGTAGTGGAGGGAGTGGATGTTTGTGAATGCCTTGTCAATCAAGTGGGCAGCTTTGTCCTGGATGGTTTCAAGCTTCTTGAATGTTGTTGGAGATGCCCCCATCCAGGCGAGTGGGGAGTATTCCATCACACTCCTGACTTGTGCCTTGCAGATGGTGGACAGGCTTTGGGAGTCAGGAGGTGAGTTACTCACTACAGTATTCCTAGCTCTGACCTATTCTTTTAGCCACTTTGTTTATGTGGCAAGTCCATTTGAGTTTCTGGTCAGTAGTAACCCCCAGGATTTTGATAGTGAGGGATTCAGTGATGGTAAAGATTCAGAGCTTGGATCTGATACACTGGCTGTGTAATTATTTGTTTTCCGAGACACCCGCACCAATCAACCAAATCGCCCAGTGGCTCAACATTTCAACTCCCCCTCCCACTCTGCCGAGGATATGGAGGTGCTGGGCCTCCTCCACCGCCGCTCCCTCACCACCAGACGCCTGGAGGAAGAACGCCTCATCTTCCGCCTCGGAACACTTCAACCCCAGGGCATCAATGTGGATTTCAACAGTTTCCTCATTTCCCCTTCCCCCACCTCATCCTAGCTTCTAACCTCCAGCAACTCGATCCCCTGACCTGTCTGGACTTGTCCGACCTGCCCAGCTCCTTTTCCACCTATCCACTCCACCCTCTCCTCCCTGACCTATCACCTTCATCTCCTTCCCCACTGACCTATTGTACTCTATGCCACTCTCTCCCCACCCCCACCCTCCTCTAGCTTATCTCTCCACGCTTCAGGCTCTCTGTCTTTATTCCTGATGAAGGGCTTTTGCCCGAAACGTCGATTTTGCCTGTCCTCGGATGCTGCCTGAATTGCTGTGCTCTTCCAGCACCACTGATCCAGAATTATTTGTTTTTGTCTATTACTTGCGCCTGGTGGTGTACCATACTAGTAATCATGTTTTGTGGCTTCACCAGTCTGACACCTCATTTCTACCATTGAATTTCAAGGGGATTCTCTTTTTTTAATTGGAGTTGGAGATTGCAGACTGGTATTTGTGTGGTGTGATGTTACTTGCTACCTTTCAACCCAAACCTGTATATTGTTCCAGTGTCGCTGCATTTGAACATGGACTGCTTCAGTACTCGAACGGTTGTGAATGGTGCTGAACATTGTACAATCATCGGCGAACATCCCCACTTCTGATCTTTGTGATGGAAGGTATATTACTAATGAAGCAGCTGAAGATATAATTGGGATTACTGAGACATGGCTGCAGGGTGATGAGGGATGGGAACTGAATGTCCCAGGGTATTCAGTATTTAGGAAGGACAGGAAAAAGGAAAGGTGGTGGTATAGCATTGTGAGTTAAAGAGAAAATTAAAGTGAAAAAGCTCTGGAGTCTGTATGGGTAGAGCTGAGAAATACCAAGGGGTGTCAGAGACAGACCCCCAAACTGCACTGCTGGTGTTGGGAATGGCATTGAACAGGAAATTAGCAATATATGTGATAAGGGAATATTGGTGATCATAGATTAGACAAATCAGATTAGCCACAATGCTGTGGAAGAGGAATTCCTGAAATGTAAGCGGGATGGTTTTCTTGACCAGTACGTGGAGGAACCACCTAGACAGCAGGCTATCTTAGATTGGGTACTTTGTGATGAGAAGGGAATCATTGCCAATCTAGCTGTGTGAGACCACTTGGGGATGAGCAACCATAACATGATAGAATTTAGTAAGGATAATGAGGAAGTTGATTCGGAGACTAGCGTGCTGAATCTTAATAACGAAAACTATGAAGATATGAGGCATGAGTTGGCCTTGATAGATTGGGGAGAATTACTTAAAGGGATGATGGTAGATAGGGCAATAGCAAACATCCAAGGAATGCATGGGGGAACCACAACAACTGTTTATTCCTGTCTGGCACAAAAGCAGAATGGGTAAGTAGGCCAATCCATGGTTTACAAAGAAAATTAGAGTTAGTATCCAATTCAACTGAGAACATGCAGTTTGGCCAAGAAAAATAATAGTTTTGAGGGTTGGGAGCAGTTTAGAATTCGGCAAAGAAGACCAAGGGATTGATTAGGAGGGGGAAAATATAGTACGAAAGTACGCTTGCAGAGAATATAAAGACTGATACTAAGAGTTTCTATCGGTTCTTGAAGAGAAAGAGATTGAAGACGAATGCAGGTCCCTTGCAGACAAATAGGGGAATGTATAATAGGGGACAAAGAAATGGCTGAGTGATTGAATACATACTTTAATTCTGTCTCTACAAAAAAGGACACAAATCAGATACCAGAAATGTTGGAGAATGCAAGATGTAGAGAGAGTGAAGAACTGAGGAAGATCAATATTAGTAGAGAAATGGTCCTGGGAAAATTGAGATTAAAAGCGGATAAATTCCCAGGGCCTGATGCTCTACTTGCCAGAGTACTTAAGGAGATGGTTCTAGAAATATTGGATGCATTGGTGGTCATCTTCCAGTGTGCTATAGACTCTGGAATAGTCCCTGCAGATTGGAGGGTCGCTAATGTCACTCTAACGTTCAAAAAGGGAGGGAGAGAGAACACAGAGAATTATAGACCAGTAAGCCGAACATTGGCAGTGGGGAAAATTCTTGAAACCATTATCAAGGACTTTATAGTGGAGCATTTAGAAAGCAGTGGCAGGATCAGACAGAGTTAGCATGGATTTATGAAGGGACAAACATGCTTGATAAATCTGTTGGAATTGTATAAAGATGCAATTAGTAGAGTTGACAAGGGGGAGCCAAATGATGTACCATATTTGGACTTTCAGAAAGCATTTGACAAATTTCCACATAAGAGATTATTGTGCAAGATTAAAGTGAATGAGATTGGAGGAAGTCTTTTGAGACAGATAGAAAACTGGCTGGCTGAGAGGAAACAGAGAGTTGGAATTAATGGGTCATTTTCAAATTGGCAGGCAGTCACTAGTGGGGTTAGATCGGTGCCAGGATTCCAGCTATTCACAATATAAATTAATAATTGACATAAGGGAACAAAATGTAACATCTGAAAGTTTGCAGATGATACCAAGTTGGGTGGGAGAGTGAACTGTGATGAGGATGTAGAGATCCTTCAGTATAATCTGGACAGGTTGGGTGAGTTAGCAAATCAATGGCGGACACAGTATAATTTGGATAAATGAGGTTATTCATTTTGGAAACACAAACAAGAAGGCATACTCCTACTCGAATGGCTATAAATTGGACGAGGGGAGTGTGCAGTGGGACCTGGGCATTGCAGGTGCAGCAAGCGATAAAGAAGGCAAATGGTATGTTGGCCTTCATTGCGAGAGGTTTTGAGTCCAGGAGCAGGCATGTAGTTATACAGGGCCATGGTGAGGCCACGCCTGAAACACTGTACAGTTTTGGTCTCCTTTTCTGAGGCAGATTGCTCTTGCTCTTGCTCTTGAGGGAGTGCAGTGAAGGTTTCCCAGGCTGATTCTGGGGATGGAGGGACTGACGTATGAGGAGAGATTGACCAGGTTAGGATTGTTTTTTGCTGGAAGTCAGACAAATGAGGGGGGATCCTTGCCTGCAGTGTATGAGGTAAACAACATTAGCTGAGTCACATGAGTATCTGCTGTGTACATGGTGGGTGGTGTTTCCACATGTGATGGTAGTATCCATGTCGATGATTTGACATATCTTGCACAGGTTGCCATGGTGGTGTTATGTGATGTTGTGGTCAATGTTGTCTTGAAGGCTGGGTAGTTTGCTGTAAATGATGGTCTGTTTAAGTTATGGCAGTTGTTTGAAAATGAGAAGTGGAGGCATACAAATGATTAGATTAGATTAGATTACTTAGTGTGGAAACAGGCCCGTCGGCCCAACAAGTCCACACCAACCCGCCACCCATCCAGACCCATTCCCCTACATTTACCCATTCACCTAACACTACGGGCAATTTAGCATGGCCAATTCACCTAACCTGCACATCTTTGGACTATGGGAGGAAACCCACGCGGACACGGAGAGAACATGCAAACTCCACACAGTTAGCTAACCACTATGCCACCGTGCCGTGCAAATGTTCGTCATCATTGATGGTTGCAAAGAACATGACGTACTTTCCCTACTCTGGGAAAGTACTGGATGTTGAAATATACTCTTAATTGTTTTGTACCCATGAAAGCTGCCTCAACTGTGATCTTGGGTTCATGTCATGATATATGTAACCCCATCATATTGTTCTGTCTTTGTAAATTCTTCATTACTGTCCTGTTTTGACACCATCACCTCGAACTTATGATCTTTCTACCTTAATTAGTTTGTACAATTTTGAAGTATTTATAACTTTGGTTAGGCTCTCATCATGCAACTTTTATACCTATTGTGTTATTCCAGTCATTTGGTTTGTCTCCAGCACCACCTTATTTTTAATGTTTTGTAATTATCTCTCCGCCTCAATTAATCAGATCATTGGTCATCCCTTCGCTTGCTATTCAGCTGTTTACACTCTAGTTGCAATGTTTGTGCTATCTTTTGACACTCTAATTACCTTGCAATAATCTCTCCACCTATAAATTCTGTGTTCTGTGTTCTTCCTTCCACTTCACCTGATGAAAGGGCTATGCTTCGAAAGCTTGTGATTTCAAATAAACCTATTGGACTATAACCTGGTGTCATGTGACTTCTGACATTGCTCACTCTCGGCCAACACCGGCACATGCACATCATGACCTTCTAAACTCAAGTGAGTATTGACCTAAACAGCCCAACTCTCCTCAGAAAACAAGCTTTTCATCTCTGGAATTGATCCAGTTGCAAAGAACTGAATATCTCCTTAAATGTCTGTCACTGTTCATCAACTGTTCTACCCTTTAATCTTTCTGCAGGGTGCATTAGGGTCAGATCTGTTCTCATGCCAAGCTAATTACCTTTGTTTATGCATAATCATAGAATCATACCAATAGTACCTGGCCCTTCGGCCCATCGTGATTTTGCTAAACACCATATAACAAGCTACACTAATCCCATTTACCTGCACTTGGTCTGTAGCCTCCTGTGCCCTGGCATTTTAAGTGTTCATCCAAATGCTTCTTAAATGTTGCAAGAATATCTGCCTCTACCATTCTCTTAGGGAACATGTTACACATTTTCACCACTCTCTTTGAGTGAAGAACGTTTTCCTCAGATCCCTCTAAATGACTTACTTTTCACCTTCAATGATGTTGTCTGGTCTTAGACATGTCTGCCACATGGAAAAGATTCTCATGATCTACCATCACTATGCTTCTCATAATTTTGTATAACTCAATCACATCCTCCTCCCTCCCTCAACCCTCAGCCTCCTCTGCTTCAGTGAAAGCAAACCAAGTCTATCCAGTCCCTCCTCATAACTGAGACTTATCATCCCAGACAACATCCTGGTGAATCTCCTCTGCTCCCACTCCAGAGCAATCACATCCTTGCGATTGTGTGGCAATTAGATCTGCTACAGTATTCCATCTGTGGCCTAGCCAATGGTCTTTAAACTTGTAACAAGACTTCCTTGCTCCTATATTCCACATCCTAGCTAATGAAGGCAAGCATCCCGTATGCTGTCTTCCCCACCCTTTCGACCTGTGATCTATGGACTTAGAGTCATAGAAATGTACAACATGGAAACAGACCCTTTGGTCCAACCCGTCCGTGCCAACCAGATATCCCAATCCAATCTAGTCCCACCTGCCAGCATCCGGCCCATTTCCCTCCAAACCCTGCCTATTCATATACCCATCCAAATGCCTCTTAAATGTTGCAATTGTACCTGCCTTCACCACATCCTCTGGCAGCTCATTCCATACATGTACCACCCTCTGCGTGAACAAGTTGCCTCTTGGGTCTCTTTTATATCGTTCCCCTCTTACTCTAAATCTATGCCGTCTAGTTCTAGACTCCCCGACCCCAGGGAAAAGACTTTGCCTATTTATCCTATCCATGCCCCTCATAATTTTGTAAACCTCTAGAAGGTCACCCCTCAGCCTCCGAAGCTCCAGGGAAAACAGCCCCAGCCTCAGCCTCTCCCTGTAGCTCAGATCCTCCAACCCTGGCAACATCCTTGTAAATATTTTCTGAACCCTTTCAAGTTTGACAACATCTTGTACACCAAGATCCCTTTGTTCCTCAGTGCTCCCCAGGTACTGTAGCCTGACACCATCCTCTTCACTATCAACATTGCCACCAATTTTCATGTCATCACCAAGATTACTAGTTATACCTTCTATATTATATTAAAGTCGTTAAGGTACATAACAAACAGTAAGTGTCCCAGCACCAATCCCTGTAAAATGCCACGACTCTCAGACTTACAATTACAAAAACAATGCTCCACCATCATCTTTTGCCTCCTGTTTGTCAACTTGCCTTGGATCTCTTTGGCTGATCCCTTTTCGACCAATCTTCCACGTGGGACCTTGTCAAAAGCCTTGCTGAAGTCTATGTCCATATCCAATTTCATTACATGAAATTTTATTGCGTGCAGACCACCTGATGTCAGACTCTCTGGTCTGTAATTATCTGGCCTATCCCTGCTGCCCTTTTTTCAACAAAGGAATCACATTTGTCATCCTCCAGTCATCCGGCACCTCATCTGTGACTAGTGAAGTATTAAATATCTCCCCCCA
The DNA here is from genome assembly GCF_037043375.1 of Chiloscyllium plagiosum. NCBI lineage: Eukaryota > Metazoa > Chordata > Chondrichthyes > Orectolobiformes > Hemiscylliidae > Chiloscyllium > Chiloscyllium plagiosum. The sequence continues at coordinate 624,173 of NW_028270156.1, forward strand.
GGGTCTCAGAAATCTTTTCCCTTACCTCCCATAGCGGCCTGGGATCATTCTCATTCCGCTCTGGGGACTTATGCACCTTTGTTCCCACTAAAATATCTAATACTCCCTTTTCATTAATTTTAATATGTTCAAGGACCTCATCATCCTATCTGAAATCTCCAGCTATAATGTCTTCTCCTTTGTGAATACAGATGAGAGGTATTAATTTAAGACCTCATTCAAGACCTCAGGCTCCATACACAGGTTACCCCTTTGTATCAAACTGGTCCACACTGCCCTTGGAACCCTCATGCTATTAATATACTTATAAAATACTTTGGAGTTTTCCTTAATCCTGTCTCTTATCTGTTTAACTTTAGAACACTGGTGTGGGACTCCAGTTTCTTGCCTTCAAATGGAAGTAAAATTAGCATTTCCCAGTCTAGAATTCTTCCACTGTGAAGACTGACAGAAAATATTAATTGAGACCTGTGTTCTCATATTCCTTTGAATGTTAATTGCCATTTACAGAGGAACCTCGATTATTCAGCATTCGATTATCCGAATATTGGATTATCTGGCAAGATTGCATGGTCCTGATGCTTATCCAGCATTCGATTATCCGGATAATTGAGGTTCCTCTGTATCTACCAGGTAATAGTTGAGGTCCACTGCTGCCACCGATGCTCATAGAACATTCCAGTCCTTCGGCCCTCGATGGTGCACTGACCTGTGGAACCAATCTGAAGCCTATCTATCCGACACTATTCCGTTTTCATCCATATATTTATCCAGTGACCATTTAAATGTCCTTAAAGTTGGCGAGTTTACTACTGTTCTAGGTGGTGCATTCCACACCCTTCCTACTCTCTGAATAAAGAAAGTACCTCTGGCATCTGTCCTATATCTATCACTCCTCAATTTAAGGCTATGTCCCTTTGTGCTAGCCAACACCATCTGAGGAAAAAGACTCCTTTTATATCGTGGGTCAAAGGGTCTGTGTTAGGGTTAACAGGGATAGATGATGAACCATTGGAGAAGATGTTTAAGATTAACATTAATTCACATTTGGGAAAAAATGCTGTTGTTAGCGATAGGCAAATCACTTTGTGCAGGGAAGTTTGTATCTCACAATCCTGATTAAGTTTTTTGAGGAAATGATAAAGATGATTGATGATGTCAGGGTGGTGGATGTTATCTATAGGGACTTTAGCAAGGCATTTGACAAGGTCCCTCATGGCAGGCTACTACAACGGATGAAGTCTCATGGGATCTGTGGTGAGCTGGTAAAATGGATACAGAGATGGCTTTGTCATGGAAGGCAAAGACTCGTGGTGGGAGGGTGTAGTTCTGACTGGAGATCTGTTACCAGTGGTGTTCCACAGGGATCAGTGCTGGGACCCCGGTTATTTGTAATATAATTATGATTTGAAGGAGAATATAGGTAGCCTGATTAGTAAGATTACAGACGACACAAAGATTCCAGGAGCTGCGGATGATGAGGAGGATTGCTAGAGGATACAGTAGGCTATAGAGAGACTGGAGACTTTGGCAGAGAAATGGCAGATTGAGTTAAATCTGTGAGGTGATGCATTTTGGAATTGCTAACGTAGGAGTGAAGTCATAGTCATACATCATGCAAACTGACCCTTCCATCCAACTCGTCCATTCCAAACAGGTTTCCCAGACTGAACTAATCCCAATTGCCTGTGTTTGGTCCCTATTCCTCCAAACCTTTCCTATTCCTGTACTTTTTGAATGTTGTAACTATACCTGCATCGACCACTGCCTCTGGCAGTTCATTCCATATATGCACCTATCTCTGGTGAAAACATTGCCCCTTGGATCCTCTCGCCATAAACCATGCCCTCTAGTTTTGAACTACCCTACCCCAGTGAAAAAATATTTGCTATTCACCTTTATCCTCATGATTTTATAAACCTCTTTAATGTCCCCTCTCAATTCTTCTCCAGGGAAAAAAGTCCCACATTGTCCATCCTTTCCTTTATAACTCAAACCCTCCAACCCTGGCAACATCCCAATAAATTTTTTTCTGCACTTTTTACAATTTAATAATATCCTTCCGAGAGTAGGGTGACCAGAACAATAAGCCACACTCCAAAAGCAGCTTCACCAAAGTCTTGGGCAGTTGCTAAATAATATCCTAGCTGTTACACTCAATGCTGTGACCAATGAAGGCTAGCATGCCAAATGCATTCTTCGCCACCCTGTCTGCCTCTGATGCCACTTTCAAGGAGCTACATACCTGAATCTCTAGGTCACTCTGTTTGACAAACCTTCTCAGGGCCCTACCATTAACTGTATGATTCCTGTTCTAGTTTGTCTTACCAAAATGCAACATTTCACATTTATCTGAATTAAATTCCATTTGTCATTTCTTGGTCCATTGGCCCGGCTGATTAAGATTCTGTTGTATTCGTAGATAACCTTCTTCATTGTCCACTATACCATCAATTTTAGTGTCACCTGCAAACGTACTAACCATACCTCCTATGTTCTCATCCACATTGTTTATATAAATGACAAACAACAATGGAACCAACACCGATCCCTGCAGAACACCTCTGGTCACAGGTCTCCAGTCAGCAAACAATGCACTACCATCTCTCTTTGTCTTCTATTGTTAAGCCAATTTTGCATCCAGTTGATTAGCGCTCTCTGGATCACATATGATCTAACCTTATTAACCAGTCCACCATGCAGAATCTTGTCAAAGGACTTGCTGAAGTCCATATATACTGTAAATTGCAGAACTCTTAGCAGCCTCAACTTACAGAGGGATCTAGGCAGATTTACAGTTCCCTGAAAGTGGCATCAGAAGTAGAAACGTTTGTCAAGAAGGCATTTGCCACGCTTCTCTCATCGGTTGGGGCATAGAGTATAAAAGCGCAGCAGGTCAGGCAGCTTCCAAGGAGCAGGAGAATCGATGTTTCGGGCATAAGCCCTTCTTCAGGAATGAGGAAAGTGTGTCCAGCAGGCTAAGATAAAAGGTAGGGAGGAGGGACTTGGGGGAGGGGCTTCGGAAATGTGATAGGTGGAAAGAGGTCAAGGTGAGGGTGATAGGCCGGAGTGGGGTGGGGGCAGAGAGGTCAGGAAGAAGATTGCAGGTTAGGAAGGTGGTGCTGAGTTCGAGGGATTTGACTGAGACAAGGTGGGGGGGGAGGGGAAATGAGGAAACTGGAGAAATCTGAGTTCATCCCTTGTGGTTGGAGGGTTCCTAGGCGGAAGATGAGGCGCTCTTCCTCCAACCGTCGTGTTGCTATGGTCTGGCGATGGAGGAGTCCGAGGACCTGCATGTCCTTGGTGGAGTGGGAGGGGGAGTTGAAGTGTTCAGACACGGGGTGTTTGGGTTGGTTGGTCCGGGTGTCCCAGAGTTGTTCTCTGAAACGTTCGTAGGAAAACCCTCCAACCACAAGGGATGAACTCAGATTTCACCAGTTTCCTCATTTCCCCTCCCCCCACCTTGTCTCAGTCAAATCCCTCGAACTCAGCACTGCCTTCCTAACCTGCAATCTTCTTCCTAACCTCTCTGCCCCCACCCCACTCCGGCCTATCACCCTCACCTTGACCTTTTTCCACCTATCGCATTTCCAACGCCCCTCCCCCAAGTCCCTCCTCCCTACCTTTTAGCTTAGCCTGCTGGACACACTTTCCTCATTCCTGAAGAAGGGCTTATGCCCGAACCGTCGATTCTCCTGCTCCTTGGATGCTGCCTGACCTGCTGCGCTTTTCCAGCAACACATTTTCAGCTCTGATCTCCAGCATCTGCAGCCCTCACTTTCTCCGCATAGAGTATAACAATTGACAACAAAATCAGAAGTGGCTGGAAAAACTCAACAGGTCTGGCAGCATCTGTGGAGAGAAAGCAGAGCTCATGTTTCAGGTGATTGACCCTTCTTCAGAGCTGGCAATAAAAAATTGGCAAGTCATGTTGCAGCTGGATAGAGCTTTAGTTAGACCACATTTGGAATATTGTGTATGATTCTGGTTGTCACACTGCCAGAACGATATGGAGGCTTTGGAGAGGATCCAGGAATGGTTTTCCAGGATATTCCTTGGTTTGGATACTGTTAAGATTAGAGAAGTGCTGGAAATGAACAGCAGGTCAGGTAGCATCCGAGGAGCAGGAACAACGATGTTGATTTTCCTGTTCCTCGGTTACTGTCTGACCTGCTGTGCTTTTCCAGCACCATTTGTAGTCCTCACTTTCGCCTTGGAGACTGTTAGCTCAAAGGAGAGATTGAACAAACTTAGTTTATGTTCACTTGAATGTTGAAGGATGAGAGGCAATCTGACAAGTTTACAAATTTATGAAAGGCATGGATAGTTGGAGTCTTTTTCCCAGGATAGAAATGTCAATTACAAGGAATCATAGGTCTAAGCTAAAAGGCAGTCAGTTTAAAGGCAAATATTTTACATAGAGGTTCGTTAGTTCCTGGAATGTGCTGCCAGAGGAGATGGTGGAGGTGGATGCAATAGCAACTTTTAACAGGCATCTTGACAGATACATGTATCAACCGGAATAGAAGGTTACAGACTGGGAAGAGGTAAAAGTTTAGAATAGCATCATGTAGTTGGTGCAGGCTTGATGGACTGAAGAGCCTGTTCATTTGCTGTTCGATCTATCATGTTTTTAATGATTATTTTTCCAAGTGACAACTTTACCATGAATTATGTGTGATTGATCTTTTCCCTGCCAGATTTTTGGCCTATAGTTACAATTTATCCCTTCCGCTGGTTTTTAAAAATTTAATCACAGAACAAGGGTATTTCTAACTAGGGCAGCATTTATTGGCCATCCCTGATTGCCCAGAGGGCAGTTAAGGGTCAGCTACATTGTTGTGGGTCTGGAGTCACATGTAGGCGACTGGTGAGGATGACAGATTTCTTCCCTAAAGGACATTAGTGAACCAGATGGGTTTTTCCCACAATCGACAATGAATTCACAGTTATCATTAAACTGTCAGTTCCAGATTTGTATTGAATTCAAATTCTACTATCTGCCATGGTGGAATTTGCACCCAGATTGCCAGAACATTACCTGAGTCTCTGGATGAACAGTCCAGTGACAATACCACTAGGCCATTATCGTCCCACTATTTGAAACCCTCCAGTCTGTAGAATCATAGGATTGATTTGTTCATTCATGGGATAGGGGTGTCATTGTCAAGGCTATCATTTATTGCCCATCCTTAATTGCCCTTGAGGTGGTGGAAGGTGAACTGTATAATGTGTATATAAGCACAGATGACTCCTCAATTAAAACCCACCACTCAAATACAATTAAAGCACTAGTTAACATACAATGAACAGTTAGTATTAAAGAGGCAAAATGGATGTTTTTAATAAAAAACCGAAAGAACTGTGAATGCTGCAAATCAGAGACAAAAATGGAAATTTGCTTGAAAAGCTCAGCAGGTCTGGCAGCATCTGTGGAGAGAGAAATTAGAGTTAACGTTTCAGGGCCAAGTGACCCTTCCTCAGAACTCAGTTGGGCATTTTTAATGTTGGATATATACAAATTTTAACAAGAGCTTGTAAATATAGACATTGTGATGTATAAGTATAAAGACACATATGATTAATTAAACCTAAATCAACAATATAGAGGAACAAATACAAAATACTCCAGACATGGGACCTGGAAATGCTGAGGAGGTCAGGCAACTTCTGTTAAGGGAGGGGCAGAGATTTTCCCGGGTCCCCACCCAGGTGAAGAGTTTAATGGGACAGGGATATGAAATCTGTTCCTCAGAGATTAGTTGTGAATCAGAGGCTGGGAGCTCAACTGTCTGCAGTAACATCCAGAGCAGTGGCCATCACTGTAACTGTACTTGGAGCCCGAGGAGGTGAGCTGTACTCCATCATAACTCTGTCTTGGGATCTGGCAAAATGCCAAGCTGGCAGGGACTGGCAAGGGGGCTACAGGAACTAACTCAAGAGACCACGCGGAAGACAAGATCAGGTGGGAAAATGGGTATCTCATTTTGACAGTGCCTTCAGATGGAGCTCCCAGTGCTGGTTAAATGCTGCCATGGCATTCATTGTCCACTCCTTCGAATCATAGAATCCTGACAGTGTGGGAACAGGCCCTTCAGCCCAACAAGTCCACACCAACCCTCTGAAGAGTAACCCACCCAGACTCACTCCCCTACTACTCTACATTTCCCCAGGCTAATGCACCAAACCTAAACATCCTAAATACTATGGGCAATTTAGCATGGCCAATTCACCTAACCTGATCTCAACTGGCAAACTGCTGTGCAAGTCGACCAGTGGGAGCTGGTAAGGTTGTGGTAGAGGAGTTTTTACATGTCACCTACTCCCCCACACCCCCACTTTGAAAACTGCTGGTATAATCCAACCCAAATGATCAATAAAAGTCATAGAGTCCTATAACCATTCATCAGGAGTTCATATTTCTGTCCTTTAAACATTTAAATCCCTGAGGGGCTCTCTTGAGGGGATCCCTGGAATGACAGGTCTAACATATGAGGAACGGCTGAGGATACTGGGATTGTATTCGTTGGAGTTTAGAAGATTAAGGGGAGACTTAATAGAGACGTACAAAATAATACATGGCTTGGAAAAGGTGGATGCTAGGAAATTGTTTCCGTTAAACAGGAGACTAGGACCCGTGGACACAGCCTTAGAATTAGAGGGGGTCATTTCAGAACAGAAATGCGGAGACATTTCTTCAGCCAGAGAGTGGTGGGCCTGTGGAATTCATTGCCACGGAGTGCAGTGGAAGCCGGGACGCTAAATGTCTTCAAGGCCGAGATTGATAGATTCTTGTTGTCTAGAGGAATTAAGGGCTACGGGGAGAACGCTGGTAAGTGGAGCTGAAATGAGCATCAGCCATGATTGAATGGCGGAGTGGACTCGATGGGCCGAATGGCCTTACTTCCACTCCTATGTCTTATGGTCTTATGGTCTTGTCCTGGTGTTAATGTTGCTACCTCTGGGTAATGTGTCTGAGGTTCAAATCCCACCTGCTGCAGAGTATACCATAATGTGTCTGAACAAGTTGATTAAAAACTCTGAGAGACCTTGATTAGGTGGTTGTAGGAAGGATGTTCCCTCTAGAATCCAGAACCTGGATCGAGGGTTCATTGTTTAAAAAGTAAGAATTGACATTTTCTCCCCCCAAAAATGGTCCTGAATCTTTGGGACACTCTTCCTCAAAAAGTGTTTGAAGCAGAGTCTTTGAATATTTTGAAGGCAGAAGTGGACAGATTCTTCAAGAACAAGGGGGTGAGGCGTTAATCAGAAGAGTCGGGCATGTGGAGTAATCCAATCAGCCACAATCTTATTGAATTGTGAAGCAGGCACAGAGGGCTGAGTGGCCTCCTCCTGTATGATCATATGTATATATTTGCATTGCATTCCCTTGAATCTCCGAGATTGGGGGGTGATCTGATTGAGGTATTTCAAATGATATATGCAAAATGACATATTTAATTGATTACAGTGGTGAAGAGTACATACAGAGAAATGAATTCCTCTGACAATGTCGTGGGTGTGGGTCCCATAGAGCTCTCAAAAATGAGAATAATTAATTCTTATTGGGAAAGCTATCAAAAGGTATAGAGCTGCGGGGGTTGCAAATAAACAATGTAATAGAATGCTGAGGCAGTCTCAAGGGGCTGAATGGCCTTCTCCTGTCCCAATGAGTCAACATGACCATTGCACTTCTGTATTTTCTGGATTGGTTGACTTATTTTGATTGGATTGTACAATAAGGGAAGGGAGGAGGTTCATGTAGAGCATAAACAGCAAAGATCGTTCATAGATTCACACAGCATATCGAGTCAGCACCAACATAAATACAACTAAAGGTGTACTAATCACAATTTCCTCCATTTGTCCCATATCCTGGAATGTTATGATATTTGAACTACACATCCAAATATATTTTTAAGGTTGTGAGAATTCCAGCCTCCATTATCTTTCCAGGTGATGCATTCCAGATTCCAACCACCCGCTGAGTGGAAATGTTTTTTCCTAAATCGCCTCAAATCACTTGCCCCTTACCGTAAAATTATGCCCTTTCATGATTGACCCTTCAACAAAGGGGAACAACTGTTTTCTAATCACCCTGTCCATTCCTCGGTCTCCTCTGCTGTAAATAACCAACTCAAACCTATCTCATCTCTCCTTATCGCTCGATTTCTCCATCCAGGCAACATCCTGGTGAACCTCCTGTACCCCCTCTAGTGCTATCACAACCTTACTATAGTGAGGTGACCAGAACTGCACACAGTACTGCAGCTGGGGCCTGACCAATGCTCTGTACAACTCCAATGTTACCTCCTTGTTCTCATATCTATCCACGACCGATGAAAGCAATTGTTCCATTTGCTGCCTTAACTATCCAATTCATGCGCTCTGTCAACTACAGGGGTCTGTGAAAAATGACCCAAAGATCCCTCTGTTCCTCTAAGCTACCTAGTGTCCTGCCATTCATTAAATACTCTCTCATATTGTTTCGCCTTCCAAAGTGCATCACCTCACACTTATCAGGATTAAACACCATCTGCCCCTAATCTGCACATCTGACCAACTGCTCTATATTTTGCGGTAACCTACAAGCATCTTCACTGTTAACTGCTCTACCAATCTTGGTATCGCCTGCAAACTTGCTTAACAATCTCCTGACATTTTCATCAATATCATTTATGTGTATAAGAAACAGCAAGGGTCCCAGTACTCATCCTTGTTGTATACCACTGGACATTGAGGTATTGGAGGTTCTGTCAGGCTTAAAAACACCCAAACAGCTCTTTACCCCTACCCTTTGTGTCCTGTTACTAAGCCAGTTTCTGATTCATGTTGCCAAGTTTCCCTCAATTCCATGTGCTTGTCAGTCAGTCTCCGATGTGGGACCTTGTCAAAAGCTTTGCTAAATTCCATATAAACTACATCAACTGAACTTTTCTCATCCACACACTTGATCACATTTTCGAAAAATTCTAACATGTTTGTTAGGCATGACTTTATCTGACAAAGCCATGCTGACTATCCATAATTAACCCATGTCTTTCAAATTCATATTAATGTGCTAATTCAGAATTTTCTCTAGTAGTTTTCCCACCACTAATGTAAGACTCACCAGTCTGTCACTTCCTGGTTCATCTTTACAGCCCCTCTTAAAAACTAGAGTCACATTAGTCAAAGTCCTCTGGCACTTCCCCTGTGGGAGAGAGGAATTAAGATTTTGTGTCAGAGCCTCTGCAATTTCCTGTCTCGCCTCCCATAGCTGCCTGGAATGCATTTCATCCAGGCTTGGGAGTTACCTGTCTTTAAGCCCAACGGAACTTCTAATACCTCCCATTTCCCATGTCAAACTGTGCAAATTCCCCACGTCCCTTTTCCTGAATTCTGTACCAATGTTCTACTTTTCCAGAGTGATGATAGAAGTAATAATTCAATGCCCTTCCAATATCCTGCAGCTTCACATACAGTTGTCCACGTTGTCCCGAATAGGCCCTGTTCTTTCCCTGGTTAACCTCTTCCCTTTAATGTATTAACAAAATACCTTAGGAATTTCCCTAATCCTGTTTGCAAGACCTTTTTCATGCCTCCTTTTGCTCTTCTAATTGCTTTTTGAAGTTCCCTCCTGCACTTCCTGTATTCCTCCAGGGTTCCTGCTGAATTGCTCCTTTTGGATTTGTTAAAAGCCTTTCTCTTCTTTCTCCTTGTCTTGAATTGTCCGAGATATCCAGGGTTCTCTGAGTGTATTGCTCCTACATTTGGGTTGGTTTGAATGGCCTATTTCTGTAAAATCTGTTACCATGTTATTTTTCTGCCTTCACATTAACAAACAAACAGAGCACATTTTGTAATATAGCAAACCTTACTTTTTGGTTGCTGATTAGTGAATCTGGGAATTTGAGACAGGGGCTCCACAGGCTCTTTCAATATTTGCACAACTTGAACAAAGCAAATGTTGAAAATTCTGAAATTAAATAAAGTTTGAAGGTCAGCTGTTTATTTATTATTGACAATTTTCATTTGGATGAGGTTGTTCCCCCAGGCAGTGAGAGTATTGCCTGTGTGTGCTCACACATACTCCGAAATTGCTGTTATAGATTATATGATTTCTAGTTCTCTGGTGTACGATACAGTTTCACATCAGTGAGAACAGAACATGTGTTAAGCACGAACGAAAATTTCATGTAATGAAACTGGGCATGGAGATACTCTCATACGTCTGAAAGCATTCATCTGAATGCTGATTTCTTTTCGTGGAGGGTGAGGAGAAGCAAGTATTTCTGAAAATACCAGGATATGATCACAAAGAGTGAGATGTCAATCATCATAAAATTAGAGAGATCCCAAACATTACACCGTCCAGATTGAAGCAAATTCTAGGAATGACAAACGATGGATGAAACCATACGTAATCAATATCTGTAACGTAATAAAGGTAATGATCTGCAGGCAGATTGCTACATGGGACAATGCCTTAATTACCATTAAGAGATACAAAATAAACAATCATTTCACAATATCACAGATTATTACGGTGCAGATGGAAATCATTCTGTTGTTATGCCTACACTGGCTCAGGGGAGGTGATGGCCTAGAACATAGAACATAGAAGAATACAGCGCAGTACAGGCCCTTTGGCCCTCGATGTTGCGCCGATCCAAGCCCACCTAACCTATACTAACCCACTATCCTCCATATACCTATCCAATGTCCGCTTAAATGCCCATAAAGAGGGAGAGTCCACCACTGCTACTGGCAGGGCATTCCATGAAGTTACGACTCGCTGAGTGAAGAACCTACCCCTAACTTCAGTCCTATATCTACCCCCCCTTAATTTAAAGCTATGCCCCCTTGTAATACCCGACTCCATACGCGGGAAAAGGTTCACACTGTCAACCCTATCTAACCCCCTAATCATCTTGTACACCTCAATCAAGTCACCCCTAAACCTTCTTTTCTCTAATGAAAACAGCCCCAAGTGTCTCAGTCTTTCCTCATACGCTCTTCCTTCCATACCAGGCAACATCCTGGTAAACCTCCTCTGCACCCGTTCCAGTGCCTCCACATCCTTCCTATAGTATGGCGACCAAAACTGCACACAATATTCCAGATGCGGCCGCACCAGAGTCTTATACAACTGCATCATGACCTCAGGACTCCGGAACTCAATTCCTCTACCAATAAAAGCCAGTACGCCATATGCCTTCCTCACCGCACTATTTACCTGGGTGGCAACTTTCAGAGATCTGTGTACATGGACACCAAGATCCCTCTGCTCATCCACACTACCAAGTATCCGACCATTAGCCCAGTACCCCATCTTTTTGTTATTCTTCCCAAAGTGAATCACCTCACACTTAGCTACATTGAATTCCATTTGCCACCTTTCTGCCCAGCTCTGCAGCTTCTCTATATCCTGCTGTAACCTGCAACATCCTTCCTCACTGTCAACAACTCCTCCGACTTTCGTATCATCCGCAAACTTGCTCACCCAACCTTCTAACCCCTCTTCCAGGTCATTTATAAAAATGACAAACAGCAATGGTCCCAAAACAGATCCTTGCGGAACACCGCTAGTGACGGCACTCCATGAAGAAACTTTGCCATCAACTACTACCCTCTGTCTTCTTCCATCCAGCCAATTCCTAATCCAAACCTCCAACTCACCCTCAATGCCATATCTCCGTATTTTCTGCAGTAGCCTACCATGGGGAACCTTATCAAACGCCTTACTAAAATCCATATATACCACATCTACCGCTTTCCCCTCATCAACCTCCTTCGTCACCTTTTCAAAGAATTCAATAAGGTTTGTGAGGCACGACCTGCCCTTCACAAAACCATGCTGACTATCCTTGATCACATTATTCCTATCCAGATGTGCATAAATCCTATCCCTTACAATTCTCTCTAAGACTTTGCCCACAACAGAAGTGAGACTCACCGGCCTATAGTTACTAGGGTTATCCCTACTCCCCTTTTTGAACAAGGGAACCACATTTGCTATCCTCCAGTCTTCTGGCACTACTCCTGTAGACAACGAGGACATAAAAATCAAGGCCAATGGCTCTGCAATCTCCTCCCTTGCTTCCCAGAGAATCCTAGGATAAATGCCATCAGGCCCAGGGGACTTATCTATTTTCACCTTTTCCAGGATTTCCAACACCTCTTCTCTACATACCTCAAAGCCATCCATTCTACTTATTTGTGTCTCAGTATTCACATCGACGACAATGCCCTGTTCCTGAGTAAATACTGAAGAAAAGTATTCATTCAGTGTCTCCCCAATCTCTTCCGCCTCCACACGCAACTTCCCACTACTATCCTTGACTGGACCTATTCCTACCCTAGTCATTCTTTTATTCCTAACATACCTATAGAAAGCCTTAGGGTTTTCCCTAATCCTACCGACTAAGGACCTTTCATGTCTCCTCCTTGCTGCTCTTAGCTTAGTGGTATTGCCACTGTATTGTTAATGCAGATACCTAGGTAATGTCCTGGGGATCTGGTTTTAAATCCCACCGCTACAGATAAAAATTTGGAATGAAGAGCAGAAGATGACCATGAATCCATTGTCAATTGTTGGGAGAAAACAATCTGGGTCACTAATGTCCTTTTAAGGAAGGAAACTGCCATCCATACTGGTCTGGCCTACATGTGACTCCAGACCCACAGCAATATGGTTGACTCTTAAGCTTCTGGGCAATTAGGGATGGGCAATAAATGGGCGATGACGCCCTCATCCGTGGATAAATACAAGAGAGTATCATTACCTTGTGCCAATCTCTTGCATTGTCTTCATACCCTTGCATGATATTTCTGTATAAATAATCATTGATGTCCTCTTGAACATTCTTTGAACCTGCCTCCATCACATCTTCAGGCAGTGCATTCAGACCCGAACTACTCACTGAGTAGAAAAAAGTTTTTCCATCTATCATCCTTGCATCATTTGCATATCACTTTAAATCTATGCCCTCTCATTTTTGTTCCTTTTATGAGTTCCTTTTTCTTAAAGCTGCAAATCGTCAAACCCTCCAGAAAGCTCGAAAAGAGAAAGGAAAAGTGTTTTTGATTGTACAGTATTAATTAAGGATGACACAACTCTAAATAGAAAGATTATTTGGAAATTGTCTTCAGACTGAATCTATCGGATTTGAGTTATGGATCAGCAGGGGAGCGGTTGGGAGTTATTTGAAAAGAGATAATGAGCAAATTTTGTCAATACATTTCAGAAGTGAGTAATAAAAAGGAGTAATTTTGAGAGACTTGAACAATGTGGACTGGGAAATGCATAGTGCTAACAGAAAGGAAGTAGAGGACTTTGATCTGTAACCTTTCTGTCTCCTGTCCAATAGTGGAGGATTCTTTGAGAAATAAAGTAGGGCAGGTGGATTGTGGATTAGTGGGGCTGGAAGAGCACAGCAGTTCAGGCAGCATCCAAGAAGCAGCGAAATCGACGTTTCGGGCAAAAGCCCTTCATCAGGAATAAAGGCAGTGAGCCTGAAGCGTGGAGAGATAAGCTAGAGGAGAGTGGGGGTGGGGAGAAAGTACAATGGGTGAGTGGGGGAGGGGATGAAGATGATAGGTCAGGGAGGAGAGGGTGGAGTGGATAGGTGGAAAAGGAGCCTTCCACATCCATCAAAGTTTTACTTGCACATCCACTAATATCATTTATTGTCTCTGTTGCTCCCGATGCGGTCTCCTCTACATCGGGGAGACTGGGCACCTCCTAGCAGAGCGCTTCAGGGAACATCTCCGAGACACCCGCACCAATCAACCACACCGCCCCGTGGCCCAACATTTCAACTCCCCTCCCACTCTGCTGAGGACATGGAGGTCCTGGGCCTCCTTCACCGCCGTTCCCTCACCACCAGACACATGGAAGAAGAACTCCTCATCTTCCGTCTCGGAACCCTTCAACCCCAGGGCATCAATGTGGACTTCAACAGCTTCCTCATTTCCCCTTCCCCCACCTCATCCTAGTTTCTAACCTCCAACTCAACACTGTCCCCTTGTCTTGTCCGGACTTGTCCGACCTGCGCAGCTCCTTTTCCACCTATCCACTCCACCCTCTCCTCCCTGACCTATCACCTTCATCCCCTCCCCCACTCACCCATTGTACTCTATGCTACTCTCTCCCCACCCCCACCCTCCTCTAGCTTATCTCTCCACACTTCAGGCTCTCTGCCTTTATTCCTGATGAAGGGCTTTTGCCCGAAACGTCGATTTTGCCTGTCCTCGGATTTTGCCTGTCCTCGGATGCTGCCTGAATTGCTGTGCTCTTCCAGCACCACTAATCCAGGAAAAGGAGATAGGCAGGTAGGACAAGTCCGGACAAGTCATGGGGATAGTGCTGAGCTTGGAAGTTTAGAACTAGGGTGAGGTGGGGGAAGGGGAAATGAGGAAACTGTTGAAGTCCACATTGATGCCCTGGGGTTGAAGTGTTCCAAGGTGGAAGATGAGGCGTTCTTCCTCCAGGTGTCTGGTGGTGAGGGAGCGACGGTGAAGGAGGCCCAGGACCTCCATGTCCTCGGCAGAGTGGGAGGGGGAGTTGAAATGTTGGGCCATGGGGCGGTGTGGTTGATTGGTGCGGGTGTCCCAGAGATGTTCCCTGAAGCGCTCTGCTAGGAGGCGCCCAGTCTCCCCAATGTAGAGGAGACCGCATCGGGAGCAATGGATACAATAAATGATATTAGTGGATGTGCAAGTAAAACTTTGATGGATGTGGAAGGCTCCTTTAGGGCCTTGGATAGAGGTGAGGGAGGAGGTGTGGGCACAGGTTTTGTAGTTCCTGCGGTGGCAGGGGAAAGTGCCAGGATGAGAGGGTGGGTTGTAGGGGGGCGTGGACCTGACCAGGTAGTCACGGAGGGAACGGTCTTTGTGGAAGGCGGAAAGGGGTGGGGAGGGAAATATATCCCTGGTGGTGGGGTCTGTTTGGAGGTGGTGGAAATGTCGGCGGATGATTTGGTTTATGCAAAGGTTGGTAGGGTGGAAGGTGAGCACCAGGGGCGTTCTGTCCTTGTTACAGTTGGAGGGGTGGGGTCTGAGGGCGGAGGTGTGAGATATGGACGAGATGCGTTGGAGGGCATCTTGAACCACGTGGGATGGGAAATTGCGGTCTCTAAAGAAGGAGGCCATCTGGTGTGTTCTGTGGTGGAACTGGTTCTCATTGGAGCAGATCTGGCGGAGGCGGAGGAATTGGGAATCCTCCCACTTCCTCCAGACCAAAGGGGTAGCCATGGGCACACGTATGGGCCCCAGATATGCCTGTCTCTTTGTTGGCCACGTAGAGCAGTTGATCTTCCGTAATTACACCGGCACCACTCCCCACCTCTTCCTCCGCTGCATTGATGACTGCATTGGCGCCACCTTGTGCTCCCGCGAGGAGGTTGAGCAATTCATCAACTTCACCAGCACATTCCACCCTGACCTTAAATTTACCTGGACCATCTCTGACACCTCCCTCCCCTTCCTGGACCTCTCCATCTCCATTAATGAGGACTGACTTGACACTGACATTTTTTACAAACCCACCGACTCCAATAGCTACCTGGATTACACCTCTTCCCACCCTACCTCTTGCAAAAATGCCATCCCGTATTCCCAATTCCTCCGCCTCCGCCGTATCCGCTCCCAGGAGGACCAGTTCCACCACAGAACACACCAGATGGCCTCCTTCTTTAGAGACTGCAATTTCCCTTCCCACGTGGTTCAAGATGCCCTCCAGCGCATCTCGTCCACATCCCGCACCTCCGCCCTCAGACCCCACCCCTCCAACTGTAACAAGGACAGAACGCTCCTGGTGCTCACCTTCCACCCTACCAACCTTCGCATAAACCAAATCATCCGCCGACATTTCCGTCACCTCCAAACAGACCCCACCACCAGGGATATATTTCCCTCCCCACCCCTTTCCGCCTTCTGCAAAGACCGTTCCCTCTGTGACTACCTGGTCAGGTCCACGCCCCCCCTACAACCCACCCTCCCAGCCTGGCACTTTTTCCTGCCATCGCAGGAACTACAAAACCTGCGCCCACACCTCCTCCCTCACCTCTATCGAAGGCCCTAAAGGAGACTTCCACATCCATCAAAGTTTTACTTGCACGTCCACTAATATCATTTATTGTATCCGTTGCTCCCGATGCGGTCTCCTCCACATTGGGGAGACTGGGCGACTCCTAGCAGAGCGCTTTAGGGAACATCTCTGGGACACCCGCACCAATCAACCGCCCTGTGGCCCAACATTTCAACTCCCCCTCCCACTCTGCTGAGGACATGGAGGTCCTGGGCCTCCTTCACCGCCGCTCCCTCACCACCAGACACCTGGAGGAAGAACGCCTCATCTTCCACCTTGGAACACTTCAACCCCAGGGCATCAATGTGGACTTCAACAGTTTCCTCATTTCCCCTTCCCCCACCTCACCCTCGTTCCAAACTTCCAGCTCAGCACTGTCCCCATGACTTGTCCGGACTTGTCCTACCTGCCTATCTCCTTTTCCACCTATCCACTCCACCCTCTCCTCCCTGACCTATCACCTTCATCCCCTCCCCCACTCACCTATTGTACTCTATGCTACTTTCCCCTACCCCCACCCTCCTCTAGCTTATCTCTCCACGCTTCAGGCTCTCTGCCTTTATTCCTGATGAAGGGCTTTTGCCCGAAACATCGATTTCGAAGCTCCTTGGATGCTGCCTGAACTGCTGTGCTCTTCCAGCACCACTAATCCACAATCTGGTTTCCAGCATCTGCAGTCACTGTTTTTACCAGATGGATTGTGGTTTACTGGCAGATCATATGATGACCAGTGGCCCCAGTATCATTCTACTTACAAAAATTATAGCTAAAGATCAGAAAAGATCATTAAATGAAAAGAGCCAATTTCATTGATTAGAATAGATTACTTACAGTGTGGAAACAGGCCCTTCAGCATAACAAGTCCCCACTGACCCACCAAAGCGTAACCCACTCAGACCCATCCCCTCTTCACCTAATACTACGGGCAATTTTGCATGGCCAATTCACCTGACCTGCACATTTTTTAAGATTGTGGGAGGAAACCGGAGCACCCGGAGGAAACCCACGCAGACACGGGGAGAATGTGCAAACTCCACACAGTCAGTCGCCTGAGTCGGGAATTGAACCCGGGTCTCTGGCGCTGTGAGACAGCAGTGCTAACCACTGTGCCACCGTGCCACCCACTAAAGTCAGAATCTACTACAAGCAAAAGTGAATACTGCAAATGCTGGATATCAGAGTCGAGAGTGTGATGCTGGAAAAGCACAGCAGGTCAGGCAGCATCCAATTATTCCTGATGAAGGGCTTTTGCCTGAAACATCAATTCTCCTGCTCCACGGATGTTGCCTGACTTGTGGTGCTTGTCCGGCACCTCACTCTCGACCCAGAATCTCGTACAAGTTGATTAAAATGAAGCAATTGCACAAATCAGAGTAGAGCATGGTTGAAAATTATGTTTCTGAACTAAAGTGGTAGGAGGACAACAACGTGAATGGGGAGACACGAGAAGGAAACAGATGGAAGTGAAAGATGGTAAAATTTGAAAGAAATTTGGAAGACAAATGGAAAAAAGCATCAGCAGCAAATGGGGATGGAATTCAGAAAAGGATAAGTCTCAAGGTATTGTTTCTGAATGCACAGACTATTCACAATAAAGTAGTCAAAATAACAGTGCAGATAGTCATAAATGGGTGCATGACAATTACAATCCCACCCACACCGTTTCTTCCTTTTATTTCAAAAATATATTTTATTCATAAAAAAAGCCTTTGTATATGTACGTAGTCACAAACACAGTTTGGTTCTGAACAGCAGCATATCAAGGAAACAGACAAACATTGCAGCTTGACTCTATCCAAACAAACCAAAGACATCTCCTACATTTACAAGACTATGTTTATATGTGTTTGAGGTATGATAACTGAATGGACTCCCGATCACCCTCACCATTCCTCCCCACCCTCACCTTTCCCTCTCCCTACCATCCCCACTCCATCTCCCCCACTCTCACCATCAATCTTTCTGAACCAAGATTAGAGTGGTGCTGGAAATGCACAGCAGGTCAGGCAGCATCTGAAGAGCAGGATAAATTGACGTTTTAGGCAAAAGCCCTTCATCAGGAATGAGGCTGGGAGTCTCCGGGTGGACAGATAAATGGGAAGTGGGGGGGGGGGGGGGGGTAGGTCTGGGGAGAAGGTAGCTAAGAGTGCAATAGATGAAGATGAAGGTGATAGGTCAGAGTGGATAGGTGGGAAGGGAGATTGGCAGGTAGGACAGGTCATGAGGATGGTGTTGAGATGACAGGTTGGAACTGGGGTAAGGTGAGAGGAGGGGAAATGAGGAAACTGGTGAAGTCCACATTGATGCCCTGGGGTTGAAGTGTTCCGAGGCGGAGATGAGGCGTTCTTCCTCCAGGCGTTGGGTGGTGAGGGAGTGGCGGTGGAGGCGGCCCAGGACTTGCATGTCCTCGGCAGAGTGGGAGGGGGAGTTTAAATGTTCGGCTACGGGACGGTGGGGTTGATTGGTGCGGGTGTCATGGAGATGTTTCCTAAAGCGCTGTGCAAGAAGGTACCCAGTCTCTCCAATGTAAAGGAGACCGTATCTGGACTCTCCTTCACCGCCGCTCCCTCACCACCCGACGTCTGGAGGAAGAACGCCTCATCTCCGCCTCGGAACACTTCAACCCCAGGACATCGATGTGGACTTCACCAGTTTCCTCATTTCCCCTTCCCCCCGTCTTACCCCAGTTCCAACCTTCCAGCTCAACACTGCCCTTATGACCTGTCCTACCTGCCAATCTTCCTTCCAACCTTTTCAGTCCACCCTTCTCTCTGACCTATCACCTTTGCCCCCACCTCCATCCACCTATTGCACTCTTAGCTACCTTCTCCCCATCCCCATACCCCTCCCATTTATCTCTCCACCCCGGAGACTCCCAGCCTCATTCCTGATGAAGGGCTTTTGCTCAATGTCGATTTTCCTGCTCCTCGGATGCTGCCTGACCTACTATGCTTTTCCAGCACTATTCTAATCTGGACTCTGATCTCCAGCATCTGCAGTCCTTACTTTTGCCTGATCAATCTTTCTGATCAGAATTCATGGCATTCAGAGACAGCAATCACAGTCTCCATCAGTTTTAAAATTGAAACTGTTTGTAATTTGACTAAAATAGCTCACAATTTGGGCAATGAATGTGGTTTTATTCTGATTCAAAGGAATGAATAGAGTTGATTGATGATAAATTACTGGGCAAATCTTTTGTGCTCATTGGAAGGGAATTTTTTTACTTTGAAACTTGCAATACCTGGAACGTGCTCCTGAAATTGTGATGGAAGGAGATTTGGTGGTGCCTTTCAAAGGGAAATTAAATAGATTCTCAAAATGAAGCAAGTTTCAGGGCTATGGGGACAGATTGCTCCTTTCAGAGAAATGGTGCAGGAACACTGGACTGAGGAGTTTATCCTGTGTAACATAGTTGTATAGCACAGAAACAGACCCTTCAGTCCAACCAGTCCATGCTAGACATAATCCCAAACTAAACTAGTCTCACCAACTTGCTCCTGGCCCATATCCCTGTACAACTTGCACATTCGTTTATTATTCGTTTAAACCCTGTAATTGTAACTGCATCCACCACTTTCTCAGGAATTTCATTCCAGACACAAACGACACTCCATGTAAAAATATTGCCTCATTTCCTTTTTAAATCTCTTTCCTCTCACCTTAAATCTGTACCCCTAGTCTTGAAATTCCCTATGCCAGGGAAAAGACAACCACCATTAACTCTATCTATACCTCTCATTATATTATAAACTTCAGATCGCCTCCGAACCTCCCACGCTCCAGTGAAAAAAGTCCCAGCCTCTCCAGCCTTCCTTTATAACTCAAACCTTCCATACCCGGTACCATCCTGGTAAATCTCTTCCAAATCCTCAGCAACTTCACAACATCCTTCCTATAAGGGGGCGGCACGGTGGCGCAGTGGTTAGCACTGCTGCCTCACAGCGCCAGAGACCTGGGTTCAATTCCCGACTCAGGCGACTGACTGTGTGGAGTTTGCACGTTCTCCCCGTGTCTGCGTGGGTTTCCTCCGGGTGCTCCGGTTTCCTCCCACAGTCACAAAGATGTGCGGGTCAGGTGAATTGGCCATGCTAAATTGCCCGTAGTGTTAGGTTAAAGGGGTAAATGTAGGGGTATGGGTGGGTTGCGCTTCGGCGGGGCGGTGTGGACTTGTTGGGCCGAAGGGCCTGTTTCCACACTGTAAGTAATCTAATCTAATCAAAAAAAAAAAAATAACTGCAACCAAAACTAGACACAGTGTTCCAGAAGAGGCTTTACTAATGTCCTGTACAACCTCAACGTGACAGCTTGTGGCCATAACAGAGACATGGGTTTCTCAGGGGCAGGAATGGTTGCTGGATGTTCCAGGGTTTAGAACATTTAAAAAGAATAGGGAGGGGGAAAAAGAGGAGGGGGTGTAGCACTGCTAATCAGAGAGGGTATCACAGCTACAGAAGCTTCCATTGTCGAGGAAGATCTGCCTACCGAGTCAGTATGGGTGGAAATTAGGAACAGCAAGGGAGCAGTCACTTTGTTAGGGGTTTACTACAGGCCCCCCAATAGCAGCAGGGAGATGGAAGAAAGCATAGGTCGGCAGATTTTGGAAAAGTGTGGACGTAGTAGGGTTGTTGTAATGGGAGACTTTAACTTTCCCAATATTGATTGGAACCTCGTTCGAGCAGAAGATTTGAATGGAGCGGTTTTTGTAAGTGTGTTCAGGAGGGTTTCCTAACTCAGTACATTGACAGGCCAACGAGGGGAGAGGCCATTCTAGACTTGGTGCTTGGAAACGAGCCGGGGCAGTTATCAGATCTTGTGGTGGGAGAGCATTTTGGTGATAGTGACCACAACTGCCTCACATTCTACATAGCTATGGAGAAGTAGAGGATTAGGCAAAATGGGAGGATATTTAATTGGGGAAGAGGAAACTATGATGCGATTAGACATGAGTTAGGAAGCATGGATTGGGAGCAATTGTTCCATGGTAAAGGCACGATAGACATGTGGAGACTGTTTAAGGAACAGTTGTTGCAAATGATGAATAAATATGTTCCTCTGGGACAGGCAAAAAGTGGTAAGATAAAGGAACCTTGGATGACGAGAGCAGTGGAGCGTCTCCTCAAAAGGAAAAAGGTAGCTTACGTAAGATGGAGGAAGCTAGGGTCAAGCTCTGCTCTACAGGATTACAGGCAGGCGAGAAAGGAGCTTAATGGTCTGAGGAGAGCCAGGAGGAGGCACGAGAAAGGCTTGGCAGAACGGATTAGGGAGAACACAAAGGCATTTTACACTTATGTGAGGAATAAGAGAATGGTCAAAGAAAGAGTAGGGCCGATCAGGGATAGCATAGGGAATTTGTGTGTGAACATAGAACATAGAGAACATAGAACATAGAACATAGAACATAGAAGAACACAGCGCAGTACAGGCCCTTTGGCCCTCGATGTTGCGCCGATCCAAGCCCACCTAACCTATACTAACCCACTATCCTCCATATACCTATCCAATGCCCGCTTAAATGCCCATAAAGAGGGAGAGTCCACCACTGCTGCTGGCAGGGCATTCCATGAAGTTACGACTCGCTGAGTGAAGAACCTACCCCTAACTTCAGTCCTATATCTACCCCCCCTTAATTTAAAGCTATGCCCCCTTGTAATACCCGACTCCATACGCGGGAAAAGGTTCACACTGTCAACCCTATCTAACCCCCTAATCATCTTGTACACCACTATCAAGTCACCCCTAAACCTTCTTTTCTCTAATGAAAACAGCCCCAAGTGTCTCAGTCTTTCCTCATACGATCTTCCTTCCATACCAGGCAACATCCTGGTAAACCTCCTCTGCACCCGTTCCAGTGCCTCCACATCCTTCCTATAGTATGGCGACCAAAACTGCACGCAATATTCCAGATGCGGCCGCACCAGAGTCTTATACAACTGCATCATGACCTCAGGACTCCGGAACTCAATTCCTCTACCAATAAAAGCCAGTACGCCATATGCCTTCCTCACCGCACTATTTACCTGGGTGGCAACTTTCAGAGATCTGTGTACATGGACACCAAGATCCCTCTGCTCATCCACACTACCAAGTATCCGACCATTAGCCCAGTACCCCATCTTTTTGTTATTCTTCCCAAAGTGAATCACCTCACATTTAGCTACATTGAATTCCATTTGCCACCTTTCTGCCCAGCTCTGCAGCTTCTCTATATCCTGCTGTAACCTGCCACATCCTTCCTCACTGTCAACAACTCCTCCGACTTTCGTATCATCCGCAAACTTGCTCACCCAACCTTCTAACCCCTCTTCCAGGTCATTTATAAAAATGACAAACAGCAATGGTCCCAAAACAGATCCTTGCGGAACACCGCTAGTGACGGCACTCCATGAAGAAACTTTGCCATCAACTACTACCCTCTGTCTTCTTCCATCCAGCCAATTCCTAATCCAAACCTCCAACTCACCCTCAATGCCATATCTCCGTATTTTCTGCAGTAGCCTACCATGGGGAACCTTATCAAACGCCTTACTAAAATCCATATATACCACATCTACCACTTTCCCCTCATCAACCTCCTTCGTCACCTTTTCAAAGAATTCAATAAGGTTTGTGAGGCACGACCTGCCCTTCACAAAACCATGCTGACTATCCTTGATCACATTATTCCTATCCAGATGTGCATAAATCCTATCCCTTACAATTCTCTCTAAGACTTTGCCCACAACAGAAGTGAGACTCACCGGCCTATAGTTACTAGGGTTATCCCTACTCCCCTTTTTGAACAAGGGAACCACATTTGCTATCCTCCAGTCTTCTGGCACTACTCCTGTAGACAAAGAGGACATAAAAAGCAAGGCCAATGGCTCTGCAATCTCCTCCCTTGCTTCCCAGAGAATCCTAGGATAAATGCCATCAGGCCCAGGGGACTTATCTATTTTCACCTTTTCCAGGATTTCCAACACCTCTTCTCTACATACCTCAAAGCCATCCATTCTACTTATTTGTGACTCAGTATTCACATCGACGACAATGCCCTGTTCCTGAGTAAATACTGAAGAAAAGTATTCATTCAGTGTCTCCCCAATCTCTTCCGCCTCCACACGCAACTTCCCACTACTACCCTTGACTGGACCTATTCCTACCCGAGTCATTCTTTTATTCCTAACATACCTATAGAAAGCCTTAGGGTTTTCCCTAATCCTACCGACTAAGGACCTTTCATGTCCCCTCCTTGCTGCTCTTAGCTCTCTCTTCAGGTCCTTCCTGGCTACCCTATAACTCTCAATCGCCCCAATTGAACCTTCACGTCTCATCTTGAGATAGGCCGCCCTCTTCCATTTAACAAGGGATTCCAATTCCTTATTAAACCACGGCTCCCTCGCACGACCCTTTCCTCCCTGCCTGACAGGTACATAATTATCAAGGACACTCAATAGTTGCTCCTTGAACAAGCTCCACATACCATTTACACTCTTGTCTTGGAGTCTACTTTTCCAAGCCACACATCCTAAGTCATGCCTCACCGCATCATAATTTCCCTGACCCCAGCTATAACTCTTGCCCTGTAGTACACACTTATCCCTCTCCATCACGAGAGTAAAAATCACCGAATTATGGTCACTATCCCCAAAGTGCTCACCTACCTCTAATTCTAACATCTGGCCTGGTTCGTTACCCAGAACCAAATCCAGTATGGCCTCACCTCTTGTTGGCCTGTCTACATATTGTGTCAGGAAACTCTCCTGCACACATTGAACAAACACTGACCCATCTAACGAACTCGAGCTATAGCTTTCCCAATCAATATCAGGAAAGTTAAAGTCCCCCATAACAACCACCCTATTACTGTCACTCAACTCCTGAATCACCTTCCCTATCCTTTCTTCTACGTTTCTAGGACTATTGGGAGGCCTGTAAAAGACTCCTAACAGGGTGACCTCACCTTTCCTATTCCGAACCTCAGCCCAAACTACCTCAGATGGCAAGTCCTCATCCATCGTCCTTTCCACCACTGTAATACTATCTTTGACAAGCAATGCCACACCTCCCCCTCTTTTACCCCCACCTCTG
This sequence comes from Chiloscyllium plagiosum, assembly GCF_037043375.1. NCBI lineage: Eukaryota > Metazoa > Chordata > Chondrichthyes > Orectolobiformes > Hemiscylliidae > Chiloscyllium > Chiloscyllium plagiosum. The sequence continues at coordinate 648,315 of NW_028270156.1, forward strand.
ACCCTACTAAAACATTTAAATCCTGGAACCTGCAGCAGCCAATCCTGTCCCTGTTCTAGCCATGTATCCGTAATAGCCACAACATCGAAGTCCCAGGTACCAACCCACGCTGCAAGTTCACCTACCTTATTTCGTATACTTCTTGCATTGAAGTATACACACTTCAAGCCACTTTCCTGTTTACAGACACCCTCCTTGGAAATTGATGCCATGTTCCTAACCTCCCTACACTCCAGGCCCTGCACCCTGAAGCTACAATCTGGGTTCCCATGCCCCTGCAGAGTTAGTTTAAACCCCCCCCAAGAGCACTTGCAAACCTCCCCCTTCAACCTGGATAAATGTGAGGTGATGCATTTTGGAAGGTCGAATTTGAAAGCTGAGTACAGGATTAAGGATAGCATTGGAGTGTGGAGTCTGAGGAGGTAAGGGAAGCCCTAAATGAGTTTTTTGCTTCTGTCTTTACCAAAGAAACAAACTTTGTAGTGAATGAAACCTTTGAAAAGCAGGTGTGCAAGCTGGAATGGATAGAGATTGAGGAAGCTGATGTGCTGAAAATTTTGTCAAACATTAAGATTGACAAGTCGCCTGGCCTGGACCAGATTTGTCCTCGGCTGCTTTGGGAAATGAGAAATGCAATTGCTTCGCCACTTGCGAAGATCTTTTCATCCTCGCTCTCCACTGGAGTCGTACCTGAGGACTGGAGAGAGGCAAATGTAATTCCTCTCTTCAAGAAAGGAAATAGGGAAATCCCCGGCAATTACAGACCAGTCAGTCTCACGTCTGTCGTCTGGAAGGTGTTAGAAAGGATTCTGAGGGATAGGATTTATGACCATCTGGAAGAGCATGGCTTGATTAAATGCAGTCAACACAGCTTTGTGATGGGCAGGTCATACCTCACAAACCTTATCGAGTTCTTTGAGGATGTAACTAGAAAGGTTGATGAGGGTTGAGCTGTGGATGTGTGTATATGGACTTCAGCAAGGCATTTGATAAGGTTCCTCATGGTAGGCTCATTCAGAAGGTCAGGAGGAATGGGATACAGGGGAACTTAGCTGTCTGGATACAGAATTGGCTGGCCAACAGAAGACAGCGAGTGGTAGTAGAAGGGAAATATTCTGCCTGGAAGTCTGTGGTGAGTGGTGTTCCACAGGGCTCTGTCCTTGGGTCTCTACTGTTTGTAATTTTTATTAATGACTTGGATGAGGAGATTGAAGGATGGGTCAGCACGTTTGCAGACGACACAAAGGTTGGAGGTGTTGTTGACAGTATAGAGGGCTGTTATAGGCTGCAGCGGGACATTGACAGGATGCAGAGATGGGCTGAGAGGTGGCAGATGGAGTTCAACCTGGATAAATGTGAGGTGATGCATTTTGGAAGGTCGAATTTGAAAGCGGAGTACAGGATTAAGGATAGCATTCTTGGCAGTGTGGAGGAACAGAGGGATCTTGGGGTGCAGGTACATAGATCCCTTAAAATGGCCAACCAAGTGGACAGGGTTGTTAAGAAAGCATATGGTGTTTTGGCTTTCATTAACAGGGGGATTGAGTTTAAGAGTCATGAGATCTTGTTGCAGCTCTATAAAACTTTGGTTAGACCACACTTGGAATACTGCGTCCAGTTCTGGTCGCCCTATTATAGGAAAGATGTGGATGCTTTGGAGCGGGTTCAGAGGAGGTTTACCAGGATACTGCCTGGACTGGAGGGCTTATCTTATGAAGAGAGTTAAAAATCACACAACACCAGGTTATAATCCAACAGGTTTAATTGGAAGCACACTAGCTTTCGACAAGACGCTCCTTCATCAGGTGATTGTGGAGGGTTCGATCGTAACACAGAATTTATCGCAAAAATTTGCAGTGTGATGTAACTGAAATTATACATTGAAGAATTGATTGTCTGTTAAGCCTTTCATCTGTTAGAATACAGTGATAGTTTCACTTCTTTCATGTGTAAATCACAAAACCCTTTTTTAAAGTTGCATTCTTGGGTTAGCTGTTAACAATGGTGATAGCTAGACAATATTGGTGTCATGTGCAAACTTACTAACTATGCCTTCGATACTATCACCCAAATCATTTATGATTCTGTTACAGTGAGAATGTAAACAAGGAATTTGAAGGCAGAAATACTGATTAAAGATATCATGGTGATTAACTAATTTACACTAAAACAGCCCTGTTTTAATTTCCAATTTATTTTTAGTATTATTACTCAATGTCTTTCATAACATTAGGATGGCCTGATGCACTATAGCACTGCTGATATCCTTCTGAAATGTGTTTGCTGTTGTAATGCAGTAACCCTCTATTTGAGGTTCATACCTCCCACCAGTGCCAAGAGGGGAATTTGATATGAGTGTGTTCAATATTTGCATGAAAGTTGACTCACTGTATCATTTATGAGACTGTTGGCAGAATATAGTCAGATGTCGATATGACTGGACTGACAGGATCACTCAAACTGTGTGCTACTGTGGACCTTGGGAAACTTATCTGTGGAATGTGGCTAGTCAGGGTTGAACAACACAGATTATGATTTTAAAATGGTTTCACTGGGCAGGCAGATTAAATTTGAGATAAACATCCTTGAAGCTTTTCCAAGAGCTACTGTTTTCTCAAACAATGAAGTAAAAACCATGAGGTACAGCCCACAATGAGGAAAATGTACAAGATCTGTAGAAGGTTCTAACCAAAAAGGGTGACTTTATTTTTTATAAAAGCTCTTTCTATAAAGAAACTAGTTTCAAAGCTGAAGCTCACTCAATTACAATGGAAATGGGTGGAAGTTGGCAGAATAAATAAATCTATTGGCCTTTCTTACTTCCAGATTTCATGTCCTTCACTTGATTAAAATACACTGCAAATTAATCACAATATTTTTGTAGCTAATCTCAGACTGAAATCATTAAAGAAGTTAAATACTTGATCACAGTAGTGTTTTAAATGAAAGACCAAAGAGATGAGTCCTGCTTGAGTCATAGATAGAGTCATGGGATGTACAGCATGGAAACCGACCCTTCGGTCCAACCCGTCCATGCCGACCAGATATGCCAACCCAATCTAGTCCCACCTGCCAGCACCCGCCCTAAATCCCTCTAAACCCTTCCTATTCATATACCCATCCAAATGCCTCTTAAATGTTGCAATTTAACCAGCCTCGACCACTTCCTCTGGCAGCACGTTCCATACACGTACCACCCTCTACGTGAAAATGTTGCCCCTTAGGTCTCTTTTATATCTTTCCCCTCTCACCCTAAACCGATGCCCTCTAGTTCTGGACTCCCCGACCCCAGGGAAAAGACTTTGCCTATTTACCCTATCAATACCCCTCATAATTTTGTAAATCTCTATAAGGTCATCCCTCAGCCTCCGACGCTCCAGGGAAAACAGCCTGTGCAGCCTCTCCCTGTAGCTCAAATCCTCCAACCCTCGCAACATCCTTGTAAGTCTTTTCTGAACCCTTTCAAATTTCACAACATCTTTCTGATAGGAAGGAAACCAGAATTGCACACAATATTCCAACAGTGGCCTAACCAACGTCCTGTACAGCCGCAACATGACCTCCCAACTCCTGTACTCAATACTCTAACCAAAAAGGAAAGCATACCAAACACCTTCTTCACTATCCTATCTACTTGGACTCCACTTTCAAGGAGCTATGAACCTGCACTCCAAGGTCTCTTTGTTCAGCAACACTCCCTAGCTTATACCATAAAAGTGTATAAGTCCTGCTAAGATTTGCTTTCCCAAAATGCATTTATCTGAATTAAACTCCATCTGCCACTTCTCAGCCCATTGGCCCATCTGGACCAGATCCTGTTGTAATCTGAGGTAACCCTCTTTGCTGTCTACTACACCTCCAATTTTGGCGTAATCTGCAAACTTATTAACTGTATCTCTAATGCTTGCATCCAAATCACTTATGTAAATGACAAAAAGTAGAGGACCCAGCACCGATCCTTGTGGCACTCCACTGGCCACAGGCCTCCAGTCTGAAAAACAACTCTCCACCACCACCCTCTGTCTTCTACCTTTGAGTCACTTCTGTATCCAAATGGCTAGTTCTCCCTGTATTCCATGAGATCTAACCTTGCTAATCAGTCTCCTATGTGGAACCTTGTCGAACGTCTTACTGAAGTCCATATAGATCACATCTATGGCTCTGCCGTCATCAATCCTCTTTGTTACTTCTTTAAAAAACTCAGTCAAGTTTGTGAGACATGATTTTCCATGCACAAAGCCATGTTGACTATCCCGAATCAGTCCTTGCCTTTCCAAATACATGTACATCCTGTTCCCTCAGGATTCCCTCCAACAACTTGCCCACCACCGAGGTCAGGCTCACTGGTCTATAATTCCCTGGCTTGTCCTTACCACCCTTCTTAAACAGTGACACCATGTTTGCCAACCTGTAGTCTTCCGGCACTTCACCTGTGATGATCAATGACACAAATATCTCGGCAAGAGGCCCAGCAATCACGTCTCTAACTTCCCACAGCGTTCTTGGGTACACCTGATCAGGTCAATAGACAATAGGTGCAGGAGTAGGCCATTCAGCCCTTCGAGCCTGCACCGCCATTCAATATAATCATGGCTGATCATTCCTAATCAGTATCCTGTTCCTGCCTTATCTCCATAACCCTTGATTCCACTATCTTTGAGAGCTCTATCCAACTCCTTCTTAAATGAATCCAGAGAGTGGGCCTCCACTGCCCTCTGGGGCAGAGCATTCCACACGGCCACCATTCTCTGGGTGAAGAAGTTTCTCCTGAGCTCTGTCCTAAATGGTCTACCCCGTATTTTTAAGCTGTGTCCTCTGGTTCGGCACTCACCCATCAGTGGAAATATGTTTCCTACTGCCAGAGTGTCCAATCCTTTCATAATCTTATACGTCTCAATACGTCCTGGGGATTTATCCACCTTTACCCATTTCAAGACATCCAGCACTTTGTAATCTGGACATTTTGCAAGATGTCACCATCTATTTTCTTACATTCTATATCTTCCGTATCCTTTTCCAGAGTAAATACTGATGCGAAATACTCCTTTAGTATCTCCCCCATTTTCTGTGCCTCCACACAAAGGCCGCCTTGCTGATCTTTGAGGGGCCCTATTCTCTCCCTAGTTACCCTTTTGTCCTTAATGTATTTGTAAAAACTCTTTGGATTCTCCTTAATTCTATTTGCCAAAGCCATCTCATGTCCCCTTTTTGCCCTCCTGATTTCCCTCTTAAGTATACTCCTATTTCCTTTATACTCTTCTGAAGATTCACACGATCTATCCTGTCTATACCTTACATATGCTTCCTTCTTTTTCTTAACCAAACCCTCAATTTCTTTAGTCATCCAGCATTCCCTATACCTACCAGCCTTCCCTTTCACCCAAACAGAAATATACTTTCTCTGGATTCTCATTATCTTGCTTCTGAAGGCTTCCCATTTTCCAGCCATCCCTTTACCTACGAACATCTGCCTCCAATCAGCTTTCCAAAGTTCTTGCCTAATACCGTCAAAACTGACCTTTCTCCAATTTAGAACTTCAACTTTTAGATCTGGTCTATTTTTTTCCATCACTATTTTAAATCTAATAGAATTATGGTCGCTGGCCCCAAAGTGCTCCCCCATTGATACCTCAGTTACCTGCCCTGCATTATTTGCCAAGAGTAGGTCAAATTTTGCATCTTCTGTAGTAGGTACATCCACATACTGAATCAGAAAATTGTCTTGTACAAACTTAGGAAATTCCTCTCCATCTAAACCCTTAACACTATGGCAGACCCAGTTGATGTTTGGAAAGTTAAAATCCCCTACCATAACCACCCTATTATTCTTACAGATAACTGAGATCTCCTTACAAGTTTGTTTCTCAATTTCCCTCTAACTGTTAGGGGGGTCTATAATACATTCCCAATAAGGTGATCATCCCTTTCTTATTTCTCAGTTCCACCCAAATAACTTCCTTGAATGTATTTCCGGGAATATCCTCCCTCAGCACAGCTGTAATGCTGTCCCTTATCAAAAATGCCACTCCCCCTCCTCTCTTGCCTTCCTTTCTATCCTTCCTGTAGCATTTGTATCCTGGAACATTAAGCTGCCAGTCCTGCCCATCCCTGAGCCGTGTTTCTGTAATTGCTATGATATCCCAGTCCCATGTTCCTAACCATGCCCTGAGTTCATCTGCCTTCCCCGTTAGGCCCCTTGCATTGAAATAAATGCAGTTTTATTTATTAGTCCTACCTTGTCCCTGCCTGCCCTGACTGTTTGACTCACTTCTGTTCTCAGCTGTACCTGTCTCAGATCGATCTCTTTCCTCACTATCTCCCTGGGTCCCACCCCCCCACCTTACTAGTTTAAATCGTCCCGAGCAGTTCTAGCAAATTTCCCTGCCAGTACATTAGTCCCCTTCTAATTTAGGTGCAATCCGTCCTTCTTGTATAGGTCACTTCTACCCCAAAAGAGATTCCAATGATCCAAAAATCTGAATCCTTCTCCCATACGCCAGCTCCTCAGCCATGCATCCATCTGCTCTATCCTCCTATTCCTGCCCTCACTAGCTCGTAGCACTGGGAGTAATACAGATATTACTTTAAATTCCTGCCTAACTCTCTGTAATCTCCCTTCAGAATCTCAACCTTTTCCCTTCCTGTATCGTTGGTTCCAATGTGGACAATGACCTCTTGCTGGCCCCTCTCCCCCGTGAGAACATTCTGCACCCTCTCTGAGACATCCTTAATCCTGGCACCAGGAAAGCAACACACCATTCTGCTTTTTCGCTGCTGGCCACAGAAACGTCTGCCTGTACCTCAGACTACAGAATCCCCTAACACAATTGATCTCCTGGAAGCCGACGTACCCCTCATTGCATTAGAGCCAGTCTCACTACCAGAAACTTGGCTGTTCGTGCTACATTCCCCTGAGAATCCATCACCCCCTACATTTTCCAAAACAGCATACCTGTTTGAAATGGGTATATCCACAAAAGACTCTTGCCCTAGGTGCCTACCTCTCTTACCTTTCCTGGAGTTAACCCATCTATGTGACTGTATCTGAGACTTCCCCCCCCACCCCCCCCCCCCCTCCCCTTCCTGTAACTGCCATCCATCACATACTGTTGCTGTTGCAAATTCCTCATCGCTTCTAATTGTCTCTCCAACCGATCCATTCGATCTGATAAGATTCGCAGCCAGCAGTATTTATGGCAGATATAATCCGCAGTAACCCTTAAACTCTCTTTAAACTCCCACATCTGACAAGAAATACATATCACTCTATTAAAGGCCATTTTTGTTCCCTCACAATCTACAGACCCAGAAAATAACACTGACTTATTCCTCTACAAACACTGCCCCAGGTTAAATTAATAGTTATGGCTTATATTTTAAGTTTACTCAAGAAACATATCTCCAAAAACATAAAATCAAGAAGGAACCCACTCTACTCACTACTGCAGCTTTACTATTGGACAGACTTAAAACAACGATGAACTTATCTGATTCTGTGCTGTGTACTTCGCCCAAACAGGTTCCTCCAAGATCAGTTGTGAATTTCACTGTTTGTTAATTTTCCCAGATGCACTCTGATGTCCAGCGATACATGAATTCAATACAGCAAAGGCAGTAACTTTGCAAGTTCTCTCTCTCTCTCTGTCTCTCTCTCTCTGTCTATCTCTCTCTCTGTCTCTCTCTCTCCCTCTGTCTCTCTCTCTCTCTCTGTCTCTCTCTCTCTGTCTCTCTCTGTCTCTCTGTCTCTCTCTGTCTCTCTCTCTATCTCCTGCTGAGAATTTTTTTGAGAATTGCTGTCCAGTCCTGTATTGGTATAACTGCATTGCCAAGCTGAATAGTGAAGGCACCAAACAGAAGGAGGTAGAAATTGACCCACTGCCTGACCTGTTGTTTCTTGTTTCAGATCAGAGTCCATTACCTATAGTAATTTGCTTCTACGAGGTAGAAATTGCAATGCTTTGCACTTGTTTTTTGAATGTGAAATAGGCTGAAAGCAGATCAGTGCAACAAGCCTGTGCCTAACCTTCAGTGGTATTGCCATCACTTGCTAACTCATGGGGCCTGTTGGCTAGATGTCCCACTGTATCACTTGTTAGAGGAGTCCAGTTTCAATCATCATCAGCATTCTCCCATGTCTGCGAATAAGAGGTGCACCCTACATTTATTGTTCTTTCTAAGAAAAACAATTTCTGAGAGCTCAGTTGAACAGGAGTATCCTCCCAACACTCACTGGGCATGATGCCTTGCTGATTAGCAAGGGCCCTGGTGTTTGGGTTATAAGCATCGACAGCTCACCTGCATCATTTCAATATGGTCAGAGGCACAATTTCAGATCCTTTTGGATTGGGATCACTTCCTACATACAGTTAGGAACTTGTACTGCATGTTCTTTTGGAGGTCAGTTTCTCCTTCCCATTTGTACCATCAAAGAGGCACTATTCCTGTGGACCTGCTCCTTGGGAACAGATGACTGCACTTAAAACCAGAATTAATTGGATGTCAATTCCTCCAGACATCCAATGAGATGCTAAGGCTCTGCAATTCAGAGAATTCTTTATTTTTGGAATGTGTGCTGGAAATCTCCATTTAAGTTCGGAAAAAGGCCAATTACTCACAAAGCAAGGAAGGAAAATAATCAGTCATGAAACCATCAATAGCTTACAAATAAAAACATTTCTAATGTAGATGCTGTTTTATTTGATACACCTGTTATTGTCTATATATTGCTCATCACATTAAAGTGCTACATTTTAAAATTAACTCAGGATATGGATCAAAGAAGTTACCCTGACATTGTCGGTGTTTGCTCCAGGTTCAAGCCTCTGTGTTTGTAACTCATCCCTGCTCACCCTGTTTGAGAAAACTGATGGGGGAGATGTTTCTCGTACATCAGAACACCATTTCCCAGTCAAGCAGAGTTGATTTTGCAGGAGATTCCCCTAAATGCTTATGGAGCTGACTTCAAGAAGGACACAAGCATTTCTTCAATGGTCCCGTAGACACACAGGTGTTTTCAGCACAGCAGGAGGCCACTTGCCTATCAACAAAGATCTGTCGACACAAATCCCAGTTTCCAGCCTTTGGCCCTCACAACACAGGTGGATGTGTAAATACTACAATTGTTCAACTGTTGTGAGAGTTTCTGACTCGATCACTCTTTCAAGCTGTGAGTTCCAGACTCTCACCACCCTCTGCATGAAAACAATTTGCCTCTACCTTCTCTTAGCCTTTTACCTTAAATCAATTTCCCATGGCTGTTGCACCTTGATCAGATCCCCTCTCAACCTTTGCTGCTCCAAGGATTATTGATGTAGGCATGCAGTATGTCAACTTAATTGATTTTCACTGGATTTTTTTGGAAAAATACAAGTGACAATAAATGATTGTACATATGAATGGAAAATGATCCCAGCCTATGCAATCTTTCATCATATCCTGCAGAGACAACGTCCTGTTAAATGTCCTCTGCATCTTCTCTTGTGTAATTATATCTCCCCTATAATGTAGTAGTTAGAATTGCACACAGTACTCCAGTTGTTGTCAAACAAGTGGTTTATACAGTCCCAACATTAGCTTCTTGCTCTTGTACTCTGTGCCTTGGCTAATAAAGGCAAGTATTCCAAATAACAAAACAGAAATTTCTGGAAAAGCTCAGCAGGTCTGAAATCATCTGTGGAGAAGTTAATGTTTTGATTTGAGTGACCCTTCCTCAGAACAAATATTTCAAATGCCTTCTAATTCACAGACATGTCTACTTTCAAGGATCTGGGGATATGAGCATCAAGGTCCCTCTGATCTTCAGTACTCCCAGGGTCCTACCATTCATAATGTAATCCTTTGCCTTGATAGCCCTCCCTATGTGCAGTATCTCACATTTTTCCAGATTGAATTCTGTTTACCACTGTTCCAGCCAATCAATCTGTTGATAATGTCCTGCAGTCTACAGCAACTCTTCTCACTTTTCACCACCTGACCAATTTTCGTGTCTTTGAAAACTGTGATCATATCCTTACATTTAAAGAAATGTTATCCTGGATGCAATTTAAGAATTTTTGTTCCCTCCCTACCTTACATGCTAAAATAACCCCCAGTTAATATTTAGGGAATTAAAATCCCCGCTATTGTTTTTATTTTTAATTCCTTCACTTCTCTAAAATTTGCTTGTATATTTGATTCTAGTCTCTTCCAGTTTCATGGTTTATAATACGTACCTAATAACGTCTTTGCCCCTTTTGTGTTTTTTCACTTAGATCCAGATGGCCTCATTTGATGACTCTTCTAAGAGATCATCCTTTCTCATGTTAGAAGGAATTCCTCAATTAATGTTGCAAGGCCCTCTCCTGTTCTATCCCTTCCTATCATATCTGAATAAACTGTAACCAGGAATATTGAGCTGCCAATCCTGCCATCTTTCAGCCAAGCTTCAGTCATTGCAATGATAACATATCCCCGTGTATCAATCTGTTTCACATCTCAACTCTCTTATTCCTTGGCTCCTTACATCAAAATATATCCCATATTTCACCAGCTTCCACTCTTCACTAATGAGTCCCCTACTGCCATTGTTGTTCCAACTTCTTCCTCATGCCCTGCTGAGTGACTGGACTAACCACAATGCTAGGGTGCTGGCCTCCACAGAGGAACTGTCACTCTTACTGTTTTCCAGGTCCAAAAAAACAGTTGGTGAGTGTATTCCCTCACTACCTGTCTGGTCCACTTCTGTTTGGTGGTCACCCATCCCATTCCTTAAGCTGCAGGAGTGGCCACATTCTTCACTTCCTCTTATTAAAAATTACTTGAAGAGCTGTCTAAAGGTCAGAACAGCAGCAGAGACGACATCAGAAAGGGTCACAATGTCTAGGTGTTTTATACCTGAAGACTGCTCTTCCAGGTCTCTTAACATGTTCCTTTTTAAGACATAGTATTTTAGAATTTTACAAAACACAACAAAATCATTTGACCCATCGTGTCTATATCTGCACAAGTAACTAGCCTTCTGGTATTAACACTACAAGTAATAAACTTTGTGACTTGTAGGAAATCCAGATCTTCGGGAGAATCCTGCAGCAACTTTGATTAAAAAAACTTCAGATACAGAATTTCCCTAACTCAACTCTAGCAATGACCAGTTTCAATCTCATGAGGCCTGCAGTATGTGTTTACCAAGTCAAGACAATCAATGTTTCGGGCATAAGCTTTTCATCAGGAATGATGCCTGAAATGTCTATTCCTCAGATGCTGCCTGATCTGCTGCGCTTTTCCAGCATCACACTCTTGACTCTGTTCTCCAGTATCTGCAGTCCTCACTTTCTCGTGGTTTACTAAGACAAGGCTATCACATGAACTACATTTGAATCTTTTATTCAGAACTTATAAAAATGCACTATTCCCTGACACATGCGAGAGAGACTGTGTGTGTGTGTGTGGTGTGGGTGGGATCGAGTGAATGGCATAATCTTTGTTTTCAGGGTCAATGTGTGAATAATGCTGCTAGTTTATCAAATTGACCAAACTGTACAAAGTTAAAAATCACAACACCAGATCATAGTCCAACAGGTTTAATTGGAAGCACGAGCTTTTGGAGCGCTGCTCCTTCATCAGGTGGTTGTGGAGGACACGATTGTAAGACACAGAATTTATAGCGAAAAATTTACAGTGTGATGTAACTGAAATTATACATTGAAAAATCTCTTGATTGTTTGTTGAGTCTTTCATCTGTTAGAATACCATGATAGTTTTACTTTCATATGAAAATCAAAATTTTTTTTTTAAAAAGTTGCATTCTCAGTTTAACTGTAACAATTGGTGTCAGCCAGACAACGTGTTGAAGGTGTTAGCCCCCTGTGTTCTCTGTCTGGGCCATAATGTTTAGACTGATTCTAATCTAAAGAAAATGAGTTAACAAAGTCTGACATGGATTCATGCAGTTTTTGAGCAATTACAATGTAACCCTGCAAGTACAAATTCACCCCACAAACGTGTGTGTGTGTGTGTCTGTCTGTCTGTGTCTGTCTGTCTGGGGTGGGGGTGGGGGGTGTGAGTGCAGAGTGTCTAAGTCTGTGAGAGGGTGCATGTGTGAGTGTGGGAGTATGTGTGTGTGTCTGACTAGGGTGGGGGTTGTGAGTGTCTATGAGAGAGAGAGTGTATATGTGTGTGTGAGTGTAAAGTGATCTAACTCTGTGAGAGGGTGCATGTGTGAGCGTGGGAGTGTGTGTGTACCGAGAGTATCCATAGGGAGGGCCTTAACCAGGACCTTGGGTTCATGTCACACTACAGGTGACCACCATTGCACTACACACACACACAAACACACACATATATGTTTGTGGGGGGATTTTTTACCTGCAGGGTTACATTGTACTTTGCTCATGAATTGCGGCACTCCGAAAGCTAGTGCTTCCAATTAAACCTGTTGGACTATAACCTGGTGTTGTGTGATTTTTAACTTTGTACACCCCAGTCCAACACCGGCATCTCCGAACCAAACTGTAGGAATTAAGAAACACATTCTTCTTCCTTTCTGGAAACATGCTGCTTAGGGACAGTAGGCAAATGAAGCCCAGGTTTCAGTTCCCTGTCCTCCCTGTTCAGAACAGAATACGTTAAAAGGATCAAAATGAGATAGAAAGGTGTGGAACTGTTGGAGGGTGTGGTTAAAATCAGGGATGCACAAGAGCCCAGAACTGGAGGAATGCAAAGATTGCATAGGAATGTGGGGCTGGAAGATGTATTCTGGAAATAGGAAAGGGTGGTGTCATGGAAGGATTTGAAAACCATGTTGAGAGTTTTCAAATTAAGTTGTTGGTTGAGCAAGAGCCATGTTGGGGCAGAAAAATTGAAATATAAACACAATTTTTCTCCCTTTCTACAATGAAATGGGACAGGACAGGATTTACATCTGTTGTAAGTGAGGAAGCTTAGGAATGAACTGATCCTGGGATTTCTCATTTGAGGAATTGTTTATCTGAGAGAACCACCAGCTCACCACCACCTTCTCATGGGCAAATAGGGAGGGTAATAAATACTGGGCCATTCAGCAACGCCTACATCCCATGAGTGTATAAGGAAACCACACACTCAATATTGAGCAAAGCTGTCTCAGCAATGGTTTGTACCGCTGACAATTTCTGTTTGAGCACAAATTCTTGTTGACTCAATTATCTCATCCAACCTTTCATCTTTGCTAAATTAGAAGCAATAGGCATTTTGCAGCTTGAGCCACTAGTAATAGTTATTAGTAATAATTTGGTAATAATGTGTGTAATTCTAACCTCTTGTATGATCTGTATGGTGAGATGTAATTGCATTACTAATTAGCAAAAAACATTAATTTGTAGTTCAGTTGAAACATTCTGTGACTTAATTTGGTTTGCTGGAGCTGATATCATTTCCAGGTTTTTTTTCAAACTCCCATGGCAGAAGATATAATTTATGAACTTCCCAAAATGTCTGTTCCTTGAGATTGAAGACTCTTTATTTTCTGGGTCAAGTGTGGTTTGATTCATACAGATATTTATTATGTGCATTTATCAAAGCTTTATTGAGGAGAAACTGCAGAAGAGGTTGAAGGCACCTAATATTTTACAGTTCAATTGAACTAAAAACATTCTTGAGCTACTAAACTCATGTCTTAAAGATAACCAATTTGGATGATCCCTTTGAGCTCAGAAATTGGTCTTTACCGCTTTGGGATTCCCATGCCACCCACTCCTCAGCTCACCCCCCCACCCACCATAGACATTAGGTAGGAGGGACCAAGATTACCAGCCCATATTTAAATAATTAGATAAGTCAATTCAACTCATTAGCAACAGATTTCACTGATCTATCACACTGCCCAATCCAGAATTCCATTGTTATGGGAAACTGGCAGGGAGTGTAAAGGGGTAAACCACTGTCGTAGAGATTACCCCCCCCCCCCCCCCCCATCCTCACTCCCTGACCTTCAAATCCAATGCCGTCACAGCATCTCTCCCTTTTGGTCTCAACCTATGGTGGTCAGGTGCTGACCACCTAGTGCCCCTTGATTTTCCTGGGATCACAGATCCTCCTTGTTGCGAGTGGCTGCAGTCCTGACAGTAACACCATCAAACTCCAGAGTTACTGAGCAATCAGATTGGCCACTAAGTGATTGATTGATTTAGTGGCCACCCTCCTCCACCTCTGGGATTCTATGATGGAAGCAGTTTTCAGTAAGGTAGAAACAGGAAGTGCATTGGACATGAGCAGACTATTTCAGACTATGAAGTTTGAACACAGAACTGGAAGTATGAGATAATATGCTTCAGCAATGGCTCAGTGGTTAGCACTGCTGCATCACAGCACCAGGGACCTGGGTTAGATTTCAGTCGTGGGTGACTGTCTGTGTGGAGTTTGCACATTCTCCCTGTGTCTGTGTGGGTTTCCTCCGGGTGCTCCGGTTTCCTCCCACAGGTGAACTGGCCATGATAAATTGCCCATAGTGTCACGGGTGAATTACTCTTCGGAGGGTTGGTGTGGACTTGTTGGCCCGAATGGCCTGTTTCCACACTGTAGGGAACCTACTCTGATCTAATCTAAATTAAAAATCTAGGAAAAGACATGTTTTAAAAGGGAGGATTCCATGAGAACCTGAAATTGAACCAGATTTTCTTCTCTAAGGTGTGGGGAGAAATGGTGCACACAAAGATCTCAAAGACAGGAAAAAGCCTGTAAAAGTAAGAATATCATAGAATCCCTACAGTATGGAAACAGGCCATCTGGCACAACAAGTCCACACTGACCCTCCAAAGGGTAACCCACCCTATCCTATTACTCTACATTTACCCCTAACCTACACATCCATGAACATTATGGGCAATTTAGCACGGCCAATCCATCCAACCAGCACATCTTTGGATTCTGGGAGGAAACTGGAGCACCCGGAGGAAACCCACAGACATGGGGAGAATGTGCAAACTCCACACAGACAGGCTGGAATCGAACCCAAGTCCTTGATGCTGTGAGGCAGCAGTGCTAACCACTGAGCCATGTGCTGCCCCAAATATGGTAATTATATTAGGGGATTTCAAATACCCCAACATTAATTGGGATAATCATAGTCTAAAGGGGGTGAAATATATCAAGGAGAGGTTATTATATCAACATGTAGATGGCCCTGCATAGGATGGTGGTGTGCTGGTCTAAATACTGAGGAATGAAGCCTGATAGGTGTTTGAGGTGGCGGGGGGGAGCATTTTAGTAATAGCGACCACAATACAGCCCGCTCCAAGTTCGTTATTGAAAAAGAGAAATATAGTCTACAGAAAAGGATTTTGGATTTGGGGTAAGGCAGATTCTGGCCAAAGTAGACTATTTGTGGGCAAATCTATAACAGAAAATTGGCAGGCATTCAGAGAGACATTCTGGAGATTACAAGCCCAGCATGTTCCCTTCAGGGTGAAATGAAAGAGCCTAGAGAACTAGCCCAGAGAAATAGAATATTCAGGACAAGGTAAAAAGGAAAAGAGAGATGTATAACGGATACAAAGGGGACAAAACAACAGGAGACCTGGGGGCCTACGGTGGAGCTCAAGAAAGCAATGAGGAGAGCAAAGAGGAGTGATTTAAAAAGTGCTGGTCGGTAGGATTAAAGAGAATCCTGAGATATTCTATAAGTATATCAAAGGGAAGCGAATAACCAGACAAAGAGTAGGGTGTATTAGTGACCAAGTGGGCAATGTGCATAAGGAAGTGGAGGACACTAGAGACTGTTAGATTAGCACTTCACATTCGTCTTGACTCAGGCGAAGGAGGATAAAAGTACAGAATTCGAGAAGGTGGATTGTGGAATTCTTGAGCAGAATGGTATAACAAATGGGGATGTTTCAGTGGGTTTAGAAGTGGACAAATCCCCAGGTTCAGATGAGTTGTATCCCATACTGTTCTGGGAGATAAGGGAGGAAAATACTGGGGCTCTGACCCAAATTTTGAAATTGACTCTAGCCACAGGGAAATGTCGGAGGACTGGGAGGCAGGTAAAATGGCTTCACTTTACAAGAAGGATGGGAGAGATAGACCAGGGAACTAGGGAAACTATTGAAGAAAATAGTGAGGGACAATATTAATCTTCATTTCAGAGAGGCAAAATTTGATCAAAGATAGTCAGCATGGCTTTGTCCAAGGAAGGCCATGCCTAACAAGCCTCTGCAATTTTTTAATGAGGTAACCAAGTGTGCAGATGAGGGCAGGGCTGTTGATGCAGTTTATATGGATTTCAATAAATCCTTGACAAGGTCCTCCAGGAAAACTGATAAAGAAGACAAAAACATATGGTATTCAGAGTAACCTGGCAAGATGGATCTAAGATTGGCTTGGTGGCAGGAGACAGAGGGTGGTGAAAGAAGGCAGTTTGTGTGTTTGGAGGCCAGTGTCCAGTGTGCTGCCACAGGGATCAGTGCTGGGTCCCTTATTGTTTGTGAAGTTCATAAATGATGTAGGAGAGAATGTGAATGGGATGACAAATAAGTTTGACCGATTGGCTGACAGCGAGGAGTAAGACTACAGGAGAATATAAATGGATTGGTCAAATAGGCAGATTAGTGGCAGATGGAATTTAACCCTGATAAATATGAAATGATGCATTTTGGAAGTAGTAACAAGACAGGAATTAGTCAGGGACTGGGGGCAACTGTTTAAGGGCGAAAGGCACATCTGGGTTGTAGAAATTGTTTAAAAGCCAATTGATTAGAGTTCAAGACCAGCATGTTCCTGTGAAGTTGAAGGATAAGGATAGCAAGATTCAAGAACTTTGGATGACAAGGGAAATTGAGAGCTTAGTCAGAAAGGAAAAGGAAGCATTTGTAAGGTTTAGGAAACTGAAGATCAACAAGGCTGTTGAAAAATACAAACATAGCAAGAAAGAACTCAAACTAGGAAGTAGGAGGGTTAATAGGGGCTATGAAATGTCTTTGCTAAACAAGATTCAGGAAAATCCCAAGATGTTTTATACGTATTGAAGGAGCAAGAGAGTAGCTATGGAGTGTGTAGGCCCACCCAAAAATGAAGGAGGGAATTTATGCGTAGGGCCGGAAAAAGGGGGTGAGGTCCTTAACTTGCATTGGTATTCACAAGGGAAAAGGAGATTATGGATGGTGAGCCTCAGGAGGGTATCTTAATATCCTGGGACATAACAATGTTAAAAAGGAGTTGCTGGGTGGTTGAAAACAACTAAAGTAGACATTTCCCCAGGACCTCTATCCCAGTATGCTAAGGGAGGTAGGTGAGAAAATTGCTAGGACCTTGTATGAAACCTTTGTGTCCTCTTTAGTCACAGCAGAGGTTCCAGAGGACTGGAGAAGATCCAACATTATTCCTTTGTTTAAGAAGGATAACTGGGATAATCTGGGAAATTACAGGAATGTGAGTCTTAAGTCAATAGTAGGGAAATTACTGGAGAAGATTCTTAAGTACAGGATTTACTCACATTTAGAATAATAGAGATTTATCAGTGATAGGCAGCATGGCTTTGTGTGGGGAAGGCTGTGTGTCTCAAACTTTATTAAGTTTTGTGAGAAAGTGATAAAGATGATTGATGATGACAGGGCAATAAATATTGTCCACATAGACTTTAGCAAGGCCTTTGACAGGGTCTGTCATGGCAGGCTGATATAGAAGGTGAAATCATATGGGATCTGCAGTGAGCTGGTAAGATGGATACAGAACTGGCCTAGTCATAGACTTTACAGTGATGGCATTGGGGTGTTTTTCAGATTGGAGGTCTGACCAGTGGTGTTCTGCAGGGATCAGTTCTGGGGCCCCTGTTCTTTGTGACATATATGAATGATTTGGAAGAGAATGTTGGTGGCCTGATTAGTAAATTGTAGATGACACAATGGTTGGGGGAGCTGTGGATGGTGAAGGCATGGATAGTCAGAGTCGTTTTCCCAGGGTAGAAATGTCAGTTATGAGGAGACATATGTTTAAGGTAAAAGGGGGAAAGTTTAAAGGAGATGTGAGAGGCAGGTTTTTACATGGAGAGTGGTAAGTGCCTTGAATGTACTGCCAGAGGTGGTGGTGGAGACGATAGCAATGTTTAAGATGCATCTTGTAGATATATGAATAGACAGGGTATAGAGGGATACGGCCCACATAGAGGCATAAGGTTTTTAATTAAGAAAGGCATCATGTGCCAGCACAGTCTTGGTAGGTCAAAGGGCATGTTCCTGTGCTGTACTATTCTTTGTTCTAAGACAAGGGAGCACACAATGAATGGCAAGACTTCAGGAAGTCAGACAAACAAAGGGATCTTGGGGTGTTCATCCACAAATTCCTGAAGGCAGCATGCCTTAATTAGTTAAGAAGGTATATGGGACGCTTGATTTTATCAGTTGTGGCATAGATTATGACAGCAGGGTGATCATGTTGTAGCTCTACATGGCATTGTTTAGGCCCCTGCTGGAGTACTGTGTGCAATTCTGGTCACCACACAATAGGAATGATGTGACTGGACTGGAGGAAGTACAGAGGAAATTCACTGGGATGTTGTCGGGGATGGAGCATTTTAACGTTGGAGAGGCTGGATAAGCTCGGGTTGTTTATTTTGAGTAGAGAAGGTTGAATAGGGACTTGATTGGCTGTATAAGATTTTGAGATCATGGATAAGGTGGATAGAAGACAGCTGCTCCCTTTAGTTGAAAGACAGAATGTTTGGAGGGGATTTGAGGAATAGAATTTTCACGCAGAGGATTTTGGGGGTCTGGAATACATTGCCTGGGAGGATAGTTGAGGTGACAAACCTCACAACCTTTAAAAAGTATTTGAATGAATACTTAAAATTCCATAATATTCAAGGCAATGGGCTTAGTGTGGCAAACTGGGACTCGAGTAGATCAAAGTATATTTTGGCAATTCAGACGTGATGGACCAAAGGACCACTTTTGTACTGTCTGATTCTATGATTTTATGAAAACCAAACTGAAATTAATGGAAGATTGTGGTGCTCACATGACACCAATTTCACTTGAAAGCTGTCAAAGTTCCAATCCACTTCAGACATAACTAAAAATAGATTCAAAATTCTGGGGTGAGCGCTAAAAGAAACATAACCCAATTCAATGGGTGCAATACAAACCAATGATTGGCAACAGACTGGTGAGAGGGAGTTTGGAGGAAATTAGAAGTTGAGTGTGTCCCCTTTAATAACATCTGATGTTGCTAACATTTTCAAGGTTCAGGTGACAGAGTTAGGGCAAGTTGAAGCTAAGGAGGAAATTTACATTTTCAACCCACCATCAGTCATCACAAAAAACAGATCTGGTTACTGAGGGACAATGCAGTATGTGAATTCAATCACTACTTCAAAATCAATAGTTTCTTCCATAACCTTGTGTCTTCAAGTCATGAAAGGTGCTACATAACTGCAAGTTTGTCTTTTCGTTTTAGCCCTTTTTATCTATTTTCCTTCTCTATCTCTAAACAATTTATGAATTCATCTTCAGTTTAATTATTGAATCTGTAACAAGATTGATCACTGAAATGAACATGAACATGACTAGTTATTCTGAAATGAATCATTCACTTTCTATAATTGATTAACTTGATAAACAGACACCAAAACTGTAGCCTTTGTATCATGCATAATGTTGGAATAGTGTATAAATGAGCTTGTCATTTATATGTGGGAAAATAAAGCTTCCTGTTTAAAGTATGCAGCCAGATTTACCACATGATAATCTCACATGTGATCATATTTTCAATCACTTCTTACATCCTTTCCACACTCTTCACTCTCTCACTAAACTCTCTACCTCTTTTATTGCTATTTCTCCCAAATTTGAAATCTGAATTCAATTCTGAAGTAGTGCAGCACAGTATAGCTTCAGTTTTAATACAGAACTCTAGAGAAAATACTTCATCAAAATGCCATGGCACCCTCTTAGTCAACTCAACTCAGGTCATTGAAGAAGGACTTATGCCCGAAACGTCGATTCTCCTGTTCCTTTGATGCTGCCTGACCAACTGCACATTTCCAGCAACAAATTTTTAAGCTCAACTCAGGTCACGCCTCACAAATTGGTTGAAATTTCTGAGGAAAATACCACACATACCAGGTGTTTAGATAAGGGTAATGCTTTTGATGCAGAGTCATAGAGCCATACAGCAAGGAGGCAGATCCTCAGTCTAACTCATCCACACTGATCAAGTTTCCCAAACTAAACATTTGTCTGCATTTGACCCATATCCTTCTAAACCTTTCCTATTCATGTAGCTGTCCAAATGTCTTTTAAATGTTGTAATTGTTCCTGCGTCTGCCACTTCCTCTGGCAGGGCATTCTTTGTATGAACCACCCTCTGTGAAAGATTGCCCCTCGTGTCCCTTTTAAATCTTTCACCATAAAAGTATGCCCCCTAGTCTTGAACTTCCTGACTATGGGGAAAAGACCTTTGCTATTTACCTTATCTATGCCCCTCATGATTTTATAAGCCTCTATAATGTTACCCCTCAACCTCCTATGCTCCAGTGAAACATGTCCCAGTCTATCCAGCTTCTCCTTATAACTAACTCTCCAGTCCCGACAACAATCTGGTGAATCTTTTGTGCACCCTTTCCAATTTAATAACATCTTTCCTGTAGCAGGGTGACCAGGCATTACACACTACTCCAAAAGTGGCCTCACCAACATTCGTAACATGAAATCCCAACTCCTGTACTCAATGGTCTGAATAATGATGGCAAGTGCGCCAAACATCCTCTCATATCGACTTCAGCAAAGCCTTTAACAAGGGAAACTGATAAAGAAGGTAAAAGTACATGGGATCCAGGGTAACCTGTCAAGTTGGATCCAAATTCAGCTCAGTGACTGAAGACAGAGGGTGGTGTAGGAAGCTGTTGTGTGACTGGAGCTCGGTGTGCAATGGTGTACCACAGGGATCAGTGCTGGGTCCCTCATTGTTTGTGATATTCTATTCTCCATTGTTTACGAATATAAGGGGTATGAGTAAGTTTGTGGATGACATGAAGGTTGATCATATGGTTGATAGTGACGAGAAAAGCATTAGGTTACAGGAGGATATAGTTGGATTGGTCAGTTGGATAGGTGAGTGGCAGATGGAATTTCACCCTGATTAACATGAAGGGATGCACTTTGAAGGTGGTAACAAGAAATGGAGCACTCAATGAATGGCAGTTCATTAGAAAGCTCAGAGGAACAGAGAGATCTTGGGGTGCTGCCCACAGATCATTGAAGAAGGCAGGCAGGACAGGTTAATAGGGTAGTTAAGACGGCATACTGGTCACTTGCCATTATCAGTCGTGGCACAGATTCTAAGAGCAGGGAGGTGATGTTGGAGCTGTACAGAACTTTGCTTAGTCACAGCTGGAGTACTGTGTGCAGTTCTGGTCCCCACACTATAGAAAAGATGTGATTGCACCGATCGGAGTGCAGAGGGAGATTCACCAGGGTGCTGCCTGGGATGGAGCATTTCAGCGTTGGAGAGGGGCTGGATAAGCTCGGGTTTGCTTTGTGAAGCAGAGAAGGTAGAGAGGGTCCTGAGAGGTTAGATTCCCTACAGTGTGGAAACAGGCCCTTCAGCCCGACAAGTCCACACTGACCCTTCTAAGAGTAATCCACCCAGACCCATTTCCCTACATTTACCCCTGACTAATGCACCTAACACTCTGGCCAATTCATCTAATCTGCACATTTTTTGCATTGTGGGAGGAAACCAGAGCACCCAGAGGAAACCCACGCAGACAGGGGGAGAATGTGCAAACTCCACACAGACAGTTGCTCGAGGTAGGAATTGAACCCGGGTCCCTGGTGATGTGAGGCAGCAGTGCTGAGCCACTGTGCTGGCCCGCCTGTGTGTAAGGGCATAGATTGGGTGGATAGAAAGCAGCTGTTCACCTTAGTCGAAGGGTCTGTAGCAAGGGAGCACACTTTTAAAGTGAAAGGCAGAAGGTTTTGAGGGGATTTGAGGAAAAACCTTTTCATCCAGAGGCTGGTGGGAATCTTGAATACATTGTCTGGCAGAGTAGTTTAGGCAGGATACCTTGCAACCTTTGAAATGTCAAAACTTCCAACGTAATGGGTCTTGTGCTGCAAAATGGGTCCAGTGTAGAACGAGTGTAGCCTTAGCAGAACAGACCGAATGTGCTAGAGCCCCATAATTCTCTGAACTCTCAAGCTCAAAAATGTATCTGGTCCTGAACAGGATTTTACAGCAATTAGGATGACTGATGCAAATTCAAAATTAAAGAAAAGATAACTTTGAACCACAAAAGGACAAGAGTAGCAGATACATCTCCAAGCCACTCACCACCCTGACTCGGAAATATGTTGCCATTCCTTCACTGTCGCTGGATTAAAATCCTGGAATTCCCTCCATAAGGGCATTACAGAACATGGACTTTACAGTGGTTCAAGAAAACAGCTCACTACCACCTTCTCAGGGACAATTAGGGATGGGCAATAAATGCTGACCCAGCCAACAAAGTCCCTGCCCTTTCAATGAATAAAAATAAACTTCCTCATTGTACCACCTGTGTCTAACCCTGCCAAATCTCTCATGCCAACAGAAACTTCCTTTCTGTGCCTTTTTATGAACCCCCAACACCATGAGCTTTCATTTCACTCAGAACCTTTCATGTGGCACCTGCTCAAATGCCATCTGCAAACTGAAGCTGGGATTCAGAGTCAGGCTCAGAAGAGTGAGAAAACCTCCATTACCATAAAAAAGTGGCAGATCGCCATACTGCAAAAAACCTGTAAGATCGTCTTTGCTGCAAGATAAATGTTAAAAATGATGAATATGAACATACAATAAATATAAGAAGGCATGGCACCTAAAATCACGAAAATAGCAGGACAGTGGAGAGTGTGTTACTGAGGTGAGCTTTAATACTCTGATTTCCTCCGGTATCAGCACCACAAGATCATCAGATATAGGAGCAGAATTAGGCCATTCAGCCCATCAAATCTGCTCCACCATTTAATCATGGTTATGTATCGCAATTCCATTCTCCTGCCATCCCTCCATAACTCTTGATCCTCTTACTAATCAAGAACCTATCTAACTCTGTCTTAAATACATTCAATGTGGCAATGAGTTCCATAGATTAATGAAGCCTAGAATGCTGCACAGCTCTACCTTTCCTGCCATCAAATTCTTGATTTCAAACATGTCCGTAAAGGCTCCTTTTAACCTTCATTGGTTTAAGAAGGATGATCTCAGCTTCTCCAATGAACTGAAGCCCAACCCTGCCAATCCTTGGTGCCCACTCCACATTCCCGAAAACCTTTTACATCCTGCCCGATGTGGGTGCACTGGAAATACAGAGAACGCCAAATGAGCCAAGCAATGCCAGCACGGTGGGGCATCCAATCCACCAAGCGGCTGTCTGGAATAACCACTAATACTAACTGAATTCTCAATTCCCTCCTTGATGGACTAGGCCTGTGGATCTGGAGTTTAGGATGATTGGGAAGGAGACCTTTTGCCGAATCTTTTCACCTTGGGACCGACACAAGCGTGCCAAATTTCCAAGGGGGCTTGACAGGATCGAGGTGACACCTCCAAACCCGACAGGGAATTCAAGAAAAATGGGGTCGTAGTCTCAGGTTGAGGGGGTAGGCCATTTAGGAGTGACATGAGGGAAGACATTTTTGCTTAGGAGGTTGTGAGTCTCTGGAATTCTCTACTGAGGGAGCTGAAGAAATTTTAGTTTTAAAGGGTTGTCTGAGGTCCTAATCTCTACTACCAGTGGAAACATTTTCTCCACATCCAATCTGTCCTAGTCTCTCAGTATTCTGAATATTCAAATGAGGTCCCTCCTCAACTACACCACCTACTTCCACGTCCATCACCACAACTGTCTCCACCTAGCCGTAGCTCATCAACTGCTGAAACTCGTGTCTCTGTCTGTGATATCTCTAGGTTTAGTTTTTTTCCCTAGAACATAGACATAGAAAACTACAGCACAGAACAGGCCCTTTGGCCCATGATGTTGTGCTGAGATTTAATACTAATGTAAAATATAGTAACTTAACCTACACACCCCTCAACTCATTGCTATCCATGTGCATGTCCAGCAGTCGCTTAAATGTCCCTATGACTCTGCTTCCACCACCACAACTGGCAACACATTCCATGCATTCACTACTACCTCTGACGTCTCCTTTATACCTTCTTCCTAACATCTTCAAATTATGACTCCTCGTACCAGTCAGTCCTGCCCTGGGGAAAAGTCTCTGGCTATTGACTCTATCTATTCCTCTCATGATTTTGTACACCTCGATCAGGTCACGTCTCTCCCTCCTTCTCTCCAGAGAAAAAAGTCCGAACTTATTCAACCTTTCTTCATAAGGCAAGCCCTCCAGTCCAGGCAGCATCCTGGTAAACCTTCTTTGCACCCTCTCCAAAGCCTCTGTATCTTTCCTATAGTAGGGCGACCAGAACTGGACACCATATTCCAAGCGTGATCTCACCAGGGACTTGTAGAGCTGCAGCAAAACCTCGCGGCTCTTAAACTCGATCCCCCGTTAATGAAAGCCAAAAGACCATATGCTTTCTTAACAACTCTATCTACTTGGGTGGCAACTTTGAGGGATCCATGTACTTGCACACCCAGATCCCTCTGTTCCTCCACACTGCCAAGAATCCTGTCTTTAATCCTATATTCAGCATTCGAGTTTGACCTTCCAAAATGCATCACTTTGCATTTACCCAGGTTGAACTCCATCTGCCATTTCTCAGCCCAGCTCTGCATCCTGTCTATGTGGCGCTGCAGCCTGCAGTAGCCCTCTACACTATCGACAACACCTCCAACCTTTATGTCATCTGCAAATTTACTAACCCACCCCTCAACCTTCTCATCCAAGTCATTTATAAAAACTACAAAGAGCAGAGGCCCAAGAACAGAGCCCTGCGGGACCCCACTCAACACTGACCTCCAGGCAGAATACTTTCCATCTACAACCACTCTCTGCCTTTTGTCAGCCAGCCAATTCTGAATCCAGATAGCCAAGTCTCCCTGTATCCCATACTTCCTGACTTTATGAATGAGCCTATTATGGGGAACCTTATCAAATTTCTTGCTGAAGTCCATATACACCACATCCACTGCTCGACCTTCGTCAACCTGTCTCGTCACCTCCTCAAAGAACTCAATAAGATTTGTGAGGCATGACCTGCCCCTCACAAAGCCATGCTGACTGCCTTTAATTGCGCTATGCTTCGCCAAATTGTCATAAATCCTATCCCTCAGAATTCTTTCCAAAACTTCGCTGACCACAGACGTAAGACTGACTGGTCTGTAATTGCCAGGGATTTCCCTATTCCCCTTCTTGAAAAGAGAAACAACATTTTCCTCCTTCCAGTCCTCTGGTACGACTCCTGTAGAGAGCGAGGAGGCAAATATCCTCGCCAGCGGCTTAGCAACCTCCTTTCTCGCTTTCCGGAGCAGCCCAAGATAAATCTGGTCTGGCCCTGGGGACTTATCAATCTTAATGTTTGCCAAAATTTCCAGCACATCAGCTTCATCAATCTTGATCTGGCCAAGCCTCTATCCCAGCTCCTCAAAGTTCTCATTCACAACAAGGTCCCTTTCCTTGGTGAAAACAGAAGCAAAAACCCATTCTGGGCTTCCCCTATCTGCTCAGACTCTGCTGCACAAGTTCCCTACACTATCCCTGGTCAGCCCTACCTTCTCTTATCATTCTCTTATTCCTCATGTATGAGTAAAATGCCTTTGGGTTCTCCCTAATCCTTCCTGCCAAGCCTTTTTCATGCCCCTTCCTGGCTCTCCTTAGTCCAATTCTGAACTCCTTTCTAGCAAGCCTGTATTCCTCTAGAGCTGGAAATGTGTTGCTGGAAAAGCGCAGCAGGTCAGGCAGCATCCAGGGAACAGGAGAATTGACGTTTCGGGCATAAGCCCTTCTTCAGGAATGAGGAAAGTTTGTCCAGCAGGCTAAGATAAAAGGTAGGGAGGAGGGACTTGGGGGAGGGGCTTCGGAAATGTGATAGGTGGAAAGAGGTCAAGGTGAGGGTGATAGGTCAGACTGGGGTGGGGGCGGAGAGGTCGGGAAGAAGATCTCAGGTTAGGAAGGCGGTGCTGAATTTGATGGATTTGGCCACATTCTCAAACAGCATCTCCTCTGCACAGAAGCTCTTCAGCCACATTCTCAAACAGACAAATCCATCAAATTCAGCACCGCCTTCCTAACCTGAGATCTTCTTCCCGACCTCTCCGCCCCCACCCCAGTCTGACCTGTCACCCTCACCTTGACCGCTTTCCACCTATCACATTTCCGAAGCCCCTCCCCCAAGTCCCTCCTCCCTACCTTTTATCTTAGCCTGCTGGACAAACTTTCCTCACTCCTGAAGAAGGGCTTATGCCCGAAACGTCGATTCTCCTGTTCCCTGGATGCTGCCTGACCTGCTGCGCTTTTCCAGCAACACATTTCCAGCTCTGATCTCCAGCATCTGCAGACCTCACTTTCTCCTCATGTATTCTTCTAGAGCTGTGCGAGATCCTTGCTTCCTCCACCTTACGTACGCTGCCTTCTTCCTTTTGACAAGAAGCTCCTCTGTTCTTGTCATCCAAGTCTTCTTAATCTTACCCCTTCTTACCTGTCTCAGAGGAACAAATTTGTGCATCACTCACAACAACTGCTCCTTAAATAGTCTCCACATGTCTGCTGTGACCTTTCTGTGGAACAATTGCTCCCAGTCTGTACTTCCCAACTCCTTTCTGATAGCGTCATAATTTCCTTCTCCCCAATTAAATATCTTCCCTCGGTAACTGCTCCTTTCACTCTCTCAAGAGTAACAAAAAGATGGGGTACTGGGCTAATGGCCGGATACTTGGTAGTGTGGATGAGCAGAGGGATCTTGGTGTCCATGTACACAGATCTTTGAAAGTTGCCACCCAGGTAAATAGTGTGGTGAAGAAGGCATATGGCGTACTGGCTTTTATTGGTAGAGGAATTGAGTTCCGGAGTCCTGAGATCATGTTGCAGTTGTATAAGACTCTGGTGCGGCCGCACCTGGAGTATTGTGTGCAGTTTTGGTTGCCATACTATAGGAAGGATGTGGAGGCACTGGAACGGGTGCAGAGGAGGTTTACCAGGATGTTGCCTGGTATGGTAGGAAGATCGTATGAGGAAAGGCTGAGGCACCTGGGGTTGTTTTCATTGGAGAAAAGAAGGTTTAGGGGGGGACTTGATAGAGGTGTACAAGATGATTAGGGGTTTAGATAGGGTTGACCGTGAGAACCTTTTTCCAAGTATGGAGTCAGCTATTACGAGGGGGCATAGCTTTAAATTAAGGGGTGGTAGCATTGGACAGATGTTAGGGGTAGGTTCTTTACTCAGCGAGTCGTGAGTTCATGGAATGCCCTGCCAGTAGCAGTGGTGAACTCTCCCTCTTTATGGGCATTTAAGCGGGCATTGGATAGGCATATGGAGGATAGTGGGCTAGTGTAGGTTAGGTGGGCTTGGATTGGCGCAACATCGAGGGCCAAAGGGCCTGTACTGCGCTGTATTCTTCTATGTTCTATGTTCTAAGGCTATGGTAAATGTGAGGCAGTTGTGATCACTTTCACCAAACTGCTCTCCCACCGTGAGATCTGACACCTGTCCTGGCTCGTTGCAGAGCACCAAATCCAAAATGGCCTCTCCCCTCATCGGTCTGTCCACATACTGAGTAAGGAAACCCTCCTGAACACGTGTGACAAAAACGGCTCCATCCAAACCATCTGCACTCAGGAGGTTCCAGTCAATCTTGGGAAAGTTAAAATCACCCATAACAACAACCCTGCTACTTTTGCATTTTTCTAGAATCTGGCTGCCTATGAGGTCTTCAATCTCTCTACTGCTATTAGGTGGTCTATAGAAAACCCCCAATGAGGTGACTGTTCCCTTGCTGTTCCTACTTCCACCCATACTGACTCAGTAGACAAACCTTCCTCAACAACCTTTGTTTCTGTAGCTGCGATGCACTCTCTAATTAGCAATGCTACACCCCATCCTCTTTTTCCACCCTCCCTGTTCTTTCTAAACGTTATGAACCCTGGAAAATCAAGCAACCATCCCTGCCTCTGTGAAACCCACGTCTCTGTTATGGCCACAACATCATAGCCCCAAGTACTGATCCATGCTGTAAGTTCATCACTCTTATTTTGGACACTCCTTGCGTTAAAGCAGACACACTTTAACCGATCCCTTTGTTTCATCACATGAAAAACGTCCCTGATCGATTCACTACACCCTGTCACTGTCCCGTCTGCAACTGACCCCCTCTTAAACATGTGGCTCTGATTCCCACCCCCTTGCTTTATTTTTTGAAAGACAAGTTCATAAAATTCCCCCTTTTTACAAATTTACATAGTCTCCCGGTTGATTTGCCATATTCTAATCACTTTAAACTTCAGCTCATTGATAATTCTACAACCTAACTCACACCAGTTTCCATTCACCCATCACTCAGTGCTTACCGACCTACATTGTTCCTTCTTCTGCAAAACCTCAGTCTTAAACCTTTACCCTGATTTCAACTTTCTCCAGGACTATTCTTTCACAACATCTTCCAAATCCAATGGCGCAGAAGGCAACCCATCCTTTTACCAACCAGTTACCCAGCATCGAGTGGCTCACCTCTCAAAGTGCTCTCAGGTCAATCATATTCCTGAGGGCAGACTTCCAAAACAACAGCTTGACTCTGAACTGAGTTGTGGCTGGAGACTCCTAGGAGGACAATGGAAAAGCTTTAGGATAAAACTAAGAACTACAGATACTGGGGATCTGAAACAAAAACAGAAACTGCTAGAGAAATTCAGCAGGTCTGCCAGCAACTGGTAGCAGAAAAACTGGTATTTATGCTGAAGACAGGGATGGGAGGGGTCTGGGGATTGGGGGGGAAGAGGTAAACAGGTAGGTGGAAACAGCTCAGACAGAGAGGAGTGAAAGGGTTAGGCAGACAAGGAGATTATGATGGACAGGCCAGGGCAGAAGAGAAGCTAAGTAAGTGATAATGACTGCTGAGGATAGGAGAGAATGGATTGGCTGTTCTAAGAACAACCCGTGTCATAGCAGGACTGGATGTGGGAGATGGGTAAAGAAAACATGGAAGGATGGAATCAGGGTCTAAAATTATTGAACTTGATGCTGAGTCCTAAAGGTTACAGGCTCCGCCAGCAGAAAATAAGATGCAGTTCTTTGAGCTTGAGCTGAGGCTCACTGGAATGCTACAGCAGGACCGAGTCTGAAATGTTGGTCACGAAACACACTGGTATGTTGAAGTGGTGAGCTTCCAGTCTTGGCTAACCACATATGTCTGTGTGGAGTTTGCACATTCTCCCCGTGTCTGCGTGGGTTTCCTCCGGGTGCTCTGGTTTCCTCCCACAGTCCAAAGATGTGCAGGTTAGGTGAATTGGCCATGCTAAATTGCCCGTAGTGTTAGTTGAAGGGGTAAATGTAGGGGAATGGGTCTGGGTGGGTTGCTCTTTGGAGAGCCGGTGTGGACTTGTTGGGCCAAAGGGCCTGTTTCCACACTGTAAGTAATCTAATCTATAATCTCCTTGTGTGCCAATCTCAATCCCTCATATCTGTTCACCTCATAGTAGACCAATCCTTCAGGGAGTGCCTATGAAATAGTGACCAACTTTCCAAAATAAGAAGACTATAAGACCATAAGACATAGGAGTGGAAGTAAGGCCATTTGGCCCATCGAGTCCACTCCGCCATTCAATCATGGTCGATGGGCATTTCAATACCACTTACCCACACTCTCCCTGTATCCCTTAATTCCTTGCGAGATCAAGAATTTATCAATGTCTGCCCTGAAGACACCCGACGTCCCGGCCTCCACTGCGCTCCATGGCGATGAATTCCACAGGCCTACCTCCCTCTGATGGAAGAAATGTCTCCTCATTTCCGTTCTAAATTGACCCCCTCTAATTCTAAGGCTGTGCTCATGAGTTCTAGTATCCCCAACTGACGGAAACAACTTCCCAGCATCCACCCTTTCTAAGCCATGGCTTATCTTGTAAATTTCTATTCAATCTCCCCTCAACCTTCTAAACTCTAATGAATACAATCCCAGGATCCTCAGCTGTCCATCGTGTGTTAGGCCTTCCATTCCATGGATCGTCAGTGAGAATCGCCGCTGGACACGCTCCAGTGCCAGTACGTCCTCCCTGAGGTGTGGGGCCCAAAACCGGACACTGTATTCTAAATGGGGACTAACCAAAATGTTTGCTTTTCGCAAAGGAAGATCCTGCTATTAGTTGCTTCTCTAGAATGCCTGGGCTTTTAAATGCTTCTGCCCTAGCTCTAGAACTAGCCCATACCCCCTTCCCCCCTCCCCAAATTCTGGTGACGAGTCATCTAGACTCAAAACATTAGCTTGCTTTCTCTCCATAGATGCTGCCAGAACCACGGTGATCTCCAGCATTTTGTTTTCAGTACAAATTCCAGCATCTCCAGGAATTTGTTCTTCCCACCCCAAACTTCTCTTCCTCTCCTTAGCTGAATCATTTCTTAAAAGCTGTCTTTCTGACTGAGCTTTTGGTCATTGCCCTAAGGTCTCCTTAATATCTGTTTAGTAATGTCTGTATGCAATGCCTTGGGTACTTTCCTATGTTAAATATGCTACAAGAATGCAAAATGTTTCTCAGTTTCTATAAATGCTGCACACACTTGTTGAGTTCTTGGTTTTGCCATTACTGTACAAGGTCCTGTCCTGTCTTTGACTCCATGAGCTGGAGTTAATTTTCACAGATAGATCTGACTCCACAAACAAAGAAACTTTGTCAAGGACTGAACTCTTTTCCTGAACAAATTCACATCTGTTACTTCTCCAAGCACAAAATTACTTCAATTTCTTAATTAAAACAACCTCCAGTTGCAAAGTAGAGAGCAGAACGAGGCAAATTAATTCATCAATCAGTGTTAAAGATTTTCTGTGAGGCTTATAATTTATTCTGATTAGTAATGATGGTTAATAATGATGCGTTCCACATATGTTTTGTTTTACTGGCATGGTAATGATTACTGCAAATATTTAGGTACTAAACATCCATATTTTCTAGTGAAAATAATGTTAATTAGCAATTTTTAGTCAGTAAATTGTTTATCTTCATTGATTGAACTTGTCAACTGTTCCAAGTGAGTACTAATGGAGTTTTCCAAAATAGTCTGCTATTTTAACCAAACAGCAAAATATATTTTAAAAAATCAGAAAAAAATATGTAACAAATTATGCAACATGCTGCATTCAGCCACAGATACTTTTAAAAGCTGTCGTTCATCCAGGTTCAGCATGTCATTGAGCTAATAGAAATGAATGCTTCGTCAGCTGAGATTACCTTATTTCCAATTCCCTGTCAACCTAAATTAGTGACGGAAACATGTTTCCTTGAAAGATTGCAAAATTTTCTACCTATGCAGATTTGCAGCCAATTATTGTAATTAAATTCTGGAGCCTGGCTTTCCAAAGCCTCCCTGCCACACTTTCCTACACGTGGACTGGGGTTAACTTACAGAAGGACCAAGTGGCTAATGATGTAGAATGAGCCGTCAGGACCCCATCACACACACTCCAAGTGTTTTTTGCTGTTGAAACTGGAGCATGGATCCCAGTGCCCAGTCATGCTCTCCAGTGCATCATAGCTGTTCTTATCTTTACTGGGATCAAACTTGGATTCTGAAATGTTAGCAAGGACCATTTTCATATGAGGATGCTGAGTACTGTTCGTAATTTTCTCAGGAGCTGATTGAGATTGAAAGTGGAAATTTGCAAGCAAGAAATTTGCAGGCATATGGTGAGAAAATCAGTTTGAAGGATTCAGGTAGTGACACTTTATCGCTTTCCAATACTTCACCTTCCCTGGTTTTTTTCCCTCCTACTCTTTATTGGTGACTCACTCATTTATTTCATGAAATATTGAGTTTTTAAATGTCCGGGTCAGCCACGTGCACTGAAATAGGCTTTGTGACCATCTGTGTGTAACAGCATCATCTATGGCTCGCGACTGGCTTACTTCCCGATTTGATTATGACTACAGTGAAATTTCAGCACTGTGTTTTGACTTGAATTCTTGAATTCATTTTTGCTGAAAAGTTGGCTTGCACTGAACTACAGAGTTTGAGCCATAAAGGTGAATCACTTGGCAGAGTTGGATAAACTCATTTCAATTGGCTTCACTCTCCTTGGGCTGGGAAGGGAAATTATGGTGCATTACTCCCCTTCCTTTGAAGAAATCCAGGGGATATTTGTCCTGCAGCCAGCTTCATGGAAACTGACTGTCACGGTGCTGTTTGTGGGACACTGCTTTAGGACATCCTATGATCCTGGGAGGAAAATGGAGATCTTGCCATTTTTCCCTTGGGGAAGGTCACTTACTAACATTGCCTTTTGAAGTTAAGATATGGGGGATTGCCAAGTTGAGTGAGCCACTAATAAAGAGTAGGAGGGAAAAAAAAACATGGAAGGTGAAGTATTGGAAAGAGACAAAGTGTAACCCATGGTCAGATTTTACTTCAGACACACTGTACAACAGCACAATTCCAATTGTGATCACTCAAAAAACAGTGTTGAAACTGAAACAAGAAGTTGTTGGCAACAGCAAGTGCATTTGTATAGCACCTTAAACAACAATAAACTGCCCAATATATTTCACAGCGAAATATTCAGAAAAAACATTAGATTCTCAGCCCCATGGAAGGAGAGTTTATTGCAGATGACCAAATGGTTGGACAAAGTGAGGATGAAGGAGAGCCCTAAAGAAGGACAGGTATTGAGGTGAAGAGACTCAGGGAGACAATTCCAGAATTACAGTGACAGCAATGCGAAGTGTAGAAACCAAGAGTGTGGGGCAGTCAGGGCGAGGAAGAAGCCAGTTTTGGAAGAATGTCAACATCTTCAAGGCTTGGAACACTGAAGAAGGATAGAATCACAGAAAAGATCAGTACAGAAAGTGGCCATTCAGCCTATCTGTCTGTGCTTGCTGAAGAAACGAGCCTCCACCCCCACCCCTCCCAGTACCGACCACTGATCCTCATGTATGCACCCTCAAATTTCTGTGACCATATGTATGTCCAGGAGTCTCTTAAATGTCCCCAATGACCCTGTCTCCAGCTGGTCTGGAGGCTTGTCTGAAGGTTCCAGCTTTTCAGGGCAGTTCCAGGTTCCTTTTAAATGAGGTGAAAGGTTCTACCACAAGCCCCCAAACTGAGTAGAGGATTCCAGATAGCTGCCACCCTCTGGGGAAGCAGCATTTCCACATGTTCCTCTAATCTTTCGAGGGGGAATACCTTCAATCAGTGCACACTCTGCGGAGGGAAACTTGTCTTCCGTACCCTCTCTATGCAACCCCTTCGTTATTTTGTGCACCTCAAGTCACCCATCAGACTCCTCTATTCTTAGGAAAACAATTTGAGCCTATCTGATCTTTCCTCGTTGCTGTAATTTTCAAGCCCTGGCAACATTTTTGTAAATCTCCTCTGCTCTGTCGCTATAGAAATTCTATCTTTCCTCTAATGTGCTGACTAGAACTGCACATAAAACTCCAACACAAAACTCCAACTGCGACCTAACCAGTATCTTTGACATTTCCAGTCATGTATCCCCACTTTTTATTTTATTTAATGCCTCACCCAATGAAAGAAAGTATTACAAATGCCTTCTGCACCAGCTTACCCAGCTGTCCCTGCCACCTTAAGAATCCTGCAGGTATACATAGAACATAGAACAGTACAGCACAGAACAGGCCCTTCAGCCCACGCTGTTGTACCGACCACTGATCCTCATGTATGCACCCTCAAATTTCTGTGACCATATGTATGTCCAGGAGTCTCTTAAATGTCCCCAATGACCCTGCCTCCACAACTGCTGCTGGCAACGCATTCCATGCTCTCACAACTCTCTGTGTAAAGAACCCGCCTCTGACATCCCCTCTATACTTTCCTCTAACCAGCTTAAAACTATGACCCCTCGGGTTAGTCATTTCTGCCCTGGGAAATAGTCTCTGGCTATCGACTCTATTTATGCCTCTCATTATCTTGTATACCTCAATTAGGTCCCCTTTTCTCTAATGAAAGGAGTCCGAGCTCAGTCAATCTCTCTTCATAAGATAAGCCCTCCAGTCCAGGTAGCATCCTGGTAAACCTCCTCTGAACCCGCTCCAAAGCATCCACATCTTTCCTATAATAGGGCGACCAGAACTGGACGCAGTATTCCAAGTGCGGTCTAACCAAAGTTTTATAGAGCTGCAACAAGATCTCACAGCTCTTAAACTCAATCCCCCTGCTTTCTTAACAACCATGTCCACTTGGGTGGCCATTTTAAGGGATACACTGCATGGTTCCTCACTTCCTTTCCCCCCTCAATACCCTCCTGTTTATTGTGCCTTCCCCTGATTTGCTTGCCTTCTCCAAATGTGTAACCACCTGCTTTTAGCCAGATTGAACGCCATTTGTCACTGTTTTGTCCACTTAGCCAAATGCCATGCCATAAGACCATAAGATACAGTAACAGAATTAGACCATTGAGCCCTTCGAGTGTGCTCCACCATTCGATTATGGCGGATCTATTTCTCAACACTATTCTCCTGTTAGTCGAAAAGTATGGTGCTGGAAAAGCACAGCAGGTGAGGCAGAATCTGAGGGGCAGAAGAATTGACGTTTCGGGTATAAGCCCTTTATCAGGAATGTGGGGGGAGGAAGGGAGCCCACAGACAAATAGGAGGGTGGGGGTGGGATTTGGAGGAAGGTAGCTGGGAAGGTGATAGGTAGATGGAGGTGGGGGGTGCTGGTGATAGGTCGGAAAAGAGGATCGAGCGAATTGGTGGGAAGGAAGGTGGGCATGTAGGACAGTTCAAGAGGCTGGTGCCAAGTTGGAGGATTGGATCTGGGATAAGGTGGCGGGGAGGGGAGGGGAGGTGTGGAAGCTGGTGAAATTCACATTGATCCCGTGTGATTCAAGTGTCCCAAGGTGGAAGATGAGGTGTTCTTCCTCCAGGCATTGGGTAGCTTGGACTTGGTGGTAGAGGAGGCCCAAGACTTGCATGTTCTTGGGGTAGCGGGAAGGAGAGTTGAAGTGGTCAGCCACGGGTTGGTGTTGTTGTTTGGTGCGTGTGTCCTAGAGATGTCATTCTCCTGTTACCCTTGAACTCCTTACTAAATCAAGAACCTCTCTATATAAAAACAAACAAAAGATCTGCAGATGCTGTAAATCAGAAACAAAAACATAAATTGCTGGAAAAGCTCAGCAGATCTGACATCATCTGTGGAGAGAAATCAGAGCTGACATTTCGGGTTGAGTGACCCATCTTCAGGACCTATCCTGAAGAAGGGCTTATACCCGAAACATCGATTCTCCTGTTCCTTGGATGCTGCCTGACCTGCGCTTTTCCAGCAACACATTTTCAGCTCAGGACCTATCCACCTGTCTTAAAGACAGTCAATGATTTGGCCTCCACAGCCCTCTATAGCAATGAGTTCCATGGATTCACCAGCCTCTGGCTGAAAAAAAATCCTGCTCATCTCAATTAGAGTCAGAGAGTCCTACAGCTTGGAAACAGGCCCTTTGGTCCAAACTGTCCAGAATGTCCATCCACACTCATCACCATTTCCCTGCACTTGGCCCATATCCTTCTAATCCTTTCCTATCCATGTATTTGTTCAAATGCCTTTTAAATGTTGTTAATGTACCCACCTCAAATGTTTCCGCTGGTGGCTCATTCCATATGCATGCCACCCTCTGTGTAAAAAAAAAAGTTGCCCCTCAGGTTCCCTTTTATTCTTGTCACTCTAACCTTAAACTGATGCCCTCTAGTCCTCAATTCCCCAACCTTGGGGAAAAGGCATGGATTGGGTCAGTGCCTCTCTATGCCTGTCATGATCTTACACACCTCTATAAGGTCCCTCTCAGTCTCCTATGCTCTAAAGAAAAAAGTCCTAGCTTGTCCAACCTCTCCACATAACTCAGACCAATGAGTCCAGGCAACATCCTTGTAAATTTCTTCTACACTCTTCCCAGTTTAATAACATCCTTCCTATAGCAAGGTGTGACCTCACCAACGTCCTGTATAACTGCAACATAACTTCCCATCTTCTTTACTCAATGCCCTGGCTGATGAAGGCCAGTGTGCCAAAAGCCTTCTTTACTGTCCTGTCTACGTGTGACACCACTTGCAAAGTACTGTGAACCTGAACTCCAAGATCCCTCTGTTCCACTACATTTCTTAAGACCCTGCCATTCACTGTGAAACTCCTACCTTGATTTGACTTTCCAAAATGCAAGACTTCACAGTTATCAAACTAAACTCCATTTGCCATTTCTCGGCCCAGTTCCCCAGCTGATCAAGATCCTGCTGCAATTTCTAATAACCTTCCTCACTATCCACGATATCATCTATTTAAGTGTCATCTGCAAACTTACTAATCATATCTTTTACATTCTTATCTAAATCATTGATATAGATAACAACAACGATGGGCCCAGCAGTGACCTCTGAGGCACTCCACTAGTCACAGGCCCCCAGTCCAACACGCCATCCTTTCACTATTACTCTCTGCTTCCTACCATCAAGCCAATTGTGTATCCAATTTGCCAGCTCACACTGGATTCCATGCAATCTCACCTTCCAGAGCAGCCTACCATGTGGAACCTTATCAAAGGTCTCACTGAAATCCATGCATACTATGTCTACTGCCCTGCCCTTATCAACCACAGATTCACCTGCACCTCCACACACATCATCTATTGCATCCTCTGCACCCGATGTGGCCTCCTCTATATTGCGGAGACAGGCCGGCCACTTGCGGAGCGTTTCAGAGAACACCTCTGGGACACCCGGACCAACCAACTCAACCACCCTGTGGCTCAACACTTCAACTCCCCATCCCACTCCACCAAGGATATGCAGGTCTTTGGACTCCTCCATCGCCAGACCATAACAACACGACGGTTGGAGGAAGAGCGCCTCATCTTCCGCCTAGGAACCCTCCAACCACAAGGGATGAACTTGGATTTCACCAGTTTCCTCATTTCCCCTCCCCGCACCTTGTCTCAGTCAAATCCATCGAATTCAGCACCGCCTTCCTAACCTGCAATCTTCTTCCTGACCTCTCCGCCCCCACCCCAATCTGACCTATCACCCTCACCTTGACCTCTTTCCACCTATCACATTTCCGACGCCCCTCCCCCAAGTCCCTCCTCCCTACCTTTTATCTTAGCCTGCTGGACAAACTTTCCTCATTCCTGAAGAAGGGCTTATACCCGAAACGTCGATTCTCCTGTTCCCTGGATGCTGCCTGACCTGCTGCGCTTTTCCAGCAACACATTTTCTGCCCTTATCAACCTTCCTGGTCACTTCAGCAAAGAACTCCAACAACTTTGTGAGGCATGATCTCCCACTCCTTAAACCATGCTGACTACTCGTAGTCAAACCATGCCTTTCCAAATCCATGTACATCTTATTGCTCACAATCTTCTCAAGTAACTTACCGCCCATAGATGTTAAGCTTACTGGTCTATAGTTCACAGGCTTTTCTTTGCAGTTCTTCTGGAATAATGGCACAACATTCACTACCCTCCAGTGTTCCGGGACCTCATCCATGGTGAACGATGATGCAAAATATCAGCTCAGGCCCCCACAATTTCTTCACTAGCCTCTTGCAGTGTTCTTGGATATATCTGGTCAGGGCCAGGAGATTTATCCACCTTCATACATTCTAATACATCCAATACCTCGTCTACTGTGATATGGATTGTTTCTAAGTTATGATCACTAACTTCCCCCAAGTTCCCAAGTCTCCATGTCTTTCTCCATTGTAAACACAGAGGAGAAATATTCATTGAGACCCTCACCAATCTCCTGTGGTTTGACACATACATGTCTACTTTGGTCTTTGAAGGGTTCTATTCTCTCTCCAGTTATTCTTTTTCCTTTAATATACTTAAAGAACTTCTTTGGATTCACCCTACTCTTCTCAGCCAAGGCTATCTTGTGCCCCTGTTTCACCCTCCTGATTTTCTTCTTCAGTAAATTCCTGTATTCCCTGTATACCTCCAGGGATTTCCTTGATCCCAGCTGCCTGTACCTGAGCCACCCCCTTTTTTCTGGTCAAAGCCTCAATATCTCTTGTCATCCAGGCTTCCTATTCCTGCCAACCTTACCCTTCACCCTCACAGGAGAAGGTTCTAAAGGGTTGTCTCTTCACTCTAAGGCTGTGCCCTCAGGTCCTAGTCTATCCTGCCAGTGGAAACATCTCCTCATCCAATCTATGATTTCTGGAAATCCAAATAGATCACAGCCAATGGTTCTCCTTTGTCTAACTTGCTTGTTAACTCCTCAGAGAATTTAATTTTTGACCTATAAATACTTTCCCTGTTTGCCTTCAATCTGAAAGTGACCGATAACAGTCAAATTAGTAGCAATTGCCAACCAATGACCTGATGGTTGACCTATGATGCAGTGTTTTATGCTTAGCCCTCTATCCTGGGCTTCAATTTATTCACATTTAAAAAAAACCTTACAACATAGGAGCCAAAAAAAAGCAAGCAAAAAGCACCTTTTCTCCTCTGCACCAAATTCCCACGTTGCCTCCACATCACCCAAATTATGTACTCATTCAGGCTGTGTCTCACTCCAGGTGTGATCTCTCCTTCCTGACCACGTGAAGCTTCTATAATGTAATGACCATCTCCAACAAGATGGCTGTTACATCATTTCAGTAAGGCGTTTGATAAGGTTCCCCACTGTAGGCTATTGCACAAAGTACAGGAACATGGGATTGAGGGTAATTTAATGGTTTGGTTCAGAAATTGGTTAGCTGAAAGAAGACATGGTGGTTGATGGGAAATGTTCATCCTGGAGTTCAGTTACTAGTGGTGTACCACAAGGACCTGTTTAGGGGCCATTGCTGTTTGTCATTTTTATAAATGACCAAGATGAGGGCGTAGAAGG
Source organism: Chiloscyllium plagiosum (assembly GCF_037043375.1). Lineage (NCBI taxonomy): Eukaryota > Metazoa > Chordata > Chondrichthyes > Orectolobiformes > Hemiscylliidae > Chiloscyllium > Chiloscyllium plagiosum. The sequence goes on from NW_028270156.1 coordinate 687,244, forward strand.
ATGGGTTAGTAAATTTGCGGATGACACTAAGGTCGGTGGAGTTGTGGATAGTGCTGAAGAATGTTGTAGGTTACAGAGGGACATAGATAAGCTGCAGAGCTGGGCTGAGAGGTGGCAAATGGAGTTTAATGTGGAAAAGTGTGAGGTAATTCCCTTTGGAAGGAGCAACAAGGCTAAAGAATACTGGGCTAATGGTAAGATATTTGGTAGTGTAGATGAGCACAGAGATCTTGGTGTCCATGTACATAAATCCTTGAAAGTTGTCACCTAGGTTAGAAGATAGGACATTATAGTACAGGACAGACCCTTTGGCCCTCGATGTTGCGCCGACCTGTGGAACCAATCTGAAGCCCATCTAACTTACACTATTCCATTTTCATCCATATGTCTATCCAATGACCATTTAAATGCCCTTAAAGTTGGTGATTCTACTACTGTTACAGGCACTGCGTTCCACGCCTCTACTACTCTCTGAGTAAAGAAACTACCTCTGACATCTGTCCTATATCTCTCACCCCTCAATTTAAAGCTACATCTCCTCATGCTAACCATCGCCATCCGAGGAAAAAGGATCTCACGGTCCACCCTATCTAACCCTCTGATTATATGTCTCAATTAAATCACCTCTCAACTTTCTTCTCTTGAACGAAAACAGCTTCAAGTCCCTCAGCCTTTCCTCATAAGACCTTCCCTCCATACCAGGCAGCATTCTAGTAAATCTCCTCTGAACCTTTCCAAAGCTTCCACATTCTTCCTATAATGCAATGACCAGAACTGCACACAATTACATAGGATTGAATTAAATTGAATTGAATCCAATTGAATTTATTGTCACGTGTACCGAGGCACAGTGAAAAGCTTTGTCTTGCGAGCAATACAGGCAGATCACAGAGTTAAGTAGCATAGAGAGTAAATAATAGGTAAACAGCGGCAAAAACAAAAACAGGCACAGGCAAATATTAAGAGTTTGTGAGTCCATTCAGTATTCTAACAACTGTAGGGTAGAAACTGTTTTGAAACCGGCTGGAGCGTGTGTTCAGGCTTCTGTACCTTCTCCCCGATGGTAGAAGTTGTAGAAAAACATTGCCAGGGTGGGATGGATCTTTAAAAATGCTGGCAGCCTTTTCTTGACAGCGGGCCCAGTAGATGAATTCTATGGATGCGTTGATAGGGTTGTTTAGAAGGCATCCAGTTTGGGAGCTTTTATTAGTAGAGGGATTTAGTTTCGGAGCCACGAGGTCATGTTGCAGCTGTACAAAACTCTGGTGCAGCCACATTTGGAGTATTGCGTACAGTTCTGATTACTGCATTATAGGAAGGGTGTGGAAGCTTGGAAAGGGTTCAGAGGAGATTTACTATGATGTTGCGAGGTATGGAGGGAAGTCTTGTAAAGAAAGGCTGAGGGAACTGAAGCTGTTTTCGTTCGAAGAAGGTTGAGACGTGACAATAATTAGAGAGTTACATTAGATTAGATTAGAGTAGATTCCCTACAGTGTGGAAACAGGTCCTTCGGCCCAACAAGTCCACACCGACCCTCCGAAGAGTAACCCACCCAGACCCATTTCCCTCTGACTAATGCACCTAACACTATGAACAATTTAGCATGGCCAATCTACCTAACCTGCACATCTTTGGACTGTGGGAGGAAACCGGAGCACCCGGAGGAAACCCGCACAGACATTGGGAGAATGTGCAAACTCCACACAGACAGTCACCCAAGGCTGGAATTGAACCCGGGATCCTCGTGCTGTGAAGCAGCAGTGTTAACCACTGAGCCACCTTGCTGCCCACGAAGGGTGGACAGTGAGAGCCTTTTTCCTCGGATGGTGATTGCTAGCACGAGGGTACATAGCTTTAAACTGAGAGGTGTTAGATATAGGACAGATGTCAGAGGTAGTTTCTTTACTCAGAGAGTAGTAGGGGTGTGGAATGCACTGTCTGCAACAGTAGTAGAGTTGCAAAATTTAAGGGCATTTAAACAACCATTGGATAAACATGGATGAAAATGGAATAGTTTAGGATGGATTGGTTCAGATTGGTTCCACAGGTTGACGCAACATCGAGGGCGGAAGGGCCTGTACTGCGCTGTAATGTTCTGTATTCTATAAGAGAGAACCTAATCACCACCCCTTGACATTCAGTGGCATCACCGCCACAATCAATATACTGAAAATTAGCATTGACCAGAAACTCTGTTGCACTCACCATACAAAATTCTAATGCAATGAGAGAAGGTCAGGGTTTGGGAATCTTACAGCAAATAACTCAACTCCTTAAAGCCTTTCCACCTTCGATAAGGCCAGGGGCAGGAGCGTAATAAAATACTCCCCACTTGCTTGGATGGGTGAAGCTCCAACAACACTCAAGAAACTTGACACCATCCAGGACAAAGTAGCCGCTTGATTGGCACCACATCCTCAAGCATCCGCTGCCTCAATCACCGATGGTCAGTAACAGCAGTATGTACTAACTACAAGATGCACTGTAGAAATTCGCTCAGGATCCATAGACTGCTCCTTCCAAACCCACAGTCACTACCATCTTTTCTCTGAACTGGAGGAGTCCAGAACTAGAGGGCATAGGTTTAGGGAGAGAGGGGAAGATTTAAAAGGAACCTGAGGGACAACCTTTTCTCGCAGAGGGTGGTGCGTGTATGGAATGAGTTGCCAGAGGAAGTGGTGGAGGCTGGTACAATTACAACATTTACAAAGTATCTGGATGAGTATATGAACAGGAATGGTTTAGAGGGATATGAGCCAAGTACTGGCAAATGGGACTGGATTAGGTTAGGATATCTGGTCAGCATGGACAAGTTGGACCACAGGATCTGTTTCCATGCTGTACATCTCTATGACTCTAGAGTTTTCATCGTGGGCTGAAGGGCCTGTTCTGTGCTGTACTGTTCTAGAAGGACAAGAGCAGCAGAAACATGGAAATATCACCATTTGCAAGTTCTCCTCCAAACATCACACCATCTTGACTTGGAAATATATTATTGTTTCTTCAATATCACTGGGTGAAAATCCTGGAAGTCAGCCCCGGCTCTGTGCAACACACAGAAAACCACTTATCAATGTCAAGACAGGAATCAACCATTATCCTTTATTTCCTGTCACTCAGAGATTTTGGATTTAGTTTGTCACATTCCCTCATGGGCTTTCATAGAGTCATAGAAATGTACAGCATGGAAACAGACCCTTCGGTCCAACCCTTCCATGCCGACCAGATATCCCAACCCAATCTAGTCCCACCTGCTAGCACCCGGCCCATATCCCTCCAAACCCTTCCTATTCATATATCCATCCAAATGCCTCTTAAATGTTGCAATTGTACCAGCCTCCACCACATCCTCTGGCAGTTCATTCCATACATGTACCACCCTCTGCGTGAAAAAGTTGCCCCTTAGGTCTCTTTTATATATCTTTCCCCTCTCACCCTAAACCGATACCCTCTAGTTCTGGACTCCCCGACCCCAGGGAAAAGACTTTGCCTATTTATCCTATCCATGCCCCTCATAATTTTGTAAACCTCTATAAGGTCACCCCTCAGCCTCCGAAGCTCCAGGGAAAACAGCCCCAGCTTGTTCAGCCTCAGCCTGTTCAGCCCCTCCCTGTAGCTCAAATCCTCCAACCCTGACAACATCCTTGTAAATCTTTTCTGAACCCTTTCAAGTTTCACAACATCTTTCCGATAGGAAGGAGACCAGAATTGCACGCAATATTCCAACAGTGACCTAACCAATGTCCTGTACAGCCACAACATGACCTCCCAACTCCTGTACTCAATACTCTGACCATAACAGGAAAGCATACCCAACACCTTCTTCACTATCCTATCTACCTGCGACTCCACTTTCAAGGAGCTATGATCCTGCATTCCAAGGTCTCTTTGTCAGCAATGCTCCCTAGTGTATACGTCCTGCTAAGATTTGCTTTCCCAAAATGCACCACCTCGCATTTATCTGAATTAAACTCCATCTGCCACTTCTCAGCCCATTGGCCCATCTGGTCCAATTTTGGTGTCATCTGCAAACTAACTAACTGTACCTCTTATGCTCACATCCAAATCATTTTTGTAAATGACAAAAAGTAGAGGGCCCAACACCGATCCTTGTGACACTCCACTGGTCACAGACCTTCAGTCTGAAAAACAACCCTCCACCACTACCCTCTGTCTTCTACCTTTGAGCCAGTTCTGTATCCAAATGGCTAGTTCTCCCTGTATTCCATGAGCTCTAACCTTGCTAACCAGTGTCCCATGGGGAACCTTGTCGAACGCCTTACTGAAGTCCATATAAAATCACATCTACCTGTCTGCCGTCATCAATCCTCTTTGTTACTTCTTCAAAAAACTCAATCAACTTTGTGAGACATGATTTCCCAAGCACAAAGCCATGTTGACTAACCCTAATCAGTCCTTGCCTTTCCAAATACATGGGCATCCTGACGCTCAGGATTCCCTGCAACAACTTGCTCACCACTGGTGTCAGGCTCACTGGTCTATAGTTCCCTGGCTTGTCCTTACCACCCTTCTGAAACAGTGGCACCACGTTAACTAACCTCCAGTCTTCCGGCACCTCACCTGTGACTATTGATGATACAAATATCTCGGCAAGAGGCCCTGGTTTATGTTTACAGCCCATGATACAATTTAACCCCCCCCCCCCAGCTTCCCCCGCCTTGCAGCTGTGATTGATTCTTTAACCAATAATGCTGCTCTCACAGTATTTCTAATCGGCTCCTCTATCCTCCTGAAAATTGCATCAGCAGACATGCTATGCTGCCATCTCTGCCCCTTTATAAGCCCCATTTCCATTGTAGCTATGGATTAATGTGCCTATCTGTGCCCTCCGATCATTGGCCTTATTCCAATATACTTCATAGAATCCCTACAGTGTGGAAACAGGCCCTTCGGCCCAACAAGTCCATACCGACCCTCCAAAGAGTAACCCAACTAGACCCATTCCCCTACGTTATTGTTATATTCATCCTTGAATAATACCAAGCCTACACATCCCTGAACACTATGGGCAATTTACCATGGCCAACTCACTCTAACCTGCACATCTTCAGACTACTGGAGGAAACCAGAGCGCCCAGAGGTAACCCACGCAGACCTGGGAAGAAGGTGCAAACTCCACACAGACTGTCGCCCAAGGCTGGAATCAAGCCCAGGTTCCTGGCGCCGTGAGGCAGCAGTGCTAACCACTGAGCCACGCTTCTTGCATTTGTATGTATAATTTTTAATCCTCTTTATGATGTTATTTATTCTGGTTCTATTTCAGTTTGAAATGCCCAGTTTGTACACATCGTACCTTTCCCAGAACTGGTCCCAATGCCCCAGAAATCAGATTCCCTCCCTCCTATGCATACCTAGAAACATGGCAACATATAAAATAGGAGCAGGAGTAGGCCATTCGGCCCAAGGGAACCTACTCCACCATTCAATCTGCTTGTGGTTGATTGTCCAACTGGGGACTCTGTTCCTGCTTCTGCCTGATACCCTTTGTTCCCTTAACCCGAAGAAACACATCTAACTCATTCTCAAAAACTTTCAATGTTTTGGCCTCAACTGCATTCCTCACTTTCTCCTCTCTTATCTTTTAGAATGACCATGTTGGTTTCAGTTATTTCATATGTAAATTGCAAAACTTTTTTCAAGTTACATTCCCAAGTGAACTTTAACAATTGGTGTCATGTCGGCCCAGATAATGTATTGAAGGTGTGAGGTGCCCTATGTGAGACTGTCTGTGCCACAATGTTCAGACTGATTCTAATCTAAAAACGGATTACATAGATTCATGCAATTTTTGAGCGAAATAAAACTTAATTTTGCAAGTACAAATTCACCCCACAAACTTATGTGTTTGAATGCACATGGGTGTGTGTGTCAGCGAGGATTATGAGTGTCTGTGAGAGAGTGTTGGTTTCTCACACACACTCTTTTTGAGGCATGACCTCCCCTTGATGAAACCGTGCTGACTTTGCCCTATTTTACCATGCACTTCCAAGTATTCAGAAATCTCATCCATCACAAACGACTCCCAAATCTTACCAACAACTGAGGTCAGGTTAATCGGCTTATAATTTCTCGTTTTTGCCTTGGTCCCTTTTTAAACAGAGGTGTTACGTTAGGTGATTTTCCAATCCTCTGGAATCCTCCCTGACTCCTGGATGCCTGAAAGACTACTACTAAAGCCTCCACCATCTCTTCAGCTATCTCCTTCAGAACTCTAGGGTGTAGTCCATCTGGTCCAGATGATTTTTCTACTTTCAGACCATTCAGTTTTTCTAGCACCTTCTCCTTGATGATGGCCACCATACTCAGCTCTGTCCCCCCCACTATCTTGAATGTATCAGATATTACTTGTGTTTTCCGCATGAAGACTGACACAAAGTATCTATTCAGTTCCTTAGCCATTACTCTGATCCCCATTAATACTTCTCCAGCATCATTTTCCAGCGTCCAATGACCATTTTGCTCTTTATGGCTGAAATGCATGTTCAGAGACCAACGAAAGTAGAACTTATTAGGTGAAGATATGTTCTTTGTTTATGAATAATTATTTTCTTAATTGTTATGTAGAATGTGTAATTGTATCTACAAATGACAGTGTGTGTTATTTGGAATGGATTTCTCGTGGAAACAGAGACTTTGAAGAAATCCATTTGTGAGGACACTGTACATTTACAATCTTCCATAGTCATGTAACCTTTGCTGTGAATGTTTTCAGTTTTAGAAAACCCTTAAAGTGTACATATGAAACAGAGCTGGAGTAGAAGATTACTTGTCATGTTCAACTTGATCATGGGGTGATTTCAAAAGGCCAAATGGCCTCCTCCAGTTCCTATTCCTATGGCCTTATGTTTTCGTGTTATTGTAGCAGTGAAGCCACAGTCAGCCATGAATTTGACAAAGGGATG